>NW_006408540.1:27189518-27194563 GCF_000296735.1 Chrysochloris asiatica | reverse complement strand
GTGCTTAAAAGCTATTGGGTAGTAGAATAAATAAAATATGAATTTACAAAATTCCTAGAAACAAATTAGTGAAAACACAACATACCAATACCTTTGAGACACAGCAAAAGCAGTGCTGAAAGGATAATTTATTGCAATAAATGCACACATCCAAAGAGAAGAAAGAACCAACATCAACACATTAACACATTAACAACATCTCAACTAGAACAAGACCAGCAAAGTAAACCTAAAATCAACAGAAGAAAATAAATAATAAAGATTAGAGCAGAAATAAATGAAATAAAATTGACAAATAATTGGCAAACCTAACAAAGAAATGAGGGAAAAGATACAAATAATATGCATAAGAAACCACATGGATGGTGTCATAATAGAACCAATAGAAATAAAAAGGATAATAACAAAATATTACGAAGAGTTGTACTCCAACAAATCTGAAAATCTAGAGGAGATAGATACATTTTTAGAAAAGCATGACCTACCCAAACTCACACAGAGTTAAGAAAACTTGATCAGACCTATAACAAATGTAGAAATTGACCAGGTCATGAGAAAACTCTCAACCAAAAAAAGTCCAGGTCCAGATGGCTTCACTGGTGAGGTTTATCAAACATTCAGGGAAGAGCTATCATCAATTCTACTCAAATTATTCCATAATATATATAAGGATGGAAAACTTCCCAATACATTCCATGAAGCAAGCATAACCCTCATACCAAACTAGGGAAGGACGTCACTAAGAAAGAAAATTATAAGCCAATATTCCTCATGAATGTAGGTGCAAAAGTTTTGAACCAAATATTAGCCAACTGAATTCAACAACACGTCAAATAAATAATACATCATGACCAAGTGGGGTTCAGATCAGGGATACAAGGATGGTTCAATACTAGAAAAACTATCCATGGAATCTACCATATAAATTTTTAAAAAGGGAAAACAACCACATGATCATATAGATTGATGCAGAAAAGGCATTTGATAGAATCCAACATCCGTTCCTGATAAAAACACTCAACAAAATAGGAATTGAAAGGAAATTCCTCAACATAATTAAGAGCATATATACAAAACCAACAGCCAACATCACTCTCAATGGAGAGAAACTGAAAGGCTTCCCTTTGCGAACAGGAACCAGACAAGGATGCCCTTTATCACCACTCCTATTCAATGTTGTGTTGGGGGTCTTAGTCAGAGCTATATGGCAAAATAGAGAAATTAAAGGCATCAAAATTGGCAAAGAGGAAGTAAAACTCTATTTGCAGATGACATGATCATATACATAGAAAACCCCAAAGAATCAGCAAAAAAAAAAGCTATTGGAATTCATTGGAACATTCAGCAAAGTGGCAGGATGCAATATCAACATACAAAAATCACTTGGATTCCTCTATACTAATAATGACAGCACTGAAAAAGAAATTAGGAAAGCAATACCACTTACAACAGCTGCCCAAAAGAGGAAATATTTAGGAATTGTTTTCTACCTGAATAAACATCTTTGTTTTCATTATTTTATTTTTCTTTCCTCAATGACATTTTGGCGGCAGCTATTGCAGATTCTCCAGAGTCTTGGAGAATCACAGATCCAGGGCATATAGGCTGTTACTTTTGAGTTCACTCTATCTCCACAGCTCTTTGGATCATATCTAGATAAGCATTCTCTGCATTGAGCTCCTTCAAGGTTTATTACTGGCTTTTTACCATCTCCTTTTACTTACAGCTCACTACCCGTATGTCTTAGAGTCCTGGTGTGGCACTGCAGGTTAATACACTGGACTTCAACGTCAGTCTGAACCACAAGAAAGGTGTTTCAAGTTCACCAACAGCTGCTTGGAAACCCTATACAGGGTCGCTATGGGTCGAAATCAACTTGATGGCACTCAGCAACAACACCTGAATGCCTTGGAATCCTGGTATGGCACTATAGTATACGCACTCAACCACAAGGTGGGTTTGAACCACAAGGTCAGCAATTCAAACTTTCCAGCCACTCTTTGGAAACACTATATGGGGTCTCTATGTGTCAGAACTGACTCCACAGCACTTATCAACAACAACAATCGAATATCTTGGAATGTGGCTGTTCAGTCCAGCCACTGAGGATATTTGACTTAGCCACCATTTACTTTCATTCCCCTAGGCAGCACATTAAGGCATTTTCATGCACCTCAAATCTCTGGAGCAGGTTTAAGGAAAATCACAGTTAAGTCCCATGTGTGCTGTCTTGATGAGAAAAAGACAGGTTTGCTAATCTAGTGAAATTGGTGAGTGCGTAGTGACAGCAGGCATTCCAACTGCAACAAAACTGGGATCACGTTTTATGATTGGTACCAGTAGGCATCCGAAAGACAGCAGGACAGTAAAATTGCTTCCCTATTAAATACAATCTTGAAATTTACTAAATTTAAATCTCAGGTGCCTGACATTTCTCTTCCTCCCTCTTAAATGGCAGCTTATGCTTTCTGTAGTGCAGTGAATTAGTTAATATGGCCCTTCTAGTCATAATCCTCCGTTATGTGATGTATTATAAATCTTACTCTATACCTATGGTTGTGTTCCCATTCTGGAACAAGTTGTCTGTAATATTAATAAGACAGGATTAAAGTGAGCTGTATCTTGAGTCCCTACCTTACAAGAAAGTGTAATTCAATTCATGACCCTTAGTTTCCTTGGGCATGTGGTTCTGCATTCATATATGGACATTTTGAGAGACACAATATAGCTGCCATCTATGTTATCTGTGTTAAAACAAAAACTCCTTTCCTGTTTCAAGCTGTTCCTTTATAGGCAAATCACCAGTGTCCTGCTTAATTAGGAAAAACAAGAGGCTGGAGTCACAGAACTGGCTGAGACCAGATCTGGCATACTTAACATGTGTTGTTGTTCTTAAGTGCTGTCAAGTTGATTCAAACCCATAGCGACCCTGCATAGGGTTTCTAAGGAGCAGCTGGTGAGCTTGAACTGCCGACCTTGCATTTCAAAGTGACTTTGCAGTGCGTGCATTAACCTACAGCACCACACCAGGATTAATGTGTCCTCAACTTTATCTTTTGATGTCACTGGATTGAAAACACACTTCCATCAATGCCCTAGATTTGGGCAAAATGTTATTTTTGTGATCCCTTCCCCAACTGAGAATGCACATAGCCTACTTCTTGTACTGAATCATCCTTACAAATACCAATCAGATTACAGTTACTACCCTGTTGTTGTTGTTAAGTACGATGGAGTCCGTTCCGACTCATAGTGACCCTGCACAGGGTTTCCGAGGCTGTAAATATTTATGGGAGCAGAACGCCTCATCTTTCTCCTGTGGAACCACTGGTAGTTTCGAACTGCTGATGTTGAGGTTGGCAGCCTGACTCGTAACCACTATGCTACCAGAGCTCCTTAGTTACTACCCTTGTTGTTGTTGTTGTTGTTGTGAAGTGCTGTCGAGTCAGTGCTGACCCATAGAAACCCTGTATAGGGTTTCTGAGGAGCCACTGGTAAGCTTGAACCACAGACCTTGCAGTTCAAATGGCTAGTTACCACCCTAGAAGACCTTAATTAAAGACCTCTGGCCCAGAACTCAAGGAGCCTATGTCAGTGATAGGAGTCCTGGTGCACTCCTTAGCTTAGCCAACAAGTAAACTGTATCTTTCATTTTCAGTTCTTTTTTGCGTCTGTAAGCTGCCCTGAGTGAGACCTGGGAGACTGCCCACAGAAAAATATTAGCAAAGTCAGCTCTCTTGCTCTTAACTCTGTCTGACATCTCATTTTTGGAACTGGAGCCTATCACCTGATCTAAATCACCAGCTACCACAGACTTTTGAGTCAACAGCCTGTCATCTGTTGTTGTCTGGTTTGGGTATGTCAGTTTCTGCAACCACATGAATAATGAGAATTCTCCAGACTGACATCTGAATCATGGATCCGAGACTTACCATTCTCTAAAACCATGTGAGTCATTCCCTTTATGGTTTCCAAGCTCTGTGAGATGTTACAGTGAATAGTACAACTCAAAGACATAAGGGAGAATGCTGAAAGGAGCAGTGGTGGTTGAGATCAGAGATAATAGTGTAGTACACCATTTTGAAATAGTTGAACATTTGGGACACCTTTAACCTCCATCTCATAGGGACCACATTGTGCTGATCCTTCTAAAAGAAATTATTCATGCATTATCTGAATTTCCTTTTTTATAACTTCCCCTGTTTTCTCGAAAGTATTTACAGAGCAGGAATTCTTAAAAAGCTTGCCAAACTGGACTTTCTGATTAATACCAAGTTTGATGCTGTTGTTGTTGTTGTTGTTAAGTGTCATCTAGTAAGTCTTGACTCATAGCGACCCTGTCTAGGGTTTTCAAGAATCAGCTGGTGGGTTTGAACCACCAGTCTTTCAGTTCAAACCGATCTTGTGGTCCTGTACATTATCTTGCAGTGCCATACTTGAATTCATTATACCAACTAGAATGTATAATAAAGAAGCTTGGTGGTATAGTGAGTTAAATACAAGATCAGCAATTTGCATCCACCAGCCTCTTCATGGTAAAGAAAAAATAAGACTTTCTGCTCTATAAAACTCTAGAGTCCAAGAAACCCTATACAAGGTCACTATGAGTCAGAACTGACTCAAAACAGCACATAAACACTACCATCACCAGTCCTATAATGATGCAAGGTAAAGATAAGGCTGTATTTACCTATAAAGATTTACAGTCTCAGAAACTCTATATAGGGTAGCTATGAGTCTGAATCGACTATATGGTGATGTTTTTGTTGTTGTTGTTGTTGTTTTCCCCTTATAGTACATATTATAATCAGCTGTTAAGGTCCTATATTGGGGTCCCACCTCAACAAGGAAGTGTGGGTGTCACAAAGAAGGGAGATCTGGCGGCAAAAGTGATAGAGAAAGAGAGAGGTGAAATATTTATAAAAAAGACAGACACACAGATATTATGCAAGCTGGCAGGTAGACAGATCTGCAAACATATTGCCTAGCATTGCACAGCATTGCCTGCAGAACTTACTCTACCTCAGCCTTTTATTCTCTTTTTT
>NW_006408540.1:27184119-27189418 GCF_000296735.1 Chrysochloris asiatica | reverse complement strand
CCATGGTACTTAACAACAACAACAATGGCTAGTGATTGTGAACATTTCTTCATATGTTTGTTGGCTGTCTGGATCTCCTCCTTGGTGAAGTGTCTGTTGATGTCTTGTGCCCATTTTTTAATTCTTTCATTCTTGAAGCCAAGAAATATTTTTTTCATAATTATGTTAGCATTTTGCTTAAACCAAATACTGGAACTTGTTATATGAAGCATTTGATAAATCCATATTTTTGTAGTTTATACACCTCTTAGAGTCCTCGTGTGGCATTGTAAGATAATGCACTGGCCACAAGTTCAGTTTAAACCACAAGGTTGGTGGTTCAAACTCACCATCTGCTATGAGTTGGAACTGAATCAATGGCACTTAACAACAACATGACACATTCAGGTCCTAGGTGGCACAAATGGTTTTTGTTTCACTGCTAACCTAAATATTGGTGGTTTGAAGCCATGAGAGCTTCCCTGGAAGAATGACTGAACAATCTATTTCTGTAATGATTAAGCCAAAAAACCCTATGGAGCAGTTCTGCTCTATTATATATGGATTCATCATACTCAGCATTAACTTCATGGTAATAAGCCTGTTTTTTTGTTGTTGTTGTTTTGTTTTTGACACATATTGAAAATTCTTATTTTCTATCTCAAAGTTGGATTCAGATTACCTCTGAAAGTCCTTGTTGTTCTTGTTCACCTGATTGTTTTTCTACCAGATTATGAACTATGAAAATGTTTTCACTCTTCTTCCTTTCTCCTTATATTTAGTGACTCAATCCTGTTGAGAGGTAATTCAGATTGTTCCTGTGCATTTCTTCCACTCCATTCAATGGAAACTCTCATCATTCTATGCAATCACCTCCTACCAATCTAGCTGCCTGTTTTCACCACTTTTAGCAGACCAAACTTCCTGTAAACCTATGCAAAGTACCTCTGCTCAAAAGCCTTGGACTTCCAATTCATTGAAGAAAACTTTCAGATTCTAAACTCTCCAATGCTATTATTAGTACTTCTCACATAGGCCCTGCTATAGCCACATTGGTCAATCCCACATGCCAGTTTCAGCTCTGGGCCTTTGCTCATGGGATCATCCCTCTTTGCTTCTAGGATTGTTGAAATTTTCTCAGCTTGTGGGATGCCTCTCAAGGTTTTCAATAAAACTTCCAGACTTCTAGCTGATGGTTGATTTTTTAACTTTTTCTTGGTTGTAGTAGGTCTTCTTCTCTCTGCTCAATTTTTTAATCCTTTTTATATCTCAAAAGAGTTTTTTGTTTGTTTATTTTGATAGGGGTTTGGCTCTTTAAAATAATCTTGGTACCATTCAATATTAGAAGTTATGTCAGGGGCAAGTTAGGATCCCTGGGCCCTGGGCCTCTCTTACCATGGCTTCATATCTACCTCTTTTGTCCCCCTTTACTAAAAAACAATGACTATTCAACATACCACTCCTCCTAATCAATATGTATTAGCTCACCCTTAGAGGAATAGACCCCATACCATTATAAGCCAGTGCACCCCAACCCCAAAAGGTTTTCTCCACTCACAGTGACAGACCCGCTTCTCTCTCTGAAGTGTACCTTTGCTTTGCAATAAAGAGCTTCTAAGTGAAGGAGCTCTGGTAGCGTAGTGGTTACGAATTGGGCTGCAAACCACAAGGTCAGCAGTTCAAAACTCCCAGCCACTCCGCAGGAGAAAGATGAGGCTTTCTGCTCCCGTAAAGATTTACAGCCTTGGAAACTCTGTACAGGGTCGGTATGGGTCGGAACCGACTCGACGGCACTTAACAACAACAACAACAAGTGAATGCTCATGGTTTGTGTGTGACTACGAAGCGGCAACTCAGTAGGATTAATTCTTTAGACACTCCCCTCCCCCGAGAGTGATGAGGTGGCAGGGAGAAACGTGACAGTTAGAGTCTACTCCTTTTGGTCTCTCAGCTATAGAATGCTGAATTTGGAATCATTGACTGTCTTTACTGAAATAAAACTGAGAAAAAAAATATAACAGTTCATTGCAGTATAAGCCAAGAGTGGCTAAAATACATTAACTGCACATTTCCTGAATAGCTTCATGCTCATGAGATAAGGTAAGCCTGACTAAACATGAGTTTCCAGAAGCGATGGCC
Source organism: Chrysochloris asiatica (assembly GCF_000296735.1). Lineage (NCBI taxonomy): Eukaryota > Metazoa > Chordata > Mammalia > Afrosoricida > Chrysochloridae > Chrysochloris > Chrysochloris asiatica. The sequence goes on along the minus strand of NW_006408540.1, from coordinate 27,187,300 downwards.
ATACTAAGACAGAGAGGGAACTGGATTTAACATAAACAAATGTGAAAGGAAATGGTGATTTGTAATGTAAATACATACTCTAGTATGATTAAGATTGACCCATACCTGATTTTTCTCCTATAACTGAGATGGTACCTCTGGAGGGAGGGACAGCCACACTAGACAGCAGTCTTGCCAGCCAGACCTTTTTTTTTTTGGCTTGACTTGGAGAGGCTATCATCCACTCCAGCCCTGAAAATGAAACATTAATGATGCTTCATTTGGAAAAGGACAAAATTATTAGAAAGAGAATTTGGACAGATGCTCTAACCCTTTTCAGAAAATCACAAAACAGAAGTCCAAAGACTTCAGAAATTGTTCCTACAGGATAAATCAGAAATCTCTTCTATCTAATTTTTAATACTTGCTTTGTATTCTTTATGTTTACTGTGACTGTAATCAATTCAGACAACCAGGCAGGTTGCAGAGGAATAGAGAAAAATAGAAAGCATACACAATATACAAAGCTAACAAAACCAGTCAAGGAAATTTTATTTCCTTTATTTGCTGAGACATTTACATTTGCCTGTATGCTATAGGAGACTGGATATCAGTGAGCTCTCTTGGTGAGGACCAGGTCTCCAGCCTTTCTCTCATCCATTTTGGGATTCAGCACCATTATGAAGAATAATTATTCAATACGTCTTCATAACAGACAACTAAAAATTCTCTATTGCCTTTCAATTACCTATATACTGTGTTTGTAATTTGGCATTTTCCTTGGAGCCCTGATGTGGCATTGAAGGATAAGTGCTAGACTGTTAATCGAAAGGTGAGCAGTTAAAACCCACCAGTTGCTCCTCAGAAACCTTATACAGGTTCGTTATGAGTTAAAAACAACTTAGCAAAACTTAGCAACAATAACAACAAAGTTTATTTAATATACAATTTTCAAATCAAGAAACATTTCTGACTAGGGAGTCAAAATGTTACAAAGATGAGAGAACTTCCAAGATCTTCATACATATATTATCAACATTGCCATGGGAGTAAGGCCAGTCATTGTTTGCATAATAATAACTCTAAAACACCATTGCTACCCAGACCCTGGAATTTCTGTTTCTTGAAGCTGACTCCACATAAATAATTCTTCAGACCAGCACAATGCCAAAGGCAAACAGTCTTAACTAATTAACAAGACTACTGTTTAATTAACTAATTAACAAAACTATTGTTTGAGTCTGGGTGTTGTTCTGTAGGTAAATGTGTTGAACTGCAAAGTCGGTTTGAACCAGAAGATTAGTGGTTCAAGCTCACTAGTCACTGCTTGGAAACCCTATACAGAATCACTATGGATGGGAACCGACTCAATGACACTCAACAACAACTGTTTTATTTAAATGTGACTTTTAGGAGACAAGTCTATTCAATGTTAAAGGTTGAAAAACTTACTTCAGGGCAATGGCCCAGGTGATTCACTCCAACCTCATGGGACCCAGAAATCAAGATTCCATGAAAATTATAAACTGCTTTTCAACATATCAAACTGTCTAGAGTGGTTCTCTTCCATGGCTTGAGATGAGAGGGAAGCATTCTGAATAAGAGTTTCATATACTGAGGTGGTGCATATCTAGGGTGGCTTGGCTAGGAATAATAGGCTCAACTCTATTTTGTTTTGCACTCTTGCTTCTGCATTAAAGCTATAATACTTGTATTGATTTCAATTATTTGCTGAACAACATGATTATGCTTAGACAAGACCAGGCATATCCAGGGAGGGTCCAAAAATTCAATCTTTAAAAACTGTAGCTCTGCTTAGGAAGCCTAGGCAAGTATACACAAGTCCAGCTTCAGCAAATTGGAGCACCATATTGAAAGCCTCCCATCCTTGTGTTTTCCAACTCATGAACTGTTTTCTACCTTGGTAGGGCTTAATGGCGAACTAGGGAGAAGTCCAGTGCAGAACTTGGTGAACAATAACACAGAATACCGGGCAAAGCAGGTTCAGGGGACAGTCCCAGAACTCTAAAGTACATATATAAAGAAATATTTAGAAAGTTCAATGGCTTACAGCAAGTGGAATTTGTAGCAGAACAAGAATGGTGGTGTTTTCTGACCTGCAGCTCCCAGAGGCTCCTGGAGCAGCTATCTTGGGCGTGACAGAGTGCGTTAAGAATCAGAGGAGTGCTTCCATTGCAGAAGTCTGAACAATCCTTGGAGTAAATGGTGAGAACACTCCTTTTTTTCTCTCTCTCTCTCTGTTCACTGGTCTTGCACTGCCAGCGCACTTCCACTCTGGCGTCTGAGCTACTGCATACTCCCCACCACCCCAGTAGGCTTCTACTACGCATGCTCATGGATCTGCTCAGCAAAAATCACTAAGAAGGGAGAAGAGACTGCTTAAAATGGCTACTGCCAGCCCTGATCTGTATAAAAATACTGACCAGGGGTTCTGGAGTGATGTAGAGACAGACTAAAAAGTAACCAGGCAAAAAATTAAGTTCTGAGTTATATCATAAGGAGTAACAGTTGTTGTTAAGTGCCGTCGAGTCAGTTCCGACCCATAGCGATCCTGTACAGGGTTTCCGAGGGTATAAACCTTTATGGGAGTAGAAAGCCTCGTCTTTCTCCCATGGAGAGGCTGGTAGTTTCGAACCGCTGGCCTTAAAGTTCGCAGCCCGATTCGTAATCACTACGCTACCAGAGCTCAGTAACATCTTGAAATTATTCAGTTGACCTTGAAGGCAAGAAGGTAAGAGAGGGCGGTTAAAGTCATATTTTGCTATGGATTTTTTTCTTTTTCTTTTTCTTTTCTGTGACTACAGACTACAGTATCCAATCTGGGTTTTTGTTGTTGTTGTTGGGTTTTGCTGTTACTGTTTTGGGTTTTGGTCCCCTTTTTGCCTTCAGGGGGCTCTTTCTATCCCTAAATTACCCAAAAAGAGACAGTAATTGGGGATATATAGCCAAGCTACAATCACATCCTATAAAATCGCAAGATCCAGATAAGAGCTAATACCAGCAGCTAGTGTTGTTGTTGTTGTTGTCAGGTGCCATCGAGTCAGAACCAATCATAGCGACCCCATGCACAGCAGAACGAAACAATGTCCGATCCTGGGCCAACCTCACTACCACTGCCACACTTGATGGCATCAATGATGCCACCTGGCTGATCCATCTCGTTGGGGGTCTTCCTCTTTTT
>NW_006408540.1:27177567-27184019 GCF_000296735.1 Chrysochloris asiatica | reverse complement strand
TCAGGCACCAGGCTTCATTTATCTATACCTAAAATGCTACATTGTTCTTAATTATCACATTCATATATACTTTCAGGAGGAAGGAGAGCATCTGGGTTAAACTGATTATATTCAGAGGTGGTTTAATGGGGCTGCCACTGATCAACCCAGGATCTGTGTATGCTGTCCCCAGCAATCAGCCAAAGGTAGGTCCCTCTAATCTGAAAGTAAAAAGAAACAAGGAACAGGAAGTTCATGAGATGAGAAAAGTTTAGACTTCCACATAACAGCTTTCTGAGTTCTCAGAAATAAAAACTCTCAGTAGAAAGAAAGAGATACAAATAAAAATCCCTTCAAGACAAGCTTATTTTGAGTTGTCTTGAAGAGACTGCAGCAGATTCCTCTAATTTTCACTTTAAAAGACTTTAAAAATATTCTTGATAAATAAGCCTGAATATTCTCCTACTAGGATGCTGATTAAATACTAAACACAGAAGACCAGAAGAGTTGTGGGATGACATCAAGAACATCATGCATGAAGAAAGAAGAAAGTCATTAAGAAGACAAGAAAGAAGGGAAAAATCAAAATGGATGTCAGAAGAGACACTGAAACTTGCTCTCCAGCGTAGAGATGCTAAAGCAAATGGAAGAAATGAGGAGGTCCAAGAGCTAAACAGAAAATTTCAAAGGTCAGCATGAGAAGACAAAGTCAAATATTACAACAAAATGTGTAAAGAGCTGGAGTCAGAAAGCCAAAAGGGAAGAACATGCTCAGCATTTCCCAAGCTGGGAGAACTGAAGAAAAAATTCAAGCCTCAACTTTCATTATTGAAGGATTCTCTGGGCGAATTATTGAATGATGCAGAAAGCATCAAAAGAAGATGGCTATTCTCTTATTTGTACATGCGATTTTATTTCTCTAGTGTTCATTTTTAATAAAGTTGAATAAAATCCCCCCCAAAAAAAGATGGAAGAAATACACAGAGTCACTGTACCAAAGGGAAATGGTTGATGCTCAACCATTTCAAAAGGTAGCATATGATGAAAAGCCATGATACTGAAGGAAAAAGTCCAAGGTGCATTGGAGGAATTGGCAAAGAACAAGGCTCCAGGAACTGATGGAATAAAAATTGAAATCTTTCAAGAAAGTGAGGCAGCTCAGGAGGCACTCACTCATCTCTGCCAAGAAATTTGGAAGACGACTATCAGGCTGATTGATTGGAAGAGTATTTGTGCCCATTCCAAAGAGTGGTGACCCAACAGATTGCGGAAATCATCGGATAATCTCTTTGATATCCCACGCGAGTGAAGTTTTACTGAAGGTAATACAGAAATGGCTGCAAGCATACATTGACAGAGAACTTCCAGTGGTTTAAGCCACATTCGGAAGAGGATGTGGAATGAGGTATATCATTGCTGATGTCTGATGGATCTTGGCTGAAAGCATAGAATACCAGAAAGATGTTTACCTGTACTTTATTAACTACACAAAAACTTTCAATTGTGTGGGTCATGACAAGCTATGGACAACATTTTATCAAAGTATTCTGGAACCCTTAGTTATGCTCATGGACCAAGAGGCAGTTGTTCAAACAGAACATGGGAAAGCAGGATGGTTTAAATTTAAGAAAGGTGTGCGACCAGGTTGTATTCTTTCACCATACTTATTCAACCTGTATGCTGAGCAAATAATCTGAGAAGCTGGGTTATATGAAGAAAAGTGTGGCTTCAGGATTGGAAGAAGACTCATTAACAACCTGCAATATGCAGATGATACAATCTTGCTTGCTGAAAGTGAAGACTTAAAGTATATTTACTGATGAAGATCAAAGAGCACAGCCTTCTGTATGAATTACATCTCAATTTAAAGAAAACAAAAATCCTCACCACTGGACCAATAAACAATATTCTTATCAATGGAGAAAAGATTGAAGTTGTCAAGGACTTCATTCTTCTTGGATCAACTATCAACATTCATGGAAGCAGTAGTCAAGAAATCAAATGACATATTGCATTAGGCAAGTCTGTTGCACAAGACCTTTTTAAAGTGTTGAAGAGCAAAGATGTCAGCTTTAAGACTAAGGTGCACCTGACCCAAGCCATGGTATTTTCAATAACCTCATACGCATGCAAAAGCTGGGCAGTGAATAAGGAAGACTGTAGAAGAATTGATGCTTTTGAGTTATGGTGTTAGAGGAGAATATTGAAAGTGCCATGGGCTTCCAAAAGAACAAACAGATCTGTGTGGGAAGAAGTGCAGCCAGAGTGCTCTTTGGAGGCCGAGATGGCCAAACTTCATCTCTCATACTTCAGACATATATTGTCAGGAGGGACCAGTTGCAGGAGAAGGATATCATGTTTGGTAAGGTGGAGGGTCAGAGAAAAAGAGGAAGACCCCCAGCGAAATGGATTGGCAAAGTAACAGCATCAATTGACTCAAGCATGGCAAAAAGTGTGATGTTGGCCAGGATCTGCAAGTGTTTCATTCTGTTGTACATAGGGTCGCATGAGTCGGTATCAACTTGATGGCACCTGTTATTAGGTTAGGGGTAGTGGCCTACAACTGGTTTCTTTTTGGACACATGTTGGTAGATTGGCTCAGCAAAGGAGAGGAGATATTCTTCTGCTGCTTCAATTTTTTGAAGCACATCACCTCTGAGGAGTTCTGTGCTCCGAAGACACACAGGAGAAAGAATTGCCAGCCCAGGATGCATGACTTACCTTGGAAGATATCTGCATGCTGAGGTGGAGGGACCGTGGCAGCACCACCAACCAGCCTTGGCAGCGACTTCTTCTGGGTCATGGAGAGCTCTCCAGGAGCAGCTGGGAGCTTCACCTATAAGACCGTGGAGCTGGTCCCTGCGGGAGCACAGACTCAGACCACTTGGAGGAAGAGTTACTCATCCTCCCCACAAAGTGTGCTCTGCAGACGGCCACAACACTTGGAAGACCGCCTACCTGCCCACCCAGGGCTGGGAAAGGCCAAGTCCTCCAGCTCCTCATCCTCGAACCATTCTGTCTTTTTCAGGCTGGGTAGCAGTCCCCTGAGGTCCCTAAACTCAGATCAGTGGACCATCTCCTGCCTGGATCCTCTCTCTCCACAGACTTGCAGCTGGCAGATGGTAATAGGCTGTGGCAGTATTCAGGAACGGGCTGTCCTGCACACAGGCTCCTCTCTCCCTTTCAGCTTCCCAGATAAGCTCCCTAACAGTTGTCTGCTGGCCATATCCTGAATGACCTGGAGACCTGGCTGCAAGAAGTGCATTCGGCCTTCTTGGCTGCTTATAGCAGCACAGTGGGGCTTGCGGGTACCGCCCCCAGTCCCTCCCGGCCATCCGGGGCCTGCTGAAACAGTTCAGCGGTGGTGTAGGACTTCGGGGCACCAGCAGCAGCACCTTGTGAACTAGCCAGCCCACAACAATTTTCTGTTCCCCTCCCAGCTGAGCACTGAGGGAAATCAAAGCCATGCCCAGCCAAGGGAGACTGAACAGAGGGAAGCCCTTCTCCTATCACCTCACACCCTTCTCCTATCATCATCCACGTGGCACCCCCAAAACCAGAGCAGGGTTCCTGACTGGTGGTGGCCACTCATCCACCCCAAGTTTGGCTAGAGCCCCCATCAATTCAGAATTAACTCTGTGGGTTTCCCTGGAGGCCGTGACTCCAGAAGACACCCATCCTCAACATCATTCTTGTTTCATGAAGAGGAAGGGGCACCTGCAATGAGAATGAGATGGTTTGACACAAATCACAATAAAATGTCTTTTTGAACGGTTAAAAAACAACAACAACAACAGGATGCTGATGGGAGACTTGGTATGGCACTGTAGGATAAGCACTAAACTGCTAACCACAAGGTCAGTGGTTCAAAACCCACAAACTGCTCCTTGGAAATCCTATACAGTGTTGCTATAAGCTGAAATTGACTCGATGGCACTTAACAACAACAGAATACTGATTTGTGATTTGCATTTCTTTTTAAAATCACTACAGAGTCCTGGTGTGGCACTGTAGGATAAGCAAAGAAATGCAAGTTCAGTTTGAACCACAGGATTGGTGGTTCAAACTCACCAGTAGCTCCTCAGAAACCCTGTACTGGGTTGCTATGAGTCGGGACTGACTCCATGGCACTTAACAGCAACAACAAACTCGTTTTAGGGTTTCTGGATTGAAAACTGCCACTTTACTGCCATTATCAGATGGAGATGATTCCCTTCAACATGATTGCTTAGATTTGACTCATCAACTTTTATCACCAATAAACTCCCTTGCTAGTCAAGATTTAACATTATTTTGATGGTTTGTATTTAAATCTACTCCTAATAGTTCTCATTACCAAAGAGGACATGTTGTAACTACTTCGACCACTGTTTATGAGAGTGGCACTCTTCCTAAAGTTACTTCAGCCCAACAAGCTAAGTAGATTGCACTGCTGAGGCTATACCTTCAGGATGGACTCAATGTATTCTATTCAGATACTATAAAAACATCAGAGGCTTCTTACCTCAGCTGAGTGCCAAATAAAAAATGTTCTTCTAGTGACTGACTTCCTGGAGGCTTTATTGCTTCCATCTGTGATTACTGACTCATCAATCAAAGAAATCTCTCAAACAGATTATTAAAACAATAACTTAGCTGACTCAGTTATCAAATAGGCAGTTCTTCAACCCTCCAAACTCATATTGTCCCTAAAATGATTTCAGTGTCTACCCAATGTATTTGGCCTACCATGAAAGGATGGAAATAAAGAAGATATTGATCAATTGCTGTCATTTTGCTATGTGGTTTCTTTTGTTTTTGTGAGGTGATTTTGTGTGTGTGGTGCTGCTGGTTACTTTGTTCCAAATAAATTTTTGTGCTGAATTTATGTGTAGATTTTCTTGTCATTTTCTTCATTGTTGTTGCTTTAATGTTTATTAAATCTTTATGATTTTCCTCTTTTCTTTTCATGAGTTGTTGTTAGGTGCCATAGTTGAAGATACAAGTGACAGTTGAAGACACAAGTAGGTGTGCAAGGACTAAAGGGGATAAATATAAATAGTTCTTATATACACAACCTTGGAAAAACAGTGTTCTGAGGGCATATACATGAATAGACACGGAGGAAAAGTAGGAGTATACCCACAAATATATAAGAGTTTGAAAGAGGATATATGTACCTTTGCTGCAAATACAACTATGAGTGTGGTAGAGCATACTGCTGAAAACTTCTTAGATGTTATCAAACACCTTAATGAGACTAATGACCATAGTCTCATGGGAAACCATGATCAATTGGCATAACTTAGTCCATTAAGACAATTTTCTACATTTTACTGTGATGAGTCATGCCTGACATCTTAAAGGCTCAATGAGGTGTAACTGTTGATATCTCCATATGCAGAAGAAAGAAGAGCAATACATATTGAATCAGACCACTGGACTAATGTAGCATATGAACATCAATCTTTAAAACTCTGAGACCAGAAGAATTATATGGTGCCTAGTAGGACATTCTTTAAATTTCGAGAAGATCTGTGCACATGCGTAGTAGAACCCTCCAGGGATGGGGGTGGGGTATCCATTCGCTCAGGTATCCCCACTAGTTACCAGAATGAAGGTGCACAGTCAGCGAGAGACCAATGAAGAATGGACAGATACCAAAAAAAATGAATGTTCACACCTGTATCTCCTCGGTTCTTTCGGGCGTTTGTGGCTGTTCTGATCCTTTCCCCACTTGTTCTCTCCCAAGATGGCAGTTCTGGGAATAGCTCAGCATCTTGAATTAGAAAGCAATGGATTTCTTGATTTTCCTACAAATTCCCCTAGCTGTCAGCCTTCCAATCTTCTAAATATTTCTTTATATGTGGTTCAGAGTTCTAGCACCATCCCCTGAGCCTGCTTGGCCCGGTATTCTGTGTTGTTGGTGACGGAGATCCTCACTGCACATCTACTCGATCCACCATCTTGATTGTGGGATGACATCAAGGACATCATTTGTGAAGAAAGCAAAAAGTCATTAAGAAGACAAGAAAGAAGGAAAAGGTCAAAATGGATGTCGGAAGAGACTCTGAAATTTGCTCTTCAGCGTAGAGATGCTAAAGCAAATGGAAGAAATGAGGAGGTCCAAGAGCTGAACAGAAAATTTCAAATGTCAGCTCTAGAAGATGAAGCCAATTATTATAATAAAATGTGCAAAGATCATTTAATTTGGAATCAGAAAACCAAAAAGCAAGACCATGCTCAGCATTTCTCACGCTGGGGGAACTGAAGAAAAAATTCAAGCCTCGACTTTCGTTATTGAAAGAGTCTCTGGGAAAATTATTGAATGATGCAGAAAGCATCAAGAGAAGATGGAAGGGATGCACAGAGTCACTGTATCAAAAGGAAATGGTTAATGTTCGACTGTTTCAAGAGGTAGCATATGATAAAGAGCCAATGATATTGAAGGAGGAAGTCCAAGGTGCATTGAAGGAATTGGCAAAGAACAAGGC
>NW_006408540.1:27176034-27177467 GCF_000296735.1 Chrysochloris asiatica | reverse complement strand
TGTGCATGAACCACACATATTATTCCCTTCTTGGGTCGTGAATTTCCATAGAAATTTTTACAATAACTGAAGAACAAAGTCATATTAGAGAAACTATTTGATTTCCTGACAAAATTGACTTTAGCTGAAACTGGATCTCTTCTTCAGGATATGGATTCAAGTTGTGTAATAAGAGGTGAGAGTTTTACCATGACCATTAGATGAGCATGTCATAATAACACTGTTTTGAAGGCTCAATCAAATGATTATTGATAATACTGTTTTAACTCGAAACATTTAGTGTTAATTTATTTTTATCAGTTTCTCTAAACAGACTGAATTCTTCAAAAGGGTAAGATGTTTAGAGCAAAAAAAATAGTTTTGACTAGTTTCTCAGGATCACAGTTCAAATTAAAATCGCTTTTCAGTACAACTTTCTTTATAAGACTACAATTGTAAAAGGAGTACAGTAAAAATAGTAATAATACTATGCCAGTGGATTGAAACAATTCACAAAACTAAGACTTCAAAGTCTATAATAAGAATAATAAATATCATGAACTTTTGTCTAATATTTAGCCATCTTGTATGAAAACCTCATACAAGGTTAAAACCAACTCACTGACACTTAACAACAACAAAAAGGAACAGATATACTCTGCTACTATATGTGAACATTAACACAGAAACACTCATTTATTAAAACATGAATTTGTTTTCATGGAGACACTTAACAGGAAAAGATTTTACTTTGTAAAATCATAGTTTGAATTTTAGTCTTTTTCTAATCATAGTTATTAAAATCTTACATTTACTTTTTAAAGTTTTAATCTCAGCATTACAAATTTAAACCAATTACTTAGACAATTTAGGATAAATTGTTTCTTATGCCTTGGAAAATATAACTTTAAAACACTGATACTCTATTACGGTAATGTGTTAGTATGTCCAGTGTCTTGTTTTTGTTCATGTGAATTTTTTTGGTCAGCTGTAATTTGTGAACCCTGTCATTTTCCAGTGTTCTGAAAATCATGATTTGACCTAGTGGATTCCAAAAGCAAAATATTAGGCATTTTCATTTTTCCAACAGTCTTATTTTTTGGTTGTTAAAAGTTTCATCAAGTGCTTTATCACGTCAGTAGGACAAAAGCTTATCTTGAAATGATAAAATTTAACATGGCTATGACACTCACCTGTCAGTTTGTAATGCTGTGATGGCTTGTAAGTTACTGTGATTCGGAAAGCTATGCCACCAGTATTTTAAATACCAGCAGAGTCAACCACGGTGGACAGGTTCCAGACGAACACAGACTAGGAAGGAGTGATGAACTACTCCCGAATATTTAGTCACTGAAAACCTTATGAATAGCAGAGAAACACTGTAAGATATAGTGCCAGAAAATGAGCCCCTCAGGTTGCAAGGCACTCAAAATGTGACTGGGAAAGAGATGCCT
>NW_006408540.1:27173432-27175934 GCF_000296735.1 Chrysochloris asiatica | reverse complement strand
CATCGATGGACTCAAGTGTGGCAACAGTAGTGAGATTGGCCCAAGATCGGACATTGTTTCGTTCTGCTGTGAATAATGTTACTATGAGTCATTGCCGACTCAATGGCACCTAACAACAACAACAACAGTGGGACATTAGAAGGTCCCATAGAGAGTGGGAGAAAATATGGAGCAAAACAAAAAATTATTTAAAAGACCAGGCATACTGGTAAGAAAGAGACTGAAGGAACCTGAAACTATTGCCTTCAGCCACTTTTCAGGTCTCATGGCCTAATTTTCAGCCTAGTAGTAGATAGTTATATAGGGGAAAGAACAACACTGGTAAGGTATGCTCACCATGGAATGGTCAATCATTCAAAATTAAAAGAGCAACACTTAACTAAGATCAAAGTTGTGAAAGGATGGGAAAGCGAGTGAAATGGAAATAGGAACCACAGGAGAAAGTGGAATAACTGTTGTTGCATGGAGGAGATTGCAATACTTGAGATGATACAAAGTGTATGATCTGTTGCATATAATACTGATTATCTTGTCTGTAAACCCTCACTCAGTTCACAATACAAAGTTAAAAGAAAAGAAAAAAGAAAGCTTACACCATTTAGGGATGTGCCTAGGAAAGTTCCTGACAGGGAGTTTCTTTTCTTCCTATGCTAGCTGGGGTAAGTGGCCCAAAACCTACTTTCAAATACATTCTGTTTCAAACTCCAGCAGTTTAGCTGTTAGCAGTGCATGAAGTACTCAAGAAAAATGGCATCTGAAGACTGAAACCAAGGTACCAGATGGAATTAAATTTTGCCTGACTAGAGTCATTCACGTAGAAAATTCCCTCAGATGGCAAACTCTAAATCATCTCCTCTTCTTGGTCAGAGATTGAGGGCAATCACATCTATGACCAAAACCTGGACTTTGCTGGGATTCTAGATGGCAGCTTTAGACTCACAGTGGTCTTTCACTGGATACTACCTGGTTCTTTGCAAATGCATCAAACAGGAGTGACATAACCATCAAGCTTGTTGTAGAGTTCAGTAAAACCAAATGCACATTACCTTGGTTAGAACCAACCTTTTCTTCTAACATGCTGACTGGTTAGGCCTACTATGAGCTGAATGTATTTTTTAAATATTACATTTATCTTTATGAAAATGACCTAACCCATGTGATAGTTTATTCCATATGCAGTATATTTCCTTCCTGAGAAATTATAAAATTAAACTTTATATAATATCCTATCATTCTAACAGTAATAGCATCATTAATCTAACCAAACAGTACAGATTTAGAAATAATAACGAAGAAATATATATAAAAGGAAAAATTTATGGTTAAGACATATGCAAAGGTTCACTTATACAAAGCAGTAAAACAGGTTATAGAATAAAACTATTAAAAATAGCAATAATTTTTAAATATCATTTATTCACTAAGGTAAATTATTTGTCTACAGAAAACTAAAAAATGTATTACAAATGTTTGTTGTTGCTGTTGTTAGATGTCATTTGTTGTTGTTGTTAAGTTCTGTTGAGTCAGTTCTGACTCATAATGACTCTGTATAGGGTTCCCGAGGAGCAGCTGGTGAATTTGAACTGCCGACCTTGAAGTTCAAACCGACTTTGCAGTCCAGCACATTAACCCACAGCACCACACCAGGACTCCAGATGTCATCAGTCAGTTCCAACTCATAGCAACCTTATGTACAGCAAAGGTAATGAATATAAAAAGTAAACATCAAATACAAAAATTTTATCAGTCCACAAAACCAAATTGTCAAGGTAAGGCAACCTCAAGGGTGATAGAGATTTAAATAAAATCCAGTGATCTTAAAGTCCAATACATTGGGATAGTTGTTTTCTGCATCTGCTTAAGTGCCCACTAGGCTGCTTTTGTTTTAAGTTCAAAAGAGTGTTTCAGTTCCTTGAAACTGTGATGTGTGTTTAAAGTTAAACTCAATAAAGTTCATTTCATTTTTGCAGGGTCCTGACTGAGTCCTTTTGATGGTTCTAACAATGTATTTTTGGGGTGAAATCGGGTAGACTTAGTGTCTTAGTTATCAAGTGCTGCTAGAGCAGAAATACCAAAATTGGATGGTTTAACAAACAGAAATTTATTCTCTTACAGTTTAGAAGTCTGAATTCAGAGTATCAACTCTGGGAAAATGTCCATGTCTCCTTTAAGCATTGATAGGCCAGCATTACTTGAGGGCTCTCCATGTTATTTGACATCAATCAGTCCCTGGATCTAGTAGCTTCACAGGGCAGGGACCCCACTCTACTCCTAGTTCTTCTTTCTTGGTGGTAGTGGGTCCCTCTTTCTCTGTTCATGTCTCTTTCCTTTTATCTCTTTCAAAATAAAGGGTGTTACATGCCACACTCTTAGGAATCTCCCATATACCTTATCAGGGTAATAGTGGGGTTAACAGAGGTATATCCAACTCTTGGAGTCCAGGTATGACACTGTAGGTTAATGCGCTGGACTGCAAGGTCAGCTTGAACTCCAAGATCAGCA
>NW_006408540.1:27149776-27151591 GCF_000296735.1 Chrysochloris asiatica | reverse complement strand
AAAAAAAAAAAAGGTATTATTGCTTGGGGATGTGGTCTGCTCCCAATATAATGGATATGTGGAAAAGACTTCTCTCTCTGTCTTCCACTGGTGACCTGGAACTCTGCAATATAAGTCATTTTTCTTTGATAATAAATTTATATACATATATATGTTTCACTGATTTTACTTCTCTAGAAAATCTGGCCTAAAACATGTGGTACTAAGAGGGTGGGTTTCTAGAGAAACAAAATCACAAGGATGAGTTTTCTAAATAAGTACTCAAGTCTGACTAAGTAGAGGCATGTCTGACTTTCACTTCTTAGGAACTGACTTTGGCCTAATTTTTAGTTTGGTCCTCTTTATCCCTTGTGGAGTCAGAAGTCAAGTGTGGTACTTATATGATTTAAGCAGTTGGTGTCAGGAGCGGGATTCACTGCAATGGCTCCAGACTCATGAAAGCATGATATTTCTTAGTTTGTTACCTTTAATGACTGAAAGAAATGTAGAGGAAAAAAGAGGAAGGGAGAACGGCAGCTTCTGGAGTTTCCTGGAGTATAGGACATGTAGTTAACTAGATGGGTGATATGGGGTCAGGGTCTACTAGAATCCACCTTGCAAGAGGCCCAAGGCCATATGCATATGAATTAGGTTAGTCCAAGGGAGAAGAAAAGATTGAACTTGAGTGCTTTTAAAACATTTATGTGTTTGACTGCCTTATGGATGTTGGCTACTATTGTATGTCTGCTGCCTACTATTGTAAAAAATTGTAAAACTATTATAAAATAGACATACATGGGTGATGGAATTGAATATTGAAAAATTATAATTACAGAGAGCTTATAAGTCTGCCTTCAGCCTATACTTGGGGAGTTATAATTTGCCTGGAAAATATAGGTTTGTTAGTTTTAAGCATTTGTAGAGTATGGGTCTTAATAGAATCCTGAGTCCCACACAGAACCTTCAGAGTTGGTACATTTGCTTTTGAAAAAACTTACAGACCAACCCAGAACAGCTGAGAGAGCAGGAGATTCAAGAAGATAAAAAAGTGGGAGTTTGGTATTTTGAGTTTTGGAGGCATTAAGGCAAGGGAAGTTGACTCATCAGAGAAACTCTCCATATAAGACTGAAAGTTAAACAGAACTGGAGCCAAATGCTCACTAGTGACCACCAAGGTCTACATGTGAGTGTAACTGGGAAAAATACAACAATGAAAACAACTGTATTTGGGCATGTTCCATTGGCACTTTTTGACCTTAAGATGAGCGATAAGGTGAAGGCTGACTGGTCTGAAGTTTAGGAAGTTGTGTGAACTCCTGAGCCCATGGGCACTGACCTAGTCCTTAGGGATTAGGGCTGAGAGTGAAGGGACAGGTGGTTTGAAGTACAAAAAGGTATGTGGGAACTCCCAAGCTTGCAGCTGGTACCTATTTGAAATAGTTTCGATGGCTAATGCTGACTTGTGACTAGAACTTGATCAGATAAAGATGAAGGTGTTTGATACTGTGAGAAAGTGTTAATTGCTACAATTTGATGAACTGGACTTTTGTTTATGGATTCAGCTGGTCAAAATTCCAACCAGAATGGAAAATTCTTTGGATAAAGAAATATGCTTTGGGCTAAGTGGGACAGAGGTAAATAGTGATGTATGCTCAATCTTGTAAAAACAGGGCTCTGTGATACAAGTATTGAGGCATAGTTTGAGTGGGTAAAAGAGGGGAAATAACGTTAAGATGCTTGACTGTCTGATGAATCTTAGTTTTACTTGTCTACTATTATAAAAGGAGCTCTGGTAGCGTAGTGGTTACGAATCGGGCTGCGAACCGTAAGGTCAGC
>NW_006408540.1:27146250-27149667 GCF_000296735.1 Chrysochloris asiatica | reverse complement strand
GTAAAGATTTACACCCTCGGAAACCCTGTACAGGGTCGCTATGGGTCGGAACCAACTCGATGGCACTTAACAACAACAGCTATTATAAAATAGACACTTGAGTGGGAGAGAAAGGAATAGCCAGAAACATCACCATAGAAAGCTTGTAAGTCTATCTTCAGTCTATAATTGATTGGAATACCTAAAATGGGGCTACAGCTTGCCCAGTGAAAGAGGCTTCCTTCAGAGCCTTTGTGTTGCATAAAACCTTAGGTGGAATCCTGATCCCCATCCAGAATCTTCTGAAGTGGGAAATTTCCACTTGAAAAAACAAGCAGACTATCCTGGAGCAGCTAGAGGAACAGAAGATACTTCTTGAAAGAAAGACCAGCAGGAAAAAAAATTTTTAAATAGTAGTTTGATTGACTACTACAAGAATAAGCAAGTTGTTCGCTGGGGAGCCATCAAGGCAAACAATCAAATCCCCTCAGGGAAAACCCCCTTCCAAGTCTGAAACTCAAAGGGAATACAGGAGCAGGCATGTAATCTTGCTGGTGACCATGTTGGTCTAACGATAAGGGGAAGTGGGGAAAAACAGCAATGAAGCTATGAGCTAAGTCCCACCACATTCAGTGGAGTCCTGTCAACCTGGATTGAGACCTGGTTGGGCAGCAGTATAGTAAGACCTGGGACTCCTGAGCCCATGGACAGGGACATAGTCACAGAGGACTATAGCAGAGAGTAAAGCATCCAGCTAATGTG
This sequence comes from Chrysochloris asiatica, assembly GCF_000296735.1. NCBI lineage: Eukaryota > Metazoa > Chordata > Mammalia > Afrosoricida > Chrysochloridae > Chrysochloris > Chrysochloris asiatica. The sequence continues at coordinate 27,148,926 of NW_006408540.1, read as the reverse complement.
AAATGAGGGGAGATGCACAAAAACATCCATACTTGCAGATAGTACCCATTTGACCTATCTTCAATGGCTAGATGATCAGAACTCAACTAGAGGAAGAAAGAAGAGGAAAAAAACATGTAATTTGCTACAATTTGATGAACTTGAACTGGACTTATGAATGCAGTAGCTTAAAAGAGGGAACAAATCTTTACAGCAAGGACCATTCACACCCCCTCTGTACACAGGGTTGACAGGGATGCACAATTAAGACATTGGCTACCAGAAATGGCGGGGGAGGGGGGGGCGCCTACAAAGGCATGAAATGACTGGCTTACAAGCTTTCAATAGGGAGCTCAGTTTCAGAGGGTGCCAGGAACAGTAGAATCTCCACTGAGTGGTTTTTCAACTTGTCTAGATGGGGCTGGTGAAAGGACATGAGAATAAGACTCTCGTGGTTCAATAGTGAGTAATTGCCATCAGGACTGATTGTGGATGTTGCAAATGTAAAGGTAGACATTTTGTAACAAAAGGTGGGGAGTGGTTGATGCATTCCAGGAGTGGAGGGCCCTGGGACCATCAAGGGAGAAGAGCTGAGTGCAGGGCCCTATCCAGAGAAGCGGCGACACCAGAGATGGAGGCAGAGACAATGGCATGGAGAGATGGAATGGCTGCGGACTCTGAACTCAGGGAGGGAGAAGGGCTGTGTGCAGGCGACCTGGGGTCAGGTTACCAGGGTATATCCTTTGGTTGTTTGAATGATTATATATTCCTGAGGGCTTTGGTGTACATCCAAAAAGAAAAGCACACACACACAGGGAATGGAAGTAAATGCTGTTGAATGATGATGCGTGGAGGGGATTGTAATCATTGCACTGAAATGAAATGAAATATGATAGAATGAATGTAAAGTTGATGTTCTCCCATGTAAACTATCACTCAATTCACAATAAATACTAAAAAAAAAAAAAAAAAATGTGGGTCATGACTACGGTTGTACATGATAAGTATAACCAAAGCCACTCAGTTGTACCAATGTGTTAAACTGGCAAATGCAGAGCTGTATACATTTTTACTACAAGAAAACATGTTTTTTTGTTCATTAAAAAAAAAAAAAGAAGAAGAAATATGCTTGTCATCTCAGTGTATTGGGTTGATGTTGTTGTTTTTAAGTGCTGTCAAGTCAGTTCTGACCCATAGCAACCCAGTTTAAGGTTTCTGAGGAGCAGCTGGTGAACTTGAACTGCTGACTTTGCAGTTCAAACAATTAACCCATACACTAGAAGTCCACTGTGTTGATAGAGATAGGTCATTTAGACATTGACTATCAAAAATGGGGGGCATGAAGTGGCTGGGTTACATGCTTTCAAGGATGTGCTTAGTTTTAGAATGAGAGAGAAAAAGGAGAATCACCAATGACTAGTTTTCCTCTTTTCCAGATGGATTTGGTGAAAAGGAGTGGGTGATGATACTTATAGGATTTTATTATTTACACTGTGAGTAATGTATACAGCACTGCAGTTGCCAGTTCAACACTTTGGTACAAATACAACTGAGTGGCTTTGGTTATACTTATCATGTTCAATCATTATCATGACCCACTCTTTTTTTTAGGGTTAATTGTGATTGTCAAAACTGTAATTATAGAAGATGTGTAACTAAAGGGGAGTAATCTTTCATTTCAGGAACAGATGGTCCCAGAACCATCAAGAAGGAAGAGCAAGAGTGGAGCTCAGGATTCTTGCCTGAAAACTAGCAACAGCATAGACAGTGGCAGAAACAGTGGCATGGAGAGACATAGCAACTATGGACTCTCCATCCATGGACTGAGTAAAGCTATGTGTCTCTGGAAAGGAGGTGCCCTTTGGATATTTAAATGAATATGTATTTTTTGTTTTATTTGGCATATATACATCAAATACTTTTTCTTTATTAATTTGTGACATATAAGATATATGCCAGGAATGACAAATTGAAGAGGAATGGTGTTGCATTCATTGTCAAAAAGAATATATCCAGATCAGTCATGAGGTACAACACTGTCTGTAATAGGATAATATTCATGTGCCTACAGGAAAGCCCAGTTAATACCACTATTATTCAAATTTATGCACCAAACACTAAAGCCAGTGAGGATGAAATAGAAGAATTCTACCAACTTCTTCAATCTGAAATTGATCAAACATGTAATCAAGATGTCTTGATCACTACTGGTGATTGGAATGCAAAGGTTGGGAACAAAAAAGAAGGATCGGTAGTTGGAAAATATGGCTTTGGTGATAGAAATGATGCTGGCGATCACAAAACAGAATTCTGAAAATTCAATGATTTGTTCATTTCAAATACCTTCTGTAGGTATCATAAGAGACAATTATACACATGGACCTCACCAGATGGAACACACAGAATTCAAATTGAATACATCTGTGGAAAGAGACGATGGAAAAGCTCTAGATCATCAGTCAAAACAAGGCCAGGGGCAGATTGTGGAACAGACCATCAATTACTCATGTGCAAATTCAAACTGAAACTGAAGAAAATGAAAAGAAGTCCACGGGCACCAAAATATGACCTTGAATATATCCCACCTGAATTTAGAGAGCATCTGAAGAACAGATTTGATATATTAAACACTAAAGACCAAAGACCAGAATAGTTGTGAGAAGACATCAAGAACATCATACATGAAGAAAGCAAAAA
>NW_006408540.1:27138261-27144440 GCF_000296735.1 Chrysochloris asiatica | reverse complement strand
GTCACTATGAGTTGGTACAGACTCTATGGCACCTAACAACCACAATGACATGCTGGAGAACAAGTTTCAGAGTCTTTCTGGCATTCATTTTGGTGTTTCCTTCTCTTTTGTCTTCTAAGGACCTTTTGCTTTCTTTCTGTATGATATCCTTGATGGCATCGCACAACTCTTCTGGTCTTTGGTCTTTAGTGTCTAATGCATCTAATCTGGTCTTCAAATGATCTCTAAAATCAGGAGGGATATATTCAAAGTTATATTTTGGCTTTCGTCTGATCTTGGAAACTAAGCAGGGTCAGGTCTGCTTAGTACTTGGATGGGAGACCGCCTGTGAATACCAGGTGTTGTTGCCTTTATAGGAGTCCTGGTGTGCTGCTGTGGGTTAATGCATTGAACTGCAAAGTTGGTTTGAATCGCAAGGTCAGCGGTTCAAGTGTACCAACTGCTCCTAGGAAACCCTAAGAGAGTCATTATGGGTCAGAACAGACTCAAAGGCACTTAACAACAACAACAATGTAAGATTGGTTAGCGTAGTGGTTACGAGTCACACTGCTGGTCTCAAGGCCCATAGTTCAATACTACCAGTGGTTCCACAGAAGAAAGATGAGGCTTTCTTTTCCTGTAAGGAATTACAGCCTTGGAAACTCTATACTAGTTCAGTATGAGCGGAACCGACTCCACAGCTCATAACCACCACCACTACCAATGTAAGAATAGAGTCCTGGTGTGGCACTATGGGACAAGGCACCAGACCACAAGGTCCATTTGAACCACAATGTCAGAGGTTCAAACTCACCCACAACTCCTTGTAAGCCCTATACAGGGTGTCTATGAGTTGGAACCAAATGGCACTAAACAACAACAAAAACAATGTAAGTTTGTTTGTTGTTGTTAAGTGCCGTCGAGTCAATTCCAACCCATAGTGACCCTGCATAGGGTTTCCGAGAACAGCTGGCGAGCTTGAACTGCAGACCTTGCAGTTCAAACAGCTTTGCAGACTGACGCATTAACCCATAGCACCACACCAGGACTCCAATGAAAGTTTAGGGGTATGTTTTCTACCTAAATTCAATTTGTCTTATAAATGACTAATAGCAAATGTCCTCCACAATCTCCAGATATGCAAATATGCAGAATGGAAGTAGTCCAGAACCCCTTATGGTCCTTACAGGACAATACATATTGAGTACAAAAAAAAATTAGTTCTGACACATCATTAATTCCATTGCTAGACATTTTCGCATTATTCTTAGAAGGCAAAAACAGAATTACAGAACAAAAACTTTCTGCCATATTGGAAGGATTTTACTAAAATAATGCAACTGATTTTGCTGATGTTTTATGTTAGATCATGCTCTTCCTCAAGCAGTTCGTTTCCTGGATTGGATTTAGAGGAGGAAAGATGGAAAATGGAGACAGCATTTTGGATCACAACCACATTTGAAGACCTGCTTTATTTAAACACTTTCAATAAAACAGTCAGAGATCGTGTATAAAAAACTTAGACATATGTTTAAAGATTTATTTTTTTCTGTGTTTTTACTGAGCATAAATTTCTATTAATCTGTGTGTTGCCTTATAATTTTATATTATTTTCCATATTATCAGACTTATACACATGCTACAAAATAGATTGTCTCAGAGGAAATACTATAAACACCATTTCTCCATTATAAAAAGAGATCATAATCACCAGTGACTTTTTAAGGAGATTGCAAAGCTATATCCAAGCATCATATCATCATCCTATTTCTTACTTATATTTTATATAAATAGAAATTAACTATAATAATGAAATTAATGGTCTCTGACCTACTTTTGTGTAACTGTAGCAAAGTTTTCTTTCCTATTCTTAATTTGTCCCTGAAGTTTCCTCCCATTACAACTTCTTTTGCTCTTAATGAGCTGAAAGTGTCTACATGTGTAAGGCATGAGAGTGTAGACTGTATAATATCTAAAACTATTTGATATGTGTTCCAAATAATGGGGAAACTTTAGTAGCGAATTATTCAGTATGTTATGAACAAAAGGTCTGAGATATTTCAAGGTGTTCTGTTCATACCTAGTGAACATCAGGTGATCAGATACTAAAGGTATCGATGCCTATCCATCTCCAAAATAGTTAGCAAAAGATTTATCCATAAACCAAGAAAAGTACAATAAAAACTTAATCTATTTTCTTTCTGTGTTTTATTTACAGTCTGGCATTAATTCACCTTTCCCAACTTGCATCTTTCTCCAATGCAAAATTATTCCCTTTTCCATAGTTACCAATAGTTCTTTGTCTCCATTATAGACTAAATCACATCCATTTAGGTTAGTTGTTTATATTTTAGTCCCACCCTCTAGACTATACATTTTTAAATGTAGTAAGTAAATAGCTATTATCTCTGTTACTAGTCTCAAAGCAAATTCTAGGGTCTAGCATATAGTATCCACCACTCGTCTGTCAGTTTGTTGTACTGTGGTAGCTTGTATGTAGCTGTGATTCTGGAAACTATGTCACCACTATTTTAAATATCATCTGAGTCATCCACGGTGGACAGATTTCAGCTGAGCTTCCAGATGAAGAAGGAGAGGAGAGATGGACTACCTCCAAATATTTAATCTCTTTATGAATAGTACTGAAACACTGTCAGTACCAGATTATTGGATATTAAAATATGGTGAAGAGCACTAGAAGACTGTCAGATATAATGTTGGAAGATGAGTTCCTCAGGTTGCAAGGCATTCAAAATACACTGAGGAAGAGCTCCCTCATCAAAGTAGAATTGACCGTGATGACACAAATGGAGGAGGGCCACCTGGACCTTAATTTGCTGATGTGCTGATGGGCAAAATTCAAAATGAAGAGAAAGAGTTGTAAACATCAGAACATGGAATGTACAAAGTATGAATCTAGAAAAATTAGAAACTGTAAAAAATTAAATGGAATGCATAAACATGGATTAGTGAGCTGAGAAGGACTGGTATTGACCATTCTGAACCTGACAAATACATGGCTTATTATGCTGGAATTGACAAACTGAAGTGGAATGGTGTTGCATTCATCATCAAAAAGAACATTTCAATATATATCTTTTTTATTATTGTATTGTTTTATTGTGAATTATGTGATAGTTTATATGGGAGAGCATTAGCTTTACATTCATCCTATCGTATATCATTTTATTTCCATGACTACAATCCCTTCCATGCATCATCAACCAACCACAGGGTATACCCTGCAAGCCTGCCCCCCGGTCGTCAGCACACAGCCCCTCTCCCTCTCTGGGTTTAAAGCCCCCAGCCACTCCATCTCTCCACTTCATCATCTCTGCCTCCATATCTGCCATCACTGCTTCTCTGGGAAGGGTTCTGCTCTCCACTCTTCTCCCTTGATGGTCCCAATGATCTCCACTCTTAGGCTGAAAAGTTAATCACTCCCTTCCTTGCTAAAAAAGTCTACCTTTACATTTCCAACCCTCACAGTCAGTCCTGATAACAATTATTCACTGTTGTATCACAAAACACCTATCCGCATCTCCTTTCATCTGCCCCACCCAGACAGATTGAATACTACTCAGTGGAGATTCTACCTTCCTCCACACCCTCAGGATCTAGGCTCCCTCTTGAAAGCCTGTGAGCCAGTCACTTCTTGCCTTTGTTTGTTGTTGTTGTGAAGTGCTGTCGAGTCATTTCCAACCCATAGCAACCCTGTATAGGGTTTTCGAGGAGCAAATGGTGAGCTTGAACTGCCAACCTTGCAGTTAAACCTAGCGCATTAACCCACAGTGCTACACCAGGACTCCTTGCCTTTGTAGCCCCCACCCCCACCCCATTTTGGGTAGCCAATGTCCAAGTTGCCCATCCCTGTCTACTCTGTGTATGGACGGGGTGGGAATGATCCTCGCTGTAAAGATTTGTTCCCTCTTTTGAACTACTGCATCCATAGGTGTAGGTTAAATTCATCATATTGTATCAGATTACTCTTTTTTTTCCTCTTCTTTCTTCTAGTTGAGCTCTGATCATACAGTCATTGAAGCCAGGTCAATTGGGTATATTCTGCAAGTGTAGGTGTTTTTATGCATATGTCCTCTCTTCTTATCTGCTGGACACTTCGTTCTCCGCTCACATTTAATTACTTTTCTTTTGATGGCTGCAGGTTCCTTCTGTTGATGTGTTTCCAATTGCTGTAGATGCTGTGTTAATGTGGTCATTTTGTTTCTTTCTTCTTTTTGGATGTGTGCATTTATTGCAATAAATTGTCCTCTCAGCAAATTGTCCTTTCGTCGTGTCCCAAAGATTTTGGTATGTTGTGTCTTCATTCTCTTTTGTTTCTAGGAACTTTGTGAGTTCACATTCAATTTCTTCTGCTATCCAGTCGCTTTTCAGCAGGGTGTTATTCAGTTTCCATGTATTTGACTTTATTTTCTTGGTCTTCCTATTGTTGACTTCTAATTTGATAGCATTGTGGTCTGAGAAGATGATTTGTAGTATTTTGAAATTTGTAAATTTATGGAGATTTGTTTTGGGGCCTAAGACATGGTCTATTCTGGAGAACGTTCCATGTGCACTGGAAAAGAATGGGTATTATGTTGTTGTTAGGTTGAATGCTCTGTACACATCTATAAGGTCCAACAGGCTGTTTCTGTTGTTTAGTTCTTCTGTGTCTTTGTCAAGTTTCTTTCTGGTTGTTCTATCCATTTTTGAAAGCAGTGTATTAAAATCATCCACTATTATTATAGATTCATCTATTTGTTTCTTCAAATCTATTAGAGTTTGCTTTATATATTTTGGTGCTCTTTCATTGGGAGTATAGATATTTATTATGGTTATTTCACATCTTGTTCAATTGTCCCTTTAATCATGAGATAATGTCCATCTTTATCTATTATGCTGTTTTTGCCTTAAAGTTTATTTGATCAGAGATTAGTACTGCCACTCCTGTTCAGTTTTTATTGCAATTAGCTTGGTATATTTTTTTCCATCCTTTGACTTTTCATCTGTTTGTCTCTGTGTGTGAGATGTGTCTCTTGTAGACAGCATATTGAAGGATCTTGTTTTCTTATCCATTCTGCCACCCTCCGTCTCTTAACTGGTGCATTTATCAGTTTACATTCAGTGTAATTATCGATAGGTATGGATTAATTGCTGCTTTTATGTTTGGGTTTTTTGTGGTATTACTGTTTTCTTTGTTCTGTGTGTCTTCCTTTGTTGAATTCATGCTTTTTGTGCTCTTTCTTATGAGTTTCCTCATGGTTTTAATGTTTTCGTGTTCTCTTGGATTTTAGTTTTCTTGGTATGTTGTGAAGTGTTAATTTTCTTTGAGGTTGCCTTATATTCCATTAACTTTTCCCTCCATTCAGTGCAGTCTATTTTATCCTGTAATCTACCTGACCTTCTCACCATCTGGATCTCTGTTCCTACATGTTTACCTTCTTTTACATTGTAATTGTTTTGATCATAGACTGACCTCCCAGATTCACTGAGTTTGTTCTTAGAGTTTTGTTCTGTTCTTGACTCTTCCTTCTGTTGATTTATTTCTGGGAGGTGCTGCCACATTTGTCAATCTCTGGTTGTTGTCTGTTCTTGTTGGTTCTCAGTCCACAGAATCCCTTTAGGGTGTTTTGTAGCACAGGGTTGGCTTTGGAAAAATCCCTTAGCTTCTGTTTATCCTGGAATGTTTTGATTACACCATCGTATTTGATTGATAGCTTTTCTGGATAAAGGATTCTTAGTTGGCAGTTTTTTTCTTTCAGGATTTCATGTATGTCTCCCCATTGCCTTCTTGCTTGCATGGTTTCTGCTGAGAAATCCAAGCTTAATCTGACTTGTTTGCCTTTGTATGTAACACTTGTGTTTTCCCTAGCTGCTTTCAGTAGTATCTCCTTATCTTTGATTTTGGAGAGCTTGATTATAATATGTCTCAGTGATTTTCTTTTGGGGTCTATCCTTCCTGGGGTTTGTTGAGCTTCTTAAATGTTTATATTTTCACTTTTCAGGATGTTAGTGAAATTTTCTTCCAGCAGTTCTTCAACTATTTCCTCTGTGGACTTGTGTGATTCTTGTTCTGTAATGCCAACAATTCTTAAGTTATTCCTTTTCATGTTGTCCAACATGAATCTTAGACCTTCTTCAGATTTTTTTATCCTTTTTTCTGTTTGCTGTTGTATCTTAGTGGTATTGAGAGATTTGTCTTC
>NW_006408540.1:27134057-27137291 GCF_000296735.1 Chrysochloris asiatica | reverse complement strand
AAAAAAAAAAGTTCAGGGCCAGCTATTGGGCAGAGAGTATCTGTGCACGTGCATGGCTGAAGAACCCAGCAGTGTTGGGTCGGGGGATGTCCACTCATTCAGACACCCCCTCTAGTCACCAGAATGGAGGTGCACACACAGTGGGGGACCAATGAACAGATACCAAAAAAAAAAGAAAGAAAAGCAAAACAAAGCAAAACTGACAAAGTATATAGTCCACCTTTGCTCCAAGGTTCCCACAGCATTTTTTCATGGTATGTCTGCTCCCCTGCTTGGTCTTGCCGTTTGGTCTCACCCAAGTTGTCAGTTCCGCAGTCCGGCAGATTCAAAAGTACCCGGCTTCTTACTTCCACTACAAGCTCCACTAGCTATAAGACTTCAAACTTTTTAAATACTCCTACCTATGTGGTTCCATGTTTTGGAGCTCTGGCCTGAATCTGCTTTGCCTGGTATTCTGTAGTATTGGTGATGGTGAACTTCACTGCACCTCCACCCTAGCCACCATCAAGCCCTGCCTCCAAGATCTATCTTGAAGTAGGACACTGTCAGTGATTGGCTAATAGTCATATGCCTACAAGGAAGACCAGTTAATACCACTATTAGCAAAATTTATGCACTAACCACTAAAGCCAGTGATGATGCAATTGAAGAACTCTACAATTTCTTCAGTCTGAAATTTATCAAATAATGTAATCAAGATTTATTGATAATTACTAGCAATTAGAATGCAGAGGTTGGAAACAAAAAGGAAGGATGCATAGTTGGAAAATATGGTCTTGGTGATAGAAATGATGAAGAGATCTCATGATAGAATTTTGCAAGGTCAATGGCTTATTCATTGCAAATGCCATTTTTAAATAACAGAAAAGACAACTATACATATGGAACTCACAAAAAAAAATTGATTACATCTGTGGAAATAAGTGGAAAAGCTCCATCACATTAGATAAAACAAGGCCAGGTACAGACTGTGGAACAGTCTGCCATCAATTGCTGTATGCAGTTTCAGGCTGACAAGTCCACAAGAGTCAAAATATGACCTGGAACATATCCCACCTGAATTTAGAGATCATATGAAGAACAGATTTGATGCATTAGACACTAAAAATTGAAGACTGGAAGAGTTATGAGATCACATCAAGAATACCATACAGGAACAAAGCAAAAGGTCATTAAGAAGACAATTAAGAAGGAAAAGACCAAAATGGATGCCAAAAGAGACTGAAATGTGATCTCTAGCATACAGATGCTAAAGCAAATGGAAAAAATAAGGAGATAAAATAACTGAATAGAAATTTTCAAAGGGCAGCTCATGAAGAAAAAGTCAAATATTATTAAAAAAAAAAAAAAAAAATGTGTAAAGACCTGAAGTTAGAAAACCAAAAGGGAAGAACACGCTCAGCATTTCTCTTGCTGAAAAACTGAAGAAAACTTCAAGCCTCAAGTTGCATTATTGAAGTATTCTATAGGCAAAATATTGAAAGATACATAAAGCAGCCTAAGAAGATGTAAGGAATACACAGAGTCACTGCAGAAAAAAAAGAACAGTCAATATTCAAGCATTTTAAGAGTTAGCATATGATCAAGAGCCAATGCTACTAAAGGAAGAAGTCCAAAGTGCATTGAAGGCACTGGCAAAGAACAAGGCCTTGGAAATTGATGGAATGCAAAACGAAACATTTAAACAAACTCATGTGGCACTGAAGCATGCATTCACCTATGCCAAGAAATTTGGAGACAACTACCTTGAAGATATCCATATTTGTGCTTATTCCAAAGGGAGATGACCCAAAGGAATGTGGAAATCATTGGACAATATCTTTGACATCACATGCAAGTAAAATTTTGCTAATGATAATTTTTAAATGGCTGCAACAGTACACTGACTTCCAGAGGTTCAAGCTGGATACAGAAGAGGACATGGAATGAGGTATATTATTGTTGGCGTCAGATGACTCTTGGCTGAAAGCAGAGATTACCAGAAAGATGTTTACCTGTGCCTTATTGACTATGCAAAATCTTTTTATTGTTTGGATCATGACAAGCTAAGGACAATATTGTAGAGAATGAGTATTCCAGAACACTTAATTGTGCTCATGAGGAACCTGTACATAGACTAAGAAACAACTGTTCAAACAAAACAAGGAACACTGAATGCTTTAAAATTAGGAAAGGTATGCCCCAGAGTTGTATTATTTCACCACACTTACTCAACCAATGTGCTGGGCACATAATCTGAAAAGCTGGATTATATGCCATGTCTCAAATGTTTACATAGGCTGTGTTTACATCCTCATTTAATTCAAGAGTTTTCTCTTTTCTTTTTTAAAACATTTATTGTGCATTGAGTGATTGTTTACATGGGAGAACATCAGTTTTACATTCATCCTATCATATTTCATATCCTTGCAATGATTACAATCCCCTCCATGCATCGCTATTCAATAGTATTTGTTTCTATTCCATCTGTTTGTGTGTGTGTGTTTTGATGTACACAAAACCACTCAGATGACATATATATACTCTGGAGTATGCACATATACTGTAGGAAGTTACAGTAGCAAAACTCAGCATCATCGGTCAAACAAGACCAGGGGTCAATTGTGGAACAAACCATCCATCAACTGCTCATAAACAAGTTCAGGCTGAAGCTGAAGAAAATCAAAACAGGTCCACAAGATCTGAAATATGACCTTTAATATATCTCACCTGAACTTAGAGGAAGAACAGATTTGATGCATTATACACTAGTGATCAAAGGTCAGATGCATTGTGGGAAGACATCAATAACATCATACAGGAGACTTCCAGCAAGAAGACGGATTAGGCAGATGTACTATACAAACCCTCTACAACAAACGCGTGTGAGACCAAACAAAACAGACACAGATGAAAAGTCTATAATCCTGAACTTTAGAGGAAATATTAGAGAAGTAGATTGAGTGTTTCCTTAGAGAAAAAGCTGAGAAGGGACAGCAAGAGAGGGAAACTGTCTAGTGAAGAGCCAGCCAGACACAGCACCACCATCTTGAAGTTTTGTGAGCAGCTTTGGTGACAGAATGTGGCCTGGCAGAGCAGATCCACACAGGCAACAGATAAATTATGACTCATTTCCAACCTCCCTCCGCCCATGCTCTCCTGGTGATCAGAGGTGTGACCAGCTCCCACTTTGGTCCACCCCCAGAACAAATCCAACTTTCTGTGAGTTCAGAGCCTTGTGGTTGTGAGCCATGA
>NW_006408540.1:27124336-27125791 GCF_000296735.1 Chrysochloris asiatica | reverse complement strand
TGATGAAATTATTTCTAATCAAAATGTAATAAATGGTGAATTTAGTTGAAGTAAGTTTAACCATAAAAATTTGTACATTTTAGTAATAGTCTGAACATGAGATAAACATGCTATAAAACAAATAAGTCTGCATATTGTAAAAAGAGTCTACCCAGCAGAAAAAATTTTAAAGATTGATTCAAAAGTAATTATCTTTTCCAAAAGTATTAAGGGGGAGTATAAGGCTGAGGGGAACAATTTAAGATGATAGATTTCATATCTAAATGATTTTCCACCTTGAGAAATTTTCACCTCCAATTTTATGATTCGTTGAATTATTCCAATTGCTTCTCAGGTCCAGGCAGTCTGGAATAATATTCTAGTGCAAGGAGTTTTATGAAGTAGCATATCTTTAATGTATCTGCCAAATGTTATTACCTCAACTCTTAACTGAGCTATGGATATCATCTTACATATACTTTTCAATGGCCTCAACTGAAGAAATTTTATGAAGAGTTTTATGGAGTTAGCAGAGCTTTAATGAATCTGCCAAATGTTATTACCTCAACTCTTTTGTTAAAGCTTTTTTGCGCATTCTGCTCATGCTCTTCTTCCTTGATGGCCCTAGGGTCCTCTGTCCCTGGAATGTAAAATTAACTACTCCTCTTCCCCTGCCCTTTATGTTATAAAACCTACATTTACAGTTGCAACAATTGCAATTAGTCATAATAATAATTACTCACTATTGAATCCTAAGAATCTTATACCTATCTCTTTTCATCAGACTCGTCTAGACAAGATGAAAACTATTCATGGGGATTCTACCTTCCCCCGCACTCTGAAACTAAACTCCCTCATGAAAACTTGTAAGCTATCCACTTCATGCCTTTAAAGCCCCAAATTTTAGGTAGCCAATGTCTATGTTGCCCATGCCTATCAATCCTGTGTACATAGGGATATGTTTGATCCTTTATGTGAAAACTCCTTCCCACTCGTTTGGTACAGTTTAAGTTCCTAAAATTATGCAATTTACATATGTTTCCTGTATCAAAGTTCTTTATCTTCTTCTACTCAAGTTCTGATCATCAAGCCATCAAAGCTAAGTCAAATCAGCAAGATTGGCCATCCTTGTGTGTCTCCCACATTTCTTAACAGCAGGATGCTTCACTTTTGGTCTAGCCCTCTGGGCTAAGTCCTTGTCCATGGGCTTAGGAGTCCTCAGGTCCTCAGGTCTCATCACACTTCAAACCAATCAGCCCTTCCTCTTCTCTCTCTCTTCTCCAGGTCGACAGGAATCTATGGAACCTGGTCAAACTCAACTCATATCCTCATTGCTGCCTTTCCTCCTCTTCTACTAATCATGAGACCAATGTGGTTGCCAGCAAGGTTACATGCCTGCTCATGTGTTCCCTTTGAGTTTTAGTCTTGGAGGGGAGTTTGTCCTGAAGAGACTTGATTATTTGCCTTGATGTTTCC
>NW_006408540.1:27116772-27122545 GCF_000296735.1 Chrysochloris asiatica | reverse complement strand
ACTGTAAAATAGACACTTCAGGGGGAGAGAAAGGAATAGCCAGAAACATCACCATAAAAAGCTTGTAAATCCATCTTCAGACTATAACTGATTGGAATAACTTAACAGGGGGTAGAAGTTGCCCAGGGAAATAGGCTTCCTGTCGAGGCTTTCCATTGCATAAGACCATAGGTGGAATCCTGAATCCCATCCAGAATCATCTGAGGTGGAAATTTTCCACTTGAAAGGACAAGTAGATAGGCCTGGAGCAGCTAGAAGAACAGAAGATACTCCATGAAAGAAAGACCAGCAGGAAAAATCAAAAACAATAACGGCAGTCTGATTGACTACTACAATAACAAGCGAGCTGTTCGCCCAGGAGCCATCAAGGCAAGTGGTTGGGTCCCCTCAGAGCAAACCTTCTTCCAAGACACAGACTCAAGGGGAATATACAATCAGGCATGTGGTCTGGCTGGTGACCACGTTGGTCACCAATAAGGGGAAGAGGGGAAAAACAGCAATGAAGCTGGGAGCTAAGTCTGATCACATTCAATAGACTCCTATGAACCCAGGTAGAGACCTGGTTGGCCAGCAGTATAGCAAGACCCAAGGACTCCTGGGCCCAGAGGCAGTGACATGGCCAGAGAGGAGAGAGAAGCATCCAGCTGATAGGAAGTGAGGGGAAATGCACAAGAATACCCATACTTGCAGATAGTACCCACTTGACCTGGATTCAATGGCTGAATGATCAGAACTCGCCTTGAAGAAGAAAAAAGAGGGAAAAAAAGAGCAATCCACTAGAATTTGATTAATTTGACCTATACTTATGGATGTAGTAGCTCAAAAAAGGGAACAAATCTTTACAGCTAAGATCACTCCCACCCCCTCAGTACACAGGATTGACAGACTATCCAAAATGGGGGGGGGAGGGGGGGAGGAGGGGTGCCTACAAAGGCAAAAAGTGACTGACTTACAAGCTTTCAAGAGGGAGCCTAGTTCCAGACGGGGTGGGGAAAGTTAGAATCTGCACTGAATAGTTTCTAATCTGTTGGGACATGGCTAATGAAAGGAGATGGGGATAAGACTCTTGTGGTACAATAGTGAATAATTGCCATCAGGACTGACTGTGTTGGTCAGAAATGTAAAGGTAGATGTTTTGTAACAAAAGGAGGGGAGTGATTGATTTTGCAGTCCAGGAGCAGAGGTTCATGGGACTATCAAGTGAGAAGAGTGGAGTGTAGGACCCTACCCAGAGAAGCAGTGATGCCAGAAATAGAGGCAGAGACAATGACATGGGCAGATGGAGCAGCTGGGGACACAGGACTCAGGGAGGGAGAGGGGCTGTGTGCTGACAGCCAGGGGGCAGGCCTGTGGGGTGTACCCTTTGGTCGTTTGATAATGCATGGAGAGGATTGTAATAATTGCAGTGAGACAAAATATGATAGGATGAATGTAAAACTGATGTTCTCCCATGTAAACCCACATAATTCACAATAAAAACTTTTTTTTTAAGTTGATTACATTATATTAGATCTCATCATAGGGGATAACTATATCTCAACTGTCAAATGACTGAAAATCCTGGCCTAGTCAAGTTGACATAAAATCTTAATTATCACACCTTGCTTATTTAGTAATCTGCCACTGAATATTATACATCTACACACTGGTAAAGAGAAACTGAGGCATCACAGAGTACTAAGTCTACTCTAAAAGGACTGAAAGAGACCATTTTTATTCTAAGTTTTTATACTCTTATTTTAACAAATACATCAGTGTTATTACATTGTCTAAGTTCAGAAATTAATGTGCTACCTAACTTTATGTGATTAGCCAAATTCTAATCCTATTTGCTCTGCTAGCTCTTTTATCATCTCCTTCAAGCTATATTAGAGTGTTGGCTGTCTTTCTCTTGAAAACACAGTTGTTGTTAGGTGACATTCATTTGCTTCTGACACATAAAGACCCTACGCACAACAGAATGAAATACTGCCAGTCCTGAGCCATCCTCACAATTGTTATGTTTGAGCCTATTGTTGCTGCCACTGTGTCAGTCCATCTTTTTGGGGATATTTCTCTTTTTTAGTGGGCTGTCTGCCTTACCAAACATGATGTCCTTCACCAAGGACTGGTCCCTCCTGACATCATGCCCAAAGAATGTGAGACAAAGTTTTACCAACCTTGATTCTAAGAAGCTTTCTGACTGTACTTCTTTTAAGGCAGATTTGTTTATTCTTCTGGTAGTCCATGATAATTTGCACAATTTCCTTCAAAGAAATATTCTAATACAAACATATACTTTGTTTTAATTATTTAACTGCTAGAAAATGTGTAATCAGAAAGAACCAGACTTTTCAAATACTCTATAAGAATAAAAAAGTAAAATTGTGTGCCTTCTCAGAGACTAGTAACCTAACTCCTAAAGTAGTTGGATAGTGTTTCCACTCACGTTGATTGATTATGATTTTAAAAAGTCAATGATCACATACTGTTGATGTTGTTCTCATAGAATCCCAATTCACAGACAGAGCAGAACTGTGTGTGTCAGAGTAGAACTATGCTCTGTAAGGCTTTCTATGACTGATTTTTTTTCAGAAGTAGATCACCAAACCCTTCTTTGCAGGCACCTCTGGGTGGACTTGAACCTCTGATCTTTCAGTTAGCAGTCATGTGTATATACTAATGACTACCAAGCTGTAGGATCAGCATTGGACTGCAAACCACAATGTTGACTTTCAAACCCATCAGTTTCTCCTTGAAAACCCTACACAGGGTACCTGTGAGTTGGAACTGACATGATGATACTTAACAACAAACAACAACAACTATGTTTCAGACAGTGCTAGATTGCAAAAATGTTGAAAAGGAACTCAAACACTGACTCTGCCCTGAAAGGAATCTCTATTGAGACAGAGACAGACATAAACAGAGAAGTTTTCAATAAATATGGTATCCCACGTATATCAATCGTTTATGTACATCAGAATCACCTAAGGTACTGTTGTAGTTCTTAGTACCATCGAGTCAGTTCTGACTCATAGTGATCCTTTATAAGATTTCTGAGGTATAGCTAGTGAGTTTGAACCAGGGACTTTGCAGTTAGTAGTCTAGTGCTTATCCTACAACGCCACACCAAACGTATAAAAGCTCTATATTTGTCATGTTCTCCAAGTGACTCTGATGGACACAGCACCAGTTGAGAGTGACTGGCATTGAGATTTATAGGAGCACCTGAGTCAGCCTGGATGGGCAAGTTGGAGAAAGTAATGTTTGATGAACTGGTTAAAGAAGAATGAATATTGTTGTTGTTAAGTGCCATAGAGTCCGTTCCGACCCATAGCGGCCCTGTATAGGGTTTCCAAGGAGTGACTGGTGAACTTGAACCGCTGACCTTGCAGTTCAAACGGCTTTGCAATCTGGCGCATTAACCCACAGCACCACACCAAGACTCCAAAGAATGAATAGAGGCCACCAAATCCAGGTAGAAGGTTAGATCTCAGGCAAAACAAAGGCAAAAAGATGAGAACTGCATTAGTTAAATTAAAACAAATTTAAAGACAGAAATTGGCAGAAGTGAGACTGTCAGAGTAAAATCATGGAGAGTTTTAAATTAATTAATTGGGGTGAATACTTTGAGATGAATTGGTCTGACAAGCCTTACTGGCTGCCAGCTTTGCTTATCATCGGTGCTTTCTCTAGATTCTTACCTTACAAGACCAATCAAAGGAAAACCCATGTGGGAGACACCCAACAGAAATATCCTCAATTAACACACTTTTCTTCACAACTGAATCTTGGCCCATTGCTTCAGTTCTGACGTCTAGACTCTCAACCATTTTCTCAGTCCTATGTTCTGGATCTCAGTGCTGACTCTTTAATTTAATGATGAATTGGGTGGTTAAGGTATCTCTCTTGAAGGTTTCTTGGGAGTCTTTGTCCTTGCTTCCTTCTAGCAGTACTTTAGGTCACTCTTTTGTACTATGATATACACTTTCCTGACCCACTGCAACTGCATAACCCAGTCTTGATGGAGGTTGGAATATCTAAATGACTATATAGAAACGTTTTTAAACTTGAAAATGTAAATCTTTGCAAATACTTACACAAACCTGGATTTTTATTGGTTACTGTGTTCTGTATAGTAAATTGTGGAGTCTTTAAATAGTTAAAGGGAGTTTAGCACATACTGTAGTAGGGGGACTTCACTTGTTTAAACCGAGTTTACTCACTATTAATTTAAAACAGAGACGGAATTTTATGATCCTTTGAATGTTCTTGAGAAAAAATGTCAACTTCAATGAAAAATGTGGCAGAAAATCTGTAAAAGATAGGTGCTTTGGAGGTTTTAGTTATGCAATGTTGGCTTGTAGAGTTTAGGGGATTTGTGAAACTTTTTTACTTAAAAATTCTTGGATACTTTTAGAGTGAACTACAAAGAAGACTTTTTAAGCTGTTGGCCCAGGACCGGGCAGTGTTTCGTTCTGTTGTACATAGGGTCGCTCTGAGTTGGTACTGACTCGATGGCACCTAACAACAACAAATGCCACAAAATAAGTTGTCTTGAAGAATGACTAATTACTAAAGCAATTTTATGAAGTGTATGGATTTTTGTGCACTTAAACATGGACTTAAACATCTTTCTGGAAGGTATCATACTTACTATCTTTTCAGTTTACCACATACTTATAAAGTCAGAATATACATCAGCTCATATCATTCTTACCCCTGGGGTTTAATTCTTTTATAAACTCTTCTTTAACTTCCATCCCTGCCAAAATCTCCCCATCTTCTGAGACCTCCAAACCCTTTATTTGTATCTTTTCTTTCATTTCAAATTATGCCTTATAAACTATGGTTCTTAATAAGCTATGAAAACGGATGTAGGCATATAGAAAATTGAGGACCCACATAAAAACAATTTGGATGGGACACAACATCTAAGTCATTTTAAACACCAGAATAGAACTTCTTGAATCCCATGTATAAGGAAACAGATTTCTTTCAATCCTCCCAGATAATATTTCTTCTAATGATCAGTTTTACATACACATGCTTATTAAAAAGGTAGGCAATAGGTGTTCAATGAAATCTACAAGGTATCTGGGTCGCCATGATAACCATAAATGTAACTAGCTCACTTTACTGATTTAAAGTCAGAGGTAGGAAAAGGACTGAGAAGTTCTCCTCAAGAATCTACTCATATGATGCTTAACTGGGTATTAAAAGCACCAATAAAATACCATACTAGTGCTGTTGAGTATATTTCAGCTACTAGTGATCTTATGTGTGCCAGAGTAGAACTGTGCTCCACAGAATGTTTAACAACTGAGTTTTCAGATGTAGATCACCAGGCCTTTTCTTCTATGGCATCCCTGGGTGGGTGAAAACCTTCAACCTTTCATGTAGTAGTCAAGTATATTGAGAGTTTACACCACCCAGCAGTTCCTACAGACACCAACAGATGTCAGGAAATGTAGACTCCTGACAAGTAGGTAGTTCTTGTTACCATTCTGAATTTAATCTTAGGAAGTTTATGGCCATAAAGAAATAAGAAAGCATAAAGGGGTTTATAATGGTTAGACAAAAGTTTGATAGGAAAATACTGAGTCAAAAGTTTATTTTATTATTGGGACAAATGTGAAGGCACTAATGATGGGAATACATGGACTACAAAATATTTTGGAAACCACACAAACAAAAATAGACAAAATAGATGAGTGGGACATACTAAAAATTAAAAACTTATGCACATCAAAAGATTTCACCAGAAGAGTAAAAAGGGAACCTACAGAAT
>NW_006408540.1:27084961-27085546 GCF_000296735.1 Chrysochloris asiatica | reverse complement strand
AATGAATAGATAAAAATAATGTTAACTGATGGTCCATGGAGGGGACTAATTATAATTATTGTAATGAAACAAGGTGTATGATGTGTTCAATGTAAAACTGATTATCTGTCCGGTAAACTTTCACTCAAGTCACAATAAAAACTTTAAAAAAATTTTAATGGAAAAAAAAAAAAAAAGGCTGCTGTTGGTGGCATAGTGGGCTACTAGCTGCAAGGTTAGCAGTTTGAACCTGTCAGCTGCTCCTTTGAGAAAAAGAGAAGTCTTTCTGGTCCTGTAAAAAAAAATTACAGCCCCAGAGCCCTACCTATGTTCACTATGCGTTGGAATCAACTTTATGACAGTGACTTGTAGCTGTACTACACCAATGCAAACAAGCTGGATAAACCCTGATTTAAGGATTGTGAGACCTGTGCAGGTCTATGAAAAAGAATGAGTCAGTAAAGAAAAAGAGAGATGCTAATCTGAGCAACAAAGGAGATAGTTGATTGAATAATATTCTGGAGGATGCTAAAAAAAATAATAATGGTATTGAAATTTTACTTAATTCACAACAAAAAGCTTTTTGGTTGTTTTTTTTTTTTTTTT
>NW_006408540.1:27074704-27084861 GCF_000296735.1 Chrysochloris asiatica | reverse complement strand
GTGGAGTCCTGGTGTGGTGCTGTAGGTTAATATGCCAGACTGCAAAGCCATTTGAACAGCAAGATCAGTAGTTTAAGCTCACCAGCTGCTCCTCGGAATCCCTAAAGAGGGTCATTATGGATCAGAACCAACTTGATGGCACTTAACAACAACAACAATCAAAAGCCCAGAGTGATAATTTAGTCACAGAAAAATAAGGGATCCATTTTTCTCCTGAGACAGAAGAAAAAAGAGGTGAAGATACACAGGAATATGAGGTTCTTGAGAAGGCATGGAAACTGCCTGAGGATACAAGGAGGAATATTGTAGAGTTCATATTAGATAACATATAAAGTAGTAGGAGAGGTCATCTACTTAAAGTCAGGGAGATGGGATAGGATTGGAAGTTGGAATGTGTAGGAAATCTAAAACAGCTGCTATGAGGAATGTAATAAGAATAACAAGTAATTAATAAATAAAAGGATTGACATATAAAGCAGTAAGAACTAAATGAGGTTAGATAGCATGAATTTGCAGGACTCTGTCTGTATAATTTCATGTCTTTCTGTAACACTGAGTTACATCATCTTAACACCTCATCAATTGTTCCTGATGCATATTTGCCTTTTCAATTAAATTTTTCCAATGCATTTTTAAGTGAATCCAAAGATGAGCTAAAATTTCATAAGTTTATGAAAACCTATACAGCACAGTACAAGAAAGACAAGTTACATTACAAGTAATGCAATATAATGCTCTATTTTGCCTTTAATTCCTGATTTTTATACTTACAATATCATGTTAAGGAATAATTAAGCTTTTATTTGTCTATTCAAGTAAGATCATAAAATTTTGCTTATATAATTAGCATAATAAATGAAACAATAAAATTGAATTAATACAATTGAATTACTTATTGTAATTGATAGTCATATTTTTCTAGGAGATGAAAACTAAGGCCTACAAACTCAATTCACTCCACTGTCTGTTTTAGTACAGTCCATGAGTTAAGAATGATTTTTTAATGTTTTATTTTTTAAAGTTTATTTCATGATGTGAGAATTAGGTGAAATTCAAATATCAGTGTTCATAAGTAATTTCATTGCAGCATGGTCATGCTCTCTCATTATTTTCATTTTGTCTATAACTACTTTACACTACAAAAGTAACTGATAGTTGCAACAAAGACTTCATGGCATATAATGTCTAGAATATTTATAAAAATGTTTGCCAACTCTTTTTCTATTTATCTATTTAATCAAGATTCATCGAGTATCTACTGAGCAACAGGCAATAGACTAAATGTTTTGGAAAATAAGAATATGACAAAAGACCTGGTTCCTATCCTCAAGGAGATTATAATTTCTTGACAGTGATAAATGAATACCACTTTAATAGTATGTTAAGGTCCTCAAATCTCTGATTTATGTATCATAGCAATGGACCCTTACAGCAGTACGTATTTACTTATATAGTTTCCAGAAGAGAAATCTGAAATTTCAAAACTTTAAGCTGTTTGGTTTCAGATGATCTAAATGGCCTATTCAAGTGTAGAGTGGTAATTACAAATCTCATTAGTAATAAAATGAAGGCTAAAACCCAAGTCTTCTAATGCTGCTCCATTTAATCACATTACATCTCATATATCAATGACAGAAAGATAATTTATTTAAAACATATGATCTATGTAAAAATTGAATGAGATAATACAAATACACTAATAAATAAGCAAACATTTTTGGCTTTCAGAACTATGCAAATATCAGAAATTACTACTAGTACAATGAAGAATGACATATAAACAAATAATAAAAGGCAAAATGTGAAAAGTGTCACAAATTGCTATGGTAGTTCATTTCAGAAAAGATCACATTTGAATGAAGGCATCAAGGAAGCTTCATGAAGAACACAGCATTTATGTTCTGTCCAGAAGGATGAATAATCAAGATGTCAATAAATAATAAAAGAAATTATCAATAGTTTATTTATGATTTCATTTAGCAAAGTACTGAAATTATTCATTCCTCAATGTCATGGTAACTCCAACTATTGGTTTCCAGTTTACCTAAGTTGATGTTATTGTTAAGTGCCGTCAAGTTGGTTCCAACCCACAGGGTTCTGAGGAGCAGCTTGTGAGCTTGAGCCACCAACCTTGTGGTTCAAAGCAAATGTGCAATTCAACACATTAACCCACAGTGTCACAACAGGACTCTATAGAATTATATAAAAATTGAAATATGGTGTCCACCATAGAATGGATCACAGTTCCTCAACAGCAGTACTGAGAGGCCCTACCACACCATCCCATAACACTGATACAGTCAGAGAGGGATGCAGACACTTAAGTACACTTTTCTGAAATCCAGGACCCTGCTTGGTAGTCTTCCTCCTCATAGTTCCCAAGGCATCCACTTTTTAAGTTAAAACCTATCTGGCAACCCTGGACATTTAAGAAACTAAGTAGTTAAGAATTAGTTGGCAGAAAATACACACTATTGAACTCAGTTTCTTCTGGAAATATGCCAATTTGCTTCAATTTGAGCTATTTATGAGTGGCAAAAGAACTCTGTGTAGTGTAGTAGTTACTACTCAGGCTGCTAATCTCAAGTTCAGCAGTTTCAAACTACCAGTGGTTCCACAGGAGAAAGATGAGGCTTTTTGCTCCCATAAAAATTTACAGCCTCATAGAAACCCTATGCAGAGTCCCTTTGAGTCAGAACCGACTCCATGGCACATAACCACCACCAACAATGGGTGACAAAATTATTTCCAACTAAATATATGAACTCTTCGCTGTAAATGAAATTGACAGTTTCTCAGAATTGGAATACTCTGAGGCAGATTCTAAAAGAAATTCCATGACTATTTAGACTTGAAATCGATCGCAAGGTTATAACTACTGTATTGGAGTCCTGGTGTAACACTGCAGGTTAATGCGCTGGACTGCAAATTTGGTTTGAACCACAAGGTCAGCGGGTCAAGCTCACCAGTTACTCCTTAGAAACCCTGTATAGGGTCGCTATGAGTCGGAACTGACATGAGGGCAGTTAACAACAACTACTACTGTATTGTTGAAAGTAAATTTGTTGTTGTTGTTGTTATGTGCCATGGAGTCGGTTCCGACTCACAGCAACCCTGTGAAAGTAAATTAGGGAACTATTTATCATTACTCTTGAACTTTTCACTCTATGTGATGTCTTCATCAGTGTTTCTAATGCCAATCAGAATGTTTTGACTCTTTTTGATAAGGATCCAACTCAAGGAGCACATCCTGCTTCTTTCCCAATTCATGTAATTAAACACAGTAGAAAAGAGAGTTCAAATATCAGAGGAATGACTCATAAATTCCTAAACAAGTACAAAGAAGTGAGAATGATGTTATGAACAAAAATCTTAATAAGTTCAAAGATCTTCAAGAGTGAACTCTTATTTCTAAACACTTACAGGAGGTAATCTATACTGTTTATTAAGACAGATTTTAGTTTCTTTCAGAAAATCAAATATTTAATAAAATGGTTGAAGTTTCAAATCAAGACAAGTATATTTCTGTATTATCAATTTTCAATGTCATTTGAGATGCTTCTGAGTATTGGAGGAGCTACTTGGCTTAAAAAGAATCCCTGCAGTGTAAATGGTTAAATGTATTCCACTGTTAACTGAAAAGCTGGCTGTTCCAACTGACCCAATGGATCCATAGGTGAAAGACCTAAATGTTTCTTAAATATTACAACCAAGAAAATCCTGTGGGTCAATTCTACTCTATCAAAATCGACTCAGCAGCACCTAACAACAATACTTTGCTAAAGAAAATATCAATCTACCCTATCCTCATGTGTAAAATCTTTGCTTTTGCAGATGATAAGAGTCTCTGTTTTCTGTCAAAAACAAGTTATACACTATTTGACTACCTTACCAATGACAGTAAAAAATGTGTTTGATAAGTGTTGTAACAATTATTCAATTACCTGGAATCCTGAGTACATACGTATTTTAACAAACAAATTAAGTTCTCAGCAATATTTTTTTTTCTTTTACCTTGCTTTCATTATGGCTATGATAATACAGAATTAAAGCACTCTTTCAACAGCCTTATATGCATGTGAAAGTTGGACAATGAATAGGGAAGACCATACAAGAATTGATGAATTTGAGTTATGGTGTTGGAAGAGAATACTAAAAGTAACATGGACTTCCAAAAGAAAAAACAAATCTGTATTGGAAGACGTGCAGCCAGAATGTTTCTTAGAAGCCAGGATGGCCAGAATTTGTCTCTCACACTTCAGACATATTATCAAAAGGGACCAGTCTCTGGAGAAGGACATCATGCTTGATAAAGTGGAGGGTCAGCAAGAAAGAGGAAGACCCCGAACAAGATGGATTGGCACAGTGTCAGCAGCAACGGGCTCAAATGTAGCAACGATTGTGAAGTGGGAGCAGGACTGGACAGTGTTTCTTTTGTTGTGCATAATGTCGCCATGAGTCAGTACTGACTTGATGGCATCTAACAACAATAACAAAAGCACTGTAGTGTTACTTAGATATTTTATGGTTTAAAACTAAATTTCCCAAATTAAATTGGGATCTCTTTTTAACTATTTGAAAATAATAATTCCATTCTGAAATGTTGCAAATATAACAGAGAATTATATAATGATCCAGAATGAGGGACTGAAATAGAGATTAAAATGAGTTATTTTTAAACTTTACTTTTTTCACATGAAGTACTGTAACCACTACATATTTACTAAAACATATGAAAATACTATGACCACACAGATCTACTGAAACATATACATGAGTATTTATAGCAGCATTATTCAAAGAGCCAAATGGCAAAAATAACCCAAATACCCATTAATTGATCGATAACATGGATAAGAAAATAAAATAAAATTGTGGTATATCCACATATTGCTGTTGCTGTTTTTCAGTGCCTTCAAGTCAGATCTGACTTATAGTAAGCCTGTGTAGGGCTTCCAAGGAGCAGCTGGTGGGTTTTCAACACCAACCTTGTGGTTCACAGTCCAGTGCTTATTCTACAATGCCACACCAGGAGTTCCATATGATAGAATACTATCTGGCAAGTAAAAAAAAAAGAAGAAGAAGAAATGAAATACTAATTCATGCTACAACACAGATGGACTTTGAAAAAATATGCTATGAGAAAGAAACCAGTTACAAAAGACTGTTGTTGTTGGGTGCCATCGAGTTGACCTTCTGCACAACAGAACAAAACACTGCCCAATCCTGGGCCAACCTCACTACTATTGCCACACTTGAGTCCATTGATGCTACCACTTGGCCAATCCATCTCATTGGGGTCTTCCTCTTTTTCTCTGACCCTCAAACATAATATCCTTCTCCAGTGACTGGGCCCTTCTGACGATATGTCCAAAGTATGAGAGATGAAGTTTGGCCATCTTGGCCTCCATGGAGCACTCTGGCTGCACTTCTTCCAAAATGGATCTATTGGTTCTATTGGCAGTCCGTGGCACTTTCAATATTCTCCTTCAACACCATAACTCAAAAGCATCAATTCTTCTATGGTCTTCCTTATTCACTGTCCAGCTTTCACATGCATATGAGGTTACTGACAATACCGTGACTTGGGTCAGGTGCACCTTAGTCTTCAAGCTGACATTTTTGCTCTTCAAGAGTTTAAAAAGGTCTTGTGCAGCAGATTTGCCTAATGCAATATGTTGTTTGATTTCTTGACTGCTGCTTCCATGAGTGTTGATAGTTGATCCAAGAAGAATGAAGTCCTTGACAACTTCAATCTTTTCTCCATGAATAAGAATATTGTTTATTGGTGCAGTGGTGAGGATTTTTGTTTTCTTTACATTGAGATGTAATGCATACCTAAGGCTGTGCTCTTTGATATTCATCAGTAAATGTTTTAAGTCCTCCTCACTTTCAGTAAGTAGTATATATTCCATTTATGTAAAATGTCCAGAATATCGATATCTATGAAATTGAAAAGTAAAGTAGTTGTTGTTTACAGCTGAAGAGATGGAACAATAGGGCATTTATAGACATACTACCTTTCTGAGGTGATGAAAACATTCCAAAATTGACTTTGGTAACAGTTACACATATCTGCAAATATACTAAAACACACTGAGTTGTTATTTTGAATGAGTGGATTGTATAGTATGGAAATTATCTCAATAAAAATGTTATCTAACCCAAATTATTATAGAAAGAATTAAATGAGCTAAAATGTAAATATGCCTGTCACACACAATATAAATGTGGTGTTTTATTTTGTGGGATGGTTTGATTTTTGGTTTTTGTCTTTATGCAACAAATGTTCATTGAATATCTACTATATGCAAAGAAAGTAGAAAATTTAAACATTGGTCTCTGTCCTCAATGGAGTTAGAACCTGGTAAGGAAAAAGGTCAAGTAATAAA
Organism: Chrysochloris asiatica; assembly: GCF_000296735.1. NCBI lineage: Eukaryota > Metazoa > Chordata > Mammalia > Afrosoricida > Chrysochloridae > Chrysochloris > Chrysochloris asiatica. Next base: position 27,078,469 of record NW_006408540.1, on the reverse strand, counting down.
GATTATAAGATTAAGCAGTACATTTGGGGGAAATTAATAGGAAAGGACCACAGATGAGAGGAGCACCCTGTGTAGAGTAATGGGTTGGAAATAGTTAAGATTCATGAAGTTAAGAAGATGAAGTTTTAGAGGAAACACAAAGACTAGAACTCATATCCCACAACTTCATCCTTCATATAAATAAGTTAAAACTGTTAAAGAAAAAAAAATCTAAAAATATTAATTTGATCAAAACCTGTATACAAATTAATCAAACTGTATGACTATAAAAAAATTCCGTTAAAAGTGTAATGTGAAAAAAAACCAAAAACACAGTGATGGTGAAGCTAAAATTATACCATTTAAATTAAACTACTCAATGGCACTTAACAATATTGATGTACCCTTCATATGTACTTGTTGTTGCTAAGGGTCTTCAAGATGGTTCCTACTCATGGTGAGTGTGGTGGTGTGCTGTCAAGTCAGTTCTGACTCATAGTGACCTTGTATAGGGTCTCTGAGAAACTGTTGGTGGGCTTGAACTGCCAGCCTTGGGTTATCAGTCCAGCACGACATCAGAACACCTTAGCGTTGTTAACATAAAAATGGCATTGTTGTTGTTGCTGTTAGGTGCCAGCAAGATCATTCTGACTCACAGTGACCACATGAACAACAGAATGAAACACTGCCCGATCCTGCATCATCCTCACAACTATTGTTAAGCTTGAGCCCATTGCTGTTGCCACTGTGCTAATCCATCTCATTAGAGGTCTTCCTCTTTTTGCTGACCCTCCACTTACTTTACCAAGTATGATGTCACTCTCTAGGAACTGATCCCTCCTGATAATATATCCAAAATATGAGAGATGAAATCTCACCATTCTGAATTCTAAGGAACATTCTGGCTGTACTTCTTCCAACACAGACCTGTTTATTCTTATGGCAGTCCATGGTACCTTCAATTTTCTTCCAACACAGTAACTCAAATGCATCAGTTCATCTATGGTCTTTCTTATCCATTGTCCAACTTTCTCATGCATATGAGGCTATTTAAAATACCGTTGTTGTTGTAGGTGCCATCGAGTTGATACCAACTCATAGCGACCTTCTGCACAGCAGAACAAAATACTGCCCGATCTTGGGCCAACCTCACCATTGTTGCCACACTTGAGTCCATTGATGATGCCACTTAGCCAAGCCATCCTCTTTTTCTCTGATCCTCCACCTTACCAAACATGATATCCTTCTCCAGCAACTGGTCCCTCCTGACAATATGTCCAAAGTATGAGAGACAAAGCAAAAACATTTCTGCAAAAACATATCATAATCTCTAAAGTTCACAGAAAACTATAATACCTTTATAAGAAAAAGATGAAAAAAATTGGAAAATGGGCAGAATACATAAACAGACACTTCATGTACTTGTTCAGGCAGCCAACAAACATAGTAAGAAATGGTCATGATCATTAACCATTAAAGAGATGCAAATCAAAACAACAATGAGATATCAGCACACCACAGCATTAATAGCAAAGTTCAAAAAAACAGAAAACAATAAAAGCTACCAAGGGTGTGGAGTAACTGGAACCCTCCTACATTGTTGGTGGTACTGTAAAATATCTCAAATGTTGTGAAAAACTATGGCACTTCCTAAGAAAGTTTGAAATATAAACACTGTATGACCCAGGAATCTCTCTACTTGGTAAATATCCACAAGAAGTAAGAGTCAAGACATGTGTAGATATATGCACATTGATAGTCATCTCAACACTATTCATAATAGCAAAAATATGAGACAGCCTAAATGCCCATCAATGGAAAAATGGATAAACAAACTTTGGTACATGCACACATGGAATATATGTAAATATGAAGAATAACAAAGAATCTGTGAAACACCTCATAACCTGGATGAACCTGACTGACATTATGTTGAGTGACATTAGTCAATGACAAAAGGACAAATATTGTATGAGATCCCTATTGTAAAAACCCAAGAAAAGGTTTTCATATTAAAAGAAACATTCTTTGATAGTTACCAGGGATGGGAGTAGCATAGTGGTTGCAAGTTGGTCTGCTAACCTCATGGTCAGTAGTTCAAAACTACTTTGTCTTCTCGAGCTGGGGGTAAAAAGAAGAGGGGAAATGAGAAACAGAAGAAAAGAAGGAAAAACAAAAGTGGTGATTGTTGTTGTTGTTAAGTAAGAATAAAATTCAAGGGAATGGAAAGAGAAGAAAAAGGAGAAAGAATAAATAAATGAAAACAATGAGACAACGAAAGGGGGGGGAAAAAACAAACCCTAAAAGCAAACAAAGTAATTGCTGACCCAGAAAGGAAAAAACTCTTGGGAGCTCCTGTAAGCCAAAGAGCTCATGAGATGGGTGTGGGAGAGATGAGACAGAGGAGTTTCTGTCCCTAAATTGAGTAATCTATGTTGATAGCACTCAATCTGAAAGTAGTTTATGAAGGCCCTTGATGGATCTAGTTTCAGTCTCTGTTAGGACCACAGGGTAAATGGGGGCAGGAGGACTGGTTAAATGCTGGTCTGGTGGTTTTGCAGATTCTGTAGATCCTAAGCCAAGCCCATCTGAATCCAGGCACCAATATGGTCCACCAAATCAAAGCAGCCTGCCCCCACATCACATTGCCATGGCTCCCAACTACATGACTCTGAACTCCTGGAAAGCAGGAACTGGGCTGGGGGTAGATGAGGGTGGAAGCTGACCACACCACTGGTCACACGGAGAGCATGGGGAAAAATAAATCATACCTTTCTGGTTGCCTGCCAGGCCACCTTCTGTTGCAAAAGCTGCTCACAAAGGTTCAAGATGGTCATGTTGTGGCTATTCACTAGTTAGTCTCCCATTCTTGTCGTCCCTGCTCAGCTTCTCCTCCCAGCCAATATTCAATCCACTTCTTTAACCTTTCTTCTGAAGTTCAGGGTTTCAGGATTTTCATATGTGTCTGTTTTATCTGATCGCCATCTTACCGGAAGTCTATTGACTTTTATAAATGAAATAAATTTTTATATCTAAATTAGTTTTTATTCTGTTTCCTGGATCATTTATTTTATGAGGTATACCGTTTTGCTTGGGTTCTTGTCCATTTTTATTTAAATCTTTATGATCATCCCTTTTTGTATTATTATGCATATTTTAATATAGTCAATAATTTACTGTGAAAAAAGTAGTACAGAGACTTTGAGGTGAGCTTGTGGATGCTCAAATATGTTATTTCCTTATCCCATTTTTTTTTTCCACATCAAAAAGCTTGATATTTACAAAAACTATATTTAGTCTCTATGCTGAGTATTGAGACCCGTGTATTATTGACTCTCCCTCATCTTTTTTCATTTGAATTCTGGAAATCTCCTTCACATAGAAAGTCATGTTATGTTTTCAGGTTGTTGTTGGGTGCCATCCATTTGGTTTCTACTTATAAGGACCATATGCACGATAGAATGAAGAACTGACTGATCCTGAGTCATCCTCACAACTGTGGCTACACTTGACCACATTGCTGCTACTGCTTTATCTATCCATCTTGATCAGGGTCTTCCTCGTTTTGTTGACCCTCCAATTTACCAAACATGATATCCTTCCTCAGGGCGTGACACCTCCTAATAACATGTCCAAAATATGACAGATAAAGTCTTGCCATCTGGCTTCTATGGAACATTCTTCTTCCAACATATTTGCTTGTTCTTCTGGCAGCTCATGGTATATTTAATATTCTTCTCCAACACTATAATTCAAATTCATCAATTCTTCTACAGTTTTCCTTAT
>NW_006408540.1:27064821-27073889 GCF_000296735.1 Chrysochloris asiatica | reverse complement strand
CAGTCAAGATCCATCTGATATCAGCAATGATATCTCTAGTTCCACATCCTCCTCTAAATTTAAGATGAGTTTCTGGCAGTTTTCTTTTGATGTACTGTTGCAGACATTTGAAAATTATTTTCAGCAAAATTTTACATGCATGTGATATTAATGATATTGTTAGATGATTTACACATTTTATCGTGTTAGCTTTTTTTGGAATGGACACAGATATGCCTCTCTTCTAATCAGTTAGCCAGGTAACTGATTAGCCAAATTTCTTGGCATAAATGAATGAGCAGCTCCAGTGCTTTGTCAGTTTTTCAAGACTTCAAATTGTATGCTGTCAATTCCTAGAGCCTTGTTTTTCACAAATGTCTTGAATAAAGCTTAGACTTCTTCCTTAATACCATCAGTTCTTGATCATATGCAACCGCTTGAAATGGTAGAACATTGACCATTTATTTTGGTATAGTTACTCTGTGTCTACTCTCCATCTTGTTTTTTTGTTTGTTTTGTTTTTTAAGTTTTTATTGTGAATTAAGTGATAGTTTACATGGGAGAACATCGGTTTTACACTCATCATTTCATTGCAATGATTACAATCTCCTCCGTGCATCATCATTCAACAGTATTTGCTTCTATTCCTTCTGTTTTTTGGTGGAGTTTTTCAGGGGGAGGCAGGGTTTACACAAAAACACTCAGGAGTATATAATCATTTAAACAGCCAAAGGGCACATTCTGCAAGCCTGCCTCCTGGCTGCCAGCACACAGCCTTTCTGTTTCCATGAGTCTAGAGTCCTCAACTGCTCTATCTTTCCATTTCCACATCTCTGCCTCCATCGCTGCTTTTCTGGATAGGGTCCCACATTCCACTCATGATCTTCTCCCTTGATGGTCATAGGGTCCTCTGTTCCTGGTCTGAAGATTGACTACTCCCCACTTTTTGTTACAAAACTTCTACCTTTACAGTTGTGACAGTCACTATTACTCATGATAACAATTACTCACGATTGAATCATAAAAATCTTATCCTCATCTCCTTTCACCAGACCCATCTAAACAAGATGAAAACTATTCAGTGGGGGTTCTACCTTCCCCCACACACCTGAAACTAAACTCCCTCTAGAAAACTTGTAAGCCAGTTACTTTATGCCTTTATTGCCTACCCCCACCCACATTTTAGGTAGCCAATGTCTAAATTGCCCATCCCTATCAACCTTGTATATAGAGGGGATAGGATTGATACTTGATGTGAAAACTCCTTCCCTCTCAGTTGGTATTTTGAACTACTACATCCATAAGTATAGGTCAGGTTCAAATTGTAGTAATTTACACTTGTTTCCTTAATCAAAAATTGTTGTTGTTGTTGTTGTTGTTGTTTTAACTTCCTCTAGCTGAGTTCTGATCATCAAGCTATCAAGGCTAGGTCGAATGAGTACTGTTTACAAGTTTGGGCATTCTTGTGCATCTCCCTTCATATCAGCTGGACACTTCACTCTCAGTTCTAGCCCTCCATGGCTATGCCCTTGTCCATGGGCTCAGGAGTTCCCAGGTCTCACCACACTTCAGACCAACCTGCCCTTCGTCTTATAGCTCACACATCCAGGCCGACAGAAGTCTATGGAATGTGGTCAAACTCAGTCCATATCATCTTTGCTGCCATTCCTTCTCTTCCGTTCACCAGTTGACCAATGTGTCACCAGCAATCTTACATGTATGCTCATATGTTCCCCTTGAGTTTCAATCTTGGAGGGGGATTTGTCCTGAAGGTACTTGACTGCTTGCCTTGATGACTCCCGGTCCATCTTCTTTTGATGCTTTCTTCATCATTCAATTTTTCCCCTTATTAATCCTTCAATATTGCAAGTCAAGGTTTGAATATTTTCTTCCATGCTTTCAGCTTGAGAAATGCTGAGCACGTTCTTAACTTTTGGTTTTCTAACTACAGATCTCTGCACATTTTATTTTATAATATGCAACTTTGTCTTCTCAACCTGCCCTTTGAAATACCCAGTACAACTTTTACTTCCTCATTTCTTCCATTCACTCTAGCATCTCTGTGCTGGAGAGAAAGCTTCAGAGTCTCTTCTGACATCCATTTTGTCTTTTCTTTCTTTCTTGTCCTTTTAATGACCTTTTGCTTTCTTCCTGTTTGCTTTTCATGATGTCATCCACAACTCTTCTGGTCTTTGGTCATTACATCTGTTCTTGAGATGGTCTCTAAATTCTGATATTCAACTCTAAATTCTGATATGTTCAAGGTCATATTTTGTCTCTCTTGAACTTGTTTTAATTTTCTTCAGCTTCAGCCTGCACTTGCACATGAGTAATTGATGATCTGTGCCACAGTCAGCCCATGATTTCAGCACTGTCTTACTTAGTGTTCTCTTAGAAGCAGATTCTCAAACAAAAATTTTAGTGAAACAGTTTTGTTAGAAAATGCAAATACTTTTATCAGTGTATAATCAGTTTGATAAATTACCATAGATTTCCTCAGGAAAAGACTGGAGAAATTATTACTGACTGAATTTCTTTGGCATTGCAAAGTTCTTCCCCAAAGTAGCCCATATCCTCCTTCAACTGAACTTAGTCTGAGAACTTGCTCAGATTATGACATATCTGTTTGCAGTTTGGGGCAGATAGCATTAGTGTTTTTATCATCTGCTTGTGGTCTTTTGTACAAAATTCAACAGCACCCTCACTAGGTGCCTTTTTGCCTAGTACCTAGAAGTATTATTGAGAAATGCTTTGTTTCTTTGTTAACATAAATACCAAGTATAGCATGAACAATGCTTGTTTTCTTCTCATCCTATAATTTACAACGTGGAGCCAGCATTTTGTTGTTATTTTTTTGAGGCATCGAGTTGGTTCCATCTCACAGTGACCCTATGCACAACACTTCCTGGTTCTGTGCCATCCTCACAATTGTTATGTGTTAGCTCATTGTTGCTGCCACTGTGTCAATCTATCTCATTGGGGTCTTCCTGTTTTTCGATGACCCTCCATGTTTCCAAGTATAATATTTTTCTCCGGGGACTGGTTCCTCCTGAAAACATGTCCAAAATATGAAATGAAGCCTCACCATCCTTTCTTCTATGGAACACTCTAGCTGTACTTCTTTCAAGACAGATTTGTTTGTCCTTCTGGCAGCCCATGGTGTTTTCAGTATTCCTCACTAACACTATAATTTGAATGCATTGATTCTTCTCTAGTCTCCCTTATTCATCATCCAACTTTCACAAACATACAGATTGATTGAATATTTCATGACTTGGGTCAGGTGCACCTTAGTCTTTATGATAATTAAAGTTTTATGTCAACTTGTCTTGGCCAGAATTGTCAATGGTGCAATTTTTACTTCCCTGATGAGCTCTAATATGATGCAATCACTTACATGATGTGATTTGATGTGATTAACTCTGCTCAGATATAACTACTCTATATGTTGTAAATCCTCACTCCTGGTTAATGAGGCCAGATGCAATCTATAGAACTAGGTTGTATCTTAAATTGATCTCATTTGAAATAAAAAAAATAAGAGCAGTGAGCAGAGTTCAGCGGGACCAACTGCCACCAAGAAAGAAAAGCTGGGAGTGTAGTGTGTCCTTCGGATCTAAGACCTCTGCACTGTGAAGCTCTTAGATGGATGCCAGATACATAGAGAATTCCAAGAATGCTGGACCTACACCTGCTAAAATGACAAAAGGACGTCATCTCTCCAGAGCCAGTGCTCTGAATTCAGAATTCTAGTCTCTTAAACTGTAAGAGAATATATTTCTATTTGTTAAAGTCATCCATTATGTTATTTCTGTTATAGCAGGATTAGATAACTAAGATGTCCTCAAACTGACATCTTTGATTTTTAACACTTTAAAGAGGTTTTGCAGCAGATTTGCCTAATACAATATGTCCTTTGGTGTCTTGACTGTTGCTTCCTTGAGTGTTGAATGTGGATTCAAGTAAAACAAAGTTTTTTACTATGTTAATCTTTTTTCCATTTATCATGATGTTATTTATTGGTCCAGTGGTGAAGATGTTATTTTCTTTACATTGAGGTGCAATTCATATTAAAGGCTTAGCCTTTGGTTTTCATCAGTAACTATTTCAAGTCCTCTTCTCTTACAACAAGCAAGATTGTGTTATATGCATATCAAAGACTGTTAATAAGTCTTACTCCAATCCTGATACTGCCTGCTTCTTCATGTAATTCAGCTTCTCAAATCATTTGCTCAGTATACATATGAAATAAATATGGTGAAATGATACAACCTGGCACACACTTTACCTGATTTCAAAACACTCAGTAGCCATTTGTTCTGTTCAAATAACTGACTCTTAGTCTATGTATAGGTTCCTTACAAGCACAATGCAGTATTCTGGAATTCCCATTCATCATAATGTTATCCATAGTTTGCTACGATCCACAAAGTAAAATGCTTTTCTGTAGTAAATAAAGTTCAAGCAAGCATTTTTCTGGTATTCTGTACTTCCAGTCAAGATCCATCTCATGTCAGTAAAAACCTTGTTCCACATCCTCTTCTGAATTCGGTTTGAATTTCTGTCAACTCCCTAGTGATGTGTAACTGCAACCATTTTTCAATTATTTTCAGAAAACTTTTACTTGCACGTGATACTGTTTGATGATTTCAACATTCTGTTTGGTTACCTTTATTTGGAATGGACACAGATATGGATCTCTTCCAGTCCGTTGACCAAACTTTTTTGCATAGATGAATGAGTCCCTCCAAGACTGCATTATTTTACTGAAATATTTCTATTTGCATCCCATCTATTTCTGGAAGCTTGTTTTTCATCAATGCCTTCAGTGCAGCTGGAGTGTTTCTCCTTCATTACCATGACTGTGTATTCCTTCCACCTTCTTTTGATGATTCCTACATCATTCAATATTTTGCCCATAGAATCCTTCAATATTTCAACCCGAGGCTTGAGGTTTTTCTTCAGTTCTTTCAACTTAAGAAATGCCGAGTGTGTTCTTATTTTTTGGTTTTCTAACTCCAAGTCTTTTCACATTTCATTTCATTATAATACTTTACTTTGTCTCCTTGAGCTGCCCTTTAAAGTTTTTGTCCAACTCTTTTAATTCATCATTTCTTCCAGTTACTTCAGCTTCTCTATATGCAAAAGTAGTTTGAGAGTCTCTTCTGACATACATTTTTATCTTTTCAATGACCTTTTGCTTTCTTCACATATTATGTTCTTGATGCCAGCCCACAACTTCTCTGCTCTTCAATCATTAGTAATGAAGAAATTGAAGAATTCTACAACTTATTCTGTCTGATATTTTTTCAAATGTGCAATAAAGATATATTGATAATTACTGATGATTGAAATGCAAAAGTTGGAAACAAAGTAAGTATTGATAGTTGTAAAATATCACCTTGGTGATAGAAACGATGATGGAGATAGGATTTTACAAGACCAATGATTTATTCATTGCAAATACTTGCTCTGGTAGCATAGGGGTTACAAATCAGGCTGCAAGCCACAAGGTCAGCAATTGGAAACTACCAGTTGTTCCGCGGGAGAAAGATGAGGCTTTCTGCTTCTGTAAAGATTTACAGCCTCGGAAACCCTGTACAGGGTCGCTATGAGTCGGAACCAACTCCACGGCACATAACAACTACAACATATCAGACACAATACTCCTGCTGTAATATCAGCACCGGACTGCGAATCATAAGGTCAGCAGTTCAAGCCCACTAGCAACTCCTTGGAAACCCTATACAGGATTGCTATGAGTCAGAAATGATTTGACAGCACTTAACAACAGCAATACTCATGAGATGAAATACACAGGAATCAAATTGACTGCATCTGTGGTTAAGAAATTATGGAGAAGTTCAATATCATAAATCAAAACAAGCCCAGAGGCCTACTGTAAGACTGTATATATGACCACCAATTGCTCATAAACAGCAATACAGGTAGTTGGAAGTCAAGAAAACTTCATGAGTATGGGCAGGGCACTGCAGCATCTTTCATCCCTGCTGTCTATACAAAAAGTGGTGTTTATTATGAACTGTGTATTTTGAATTGTATGTTTTGCATTTTAGTGCTGGGTGAAAGTGAAAATTAGTTTCCTTGTGAAACAGAATCTAGGTTTGTAGCCTCTTGTCTTCGTTCGTTGGAAAAACAGATTTAATATATTTTCCTCAAAACGCTTGAGGAGTTTTCTATCCCAGAGGGTTTGTTGCTTTTCTCCAGTGTGAATATTTCCTAGGTAAACTGTAAATAATTTGTGGTTTGATGCATTGTGTAGGGTCCTGGGCTGCAGCCTTCCTGGTGATTGGTATGCACTTTGCACGGATGAATCAATATACTATACAAATGAAGTTACTGTGGCCTATTTATTATTCAAATAAAGTATCTGTAGCCTACTGAGAGAAGACTGATCAGTTCATGGCCCTGCTGGGAAGATGTGCCATGAGACTGACAAGGAGTTTACAATGCAGCCAATCCCACAGAGATTTCTTGCAAAGGAGACAGGAAGCAGAAGCAGACTGAAGAAAGAAAAGAAAAGAAGCACAGAAAGAGGAGGCAAGGAACCTCCTAAAAGTCATTCCTAACCAGATTAATGACTGTAACACTGAAGACTGCAATAGGTTTGGAAGAGGCTCTGCAACTGAACCAATGGCAAGGAGGTCAAAGACACAGAGGCCTATCCTAAGGGAGCAAAGAGGATGTCTGTGCTCAGGGTTCTGGGAAGAGCCTGTTAGGAGGGACAGTGTTGTTGTTAGTGCCATTGAATTGGTTCTGACTCATAGCTATCCTCTATAGGGTTTCCAAGGAGTGTCTGGTGACCTTGAACTGCCGACCTTGCACTTCAAACCAACTTTGCAGTCCAGCACATTAACCCACAGTGGGGCAGTGAGAGGAGAATTAGTCTCTGGGAGTTAAGAGGAAGCCTATCCTGAGGGAACTTAGAGGAGTCCTGCATGGCTGAGATGGGGTGTGCACAACAGAGAAAAGAACCTTCTTGTTTGCACAGCTAAGAGAGTTGACAGAGCTGACGCTCAATGAAGAATGGAAGTATGAGATCTCCACTTCAGGGTAGCCTTGAAGACCTCCCCCAAATACTTCCTGTTCATAAATTGTACCCTGCTAAGTCCTGGTGTGGCGCTGTGGGTTAATGCACCAGACTGCAAAGCCGTTTGAACTGCAAGGTTGGCGGTTCAAGCTCACCAGCTTCTCCTCGGAAACCTTATACAGGGTCACTATGGGTCAGAACTGACTCGATGGCACCTAACAACAACAACAATTCCTTAACAAACCACTCAATTGTATGATCTGTGAGTTCTCTGTGGTCATTGCAATGAATTATTGAACCCAGAAGCGAAAAGGAGTGCCTTGGAAAGGCCGGCTGGTGTCCCAATTGGTTAAAAAGGTTAGCAATTAGAGGTACATCTGACCTAAACCTAATAGGGATCAGCTTTGGGCTGCTCCTGATCACTATCCACCTGATGTTAGATGTTATTACTACTACCATTTTACATCAGGAAGTCTTGTGGATTACCTGATCACCAAAAGCAGAGGGGTATTAGGTTGGGACAGATCAGGAAAAAATGACCACCCCTTTGGAATTAGTATCATTCCATAGATCATCAGACCAGCTCTTGTCTGATACAGTAAGTCCTCCACAAATACAATACTGAGCTATCCTGGCGCTCCTTGAGTTACCAGACTCATAAGACCAACAGAACCTTCAGCTTTACTATGCCTTCTTTTGATAACATGGAGTATCATCCATCTTCAGAATGGAATCCAGTAGAAATGGCACAGGCACTCGCCATCATGTGCATGCCTAATTCAATGCTCCCACCTGAACAGGATACAGCTGGTTCTACCCTGAGTGATTCAGTCAGAGGTGAGATGCTTCAAAGAGGTGCCAGGCAACAGCTTTTAACAGTCTTCTCTCCTTCCTCATCCTTTACAGTTATTATAGATCTCTCCAAGAATCCACCAAGCAATTTATATAGCTCAGTACAACCTCCATTGGCAATGAGAAATGTTTCTCCACCAAGCTCCAAATTTTTTCTACTGTCCCACAACCTGAAGATTGAAGTGATTCACCATCAGAATTGATTCATTACTCTAGTGAACCTACTTCTAAAGACCCAGGGTCACAGAAAGATAACCTTTTATGTCTCTTATACAGGAAATTCAACTATTTAATCTTTTAGTTTTATTGCTTTTACTTAAGTAAATATACATTGACACAAATAAAAATTTCATAGAATTATAATTCATAAATGGTGGTTATTTAAATGTGAAGCTTATGTGTAAGCATTTCTAATTTATTATATTTATAGATAATATAATTGCAGTAATTTTGTTCTCAAGAACTTCAATAAAATAACTTTTAAACAATATGATGGTGAGTTTATAAAATGAAATGAACTGTGGAAAACAGTTTAGTGGTTCCTCAAAAAGTTAAACATAGAATTACTTATATGCTCCAGCAATGCCAGTCCTAGGCAAATACCCAAATGAACTTACCAGGAATGCAAACAGTTACCTATATACCACTGTTACTTGTAGAGCTACTTCAAATATCCAAAAGATGGAAACTACCTAAATGTTCATCAGCATATTGAGTGGATACACAAAATGTGGTACATACATTTTGTTTATTCACTAGTAAGCTAGAAAAAATGAAGTCCTTTACATGCTACAACATACCTAAAACCTTGAAAACATAATGTCTGAGTGAAATAAGTCAATCACAAAATGGCAAATATTGTATGATCCCACTTGCAAGAAATACCTAAAATAAGCAAGTATATATAGAGACCAACATTTATTTAAATTTTTCACTAAGGAAAGGAGGGAGGAGAAAAGGGAGATTCATTGCTTAGGGGACCCAAGTTTCTGTTAAAGTTACTGGAAACATTTGAAACCAGATAATGGTAATGGTTAGATAGAATGATAAACACAATTAGTGTCATTGAATTGTACAATTGAAGAGTAGTAATATGATAAATGATTTGTTACATATATGTTTACCACAACTAAAAACTTTGAAAACCTAGCAGGATATTTTTCTTTTCTTTTAAAATAATTTTTAA
>NW_006408540.1:27062710-27064109 GCF_000296735.1 Chrysochloris asiatica | reverse complement strand
ACACCATAATTCAAAAGCATCACTTCTTTTGTCTTCATTGTCCAGGTTTCATATGCATATGAGGTCATTGAAAACAACATTGTTTCGGTCAGGCTCACCTGTCATCCTCAATGTGACATCTTTGGAGGGAGGGGCAAGATGACAGATTAGGCAGAAAGGCTATAGGGACCTTTACAACAAAGATAAGGAAAACCAAATGAAACAGATGCAGATGATAGTCTTGAAATTCTGAATTTCAGGTGAAGAGATAGAGAAGTGTGTTCAATACTAAGAGATAGAGCTGAATGTTGATGTTGTTGTTGTTGTTAAGTACCGTGGAGTCAGTTCCGACTCATAGTGACCCTGCACAGGGTTTTCAAGGCTGTAAATATTTACAGGAACAGAAAGCATCATCTTTCTCCCGCAGAACAGCTGGTAGTTTCAAACTGCTGATCTTGAAGTTGGCAGCCCAACTCGTAAACACTGCACTACCAGAGCTCCTTAGAGCTGAATTGTTGTTGTTGTTGTTAGGTGCCATTGAGTCAGTACCAACTCATAGTGACCCTATGCACAGCAGAATGAAACACTGCCTGATTCTGGGCCAATCTCACTATTGTTGCCACGCTGGAGTCCATTGATGCTGACATTTAGCCAATCCATCTTGTTTGGGATCTTCCTCTTTTTCCCTGACTCTCCACCTTACCAAACATGATATGCTTCTCCAGTGATAGGTCCCTCCTGAAAGTATGAGAGACAAAGTTTGGCTGAATAGACAGCAAAAAAAAAAAGGAGATAAGTGACCTATGCCAACTTACAGCGTAAAATCTTGAGCTTTTATGAGTGACTTCAGAGACACGAAAACATATTGGCATTACAGAAACATACCTGTGCCTCATGGAGATAAAAGTGTGATTTTTTTTTTTCTTGTTCCCCACATTCCCCACACCCTACCTCCACCCCGGTGACCAGAGACAGGGCTGGCCCTCACCTGCATACACCCTGAGAGAAGTTCTTAATCTCCTGGCATTCAGAGCCACATGGAGGGGAGCACAGCAGTTGTAAGCCCAGTTAAAGGAGTAGAGAGCTATCCACATTAACCTGGTTCAGTCAGACCCTGCTCCAAATCTACAGAGCTAGCTCTGGTCAGCCCTGGAATAGCCCTCACTAGGAGAAGATGCTGAACAGATATGAGGGCAAAAAATAAAGAAGAAAAAAAAAAAAAATAGAAAAGAGATTGGTGATCTGTACCAGTGGCCAAGTAGAACTTTTTTAGGCAACTTTGAAGGCAAGAGGGCAGTAGGTAGCACATAGACATACCGCTTATTGATGGAAAGAAAGGGGTGGAATTTTTCTTGAACCCTACATTTCCGTGGTGACCAGAGGTGTGGCCAGTCTCCACCCATGTATATTCCCTGTGAAG
>NW_006408540.1:27061137-27062610 GCF_000296735.1 Chrysochloris asiatica | reverse complement strand
GGAGATAAGTGACCTATGCCAACTTACAGCACAAAATCTTGAGCTTTTATGAGTGACTTCAGAGACAAGAAAACATACTGGCATTACAGAAACATTCCTGTGCGTCATGGAGATAAAAGTGTGATTTTTTTTTTTTCTTGTTCCCCACACTCCCCACCCCCACCCCACCCTGGTGACCAGAGACAGGGCTGGCCCTCACCTGCATACACCCTGAGAGAAGTTCTTGTTCTCCTGGCATTCAGAGCCACATGGAGGTGAGCACAGCAGTTGTAAGCCCAGTTAAAGGAGTAGAGAGCTATCCACATTAACCCGGTTCAGTCAGACCCTGCTCCAAATCTGCAGAGCTGGCTCTGGTCAGCCCTGGAATAGCCCTCACTAGGAGAAGATGCTGAACAGATATGAGGGCAAAAAATAGAAGAGATTGGTGATCTGTACCAGCTGGCCAAGTAGAACTTTTTTAGGCAACTTTGAAGGCAAGAGGGCAGTAGGTAGCACATAGACATACCGCTTATTGATGGAAAGAAAGGGGTGGGATTTTTCTTGAACCCTACATTTCCCTGGTGACCAGAGGTGTGGCCAGTCTCCACCCATGTATATTCCCTGTGAAGATTCTGCTCTCTGAGATGTCCCAGTCACATTAAAGTGTGCATGGAGCTAGCAGCACCAACCCTGGTATCTGGAATCAGGTGTGGCCTGTCCAGGCCTACATAGCCTATTCTGGTCAAGCCTGGATTTGCAGGACATCTCACCCTCAGCTACCCTCTGGGATGCAAATACCCTAATCCCCGGATTGCTTTGAGGTCTGCATGAACTACTTCCAGATTGGGTGGCCAAAACAGACAATACCTACCTAGCCCTAGAGGAATTCCATATAGGGTTGATTGTTACCATCATGGCTGGCAAGAGACCCCAGAATTTTATCCTCTTTGGGTCTGGCACCTACCCTGGTTTCTTCCTGTCTCTCTCTTGCTTTCTATCTTTTCTATCTCCACTTTCATATTTCATTTTTTCTGTTTCTCTTTCCCAGCTGCTGTTACTTCTTTTTTTCCTTCTTTCTTTTTCCCTCTTTGTGTGTGTGTGTGTGTGTGTGTGTGTGTGTGTGTGTGTTTTACCACCCTCTGGTCTCTTTCTCTTTAACTCATTTCTCTCCCTCATTGTATTTACTTTTCTTTCTTCTTATTTTCTCTCTTCTATTTTCCTTTTTTATTATTTTCTTTTACTCTCCGTATTTTTTTCTCTTTGGCTTGTTTATTCTTTTTCTAACTGTTTCCTGGGTTTCATTTGTTTGTTTTTTTCCCTTTGGTATTTTCTCCTTTCAGTTGCTTGTTTGCTTTCCTTCTCTTTTGTGTGTGTGTTTTGTCTTCTTGCCTCCTGTGACTGAAGAAAGCAACCACATCCAGACACAACCATACACTCTACAGCCCCACCCATTGGATAAGACCCAATTACCAGCTGCTATACACCAGGTCAGTG
>NW_006408540.1:27037857-27039710 GCF_000296735.1 Chrysochloris asiatica | reverse complement strand
CCAGAGGCAGTGACATGGCCACAGAGGACTAGAGCAGAGAGTGAAGCGTCCAACTGATATGAAGTGAGGGGAGCTGCACAAGAACACACATACTTGCAGATAGTAACCACTTGACCAGGCTTCAATGGCTGAATGATCAGAACTCGAGTAAAAGAAAAAAGAGGGGAAAAAAGAGTAATCCACTACAATTTGATGAGGTTTACCTATATTTATGGATATAGTAGCTCAAAAAAGGGAACAAACCTTTACAACAAGGATCACTCCCACCCCATTGGTACACAAGGTTGATAGGAATGGGCAGCTTAGACATTAGCTACCCATAATGGGGGTAGGGGACTACAAAGGCAAGAAGTGACTGGCTTACAAGCCTTCAAGAAAGAGCCCAGTTCCAGACGGGGTTGAGGAAGGTAGAATCTCCACTGAATGGTTTCCAATCTGTTGGGACAGGGCTTGTGAAAGGAGATGGGGATAAGACTCATGTGGTACAATAGTGAATAATTGCTATCAGGACTGACTGTGAGGGTTGGAAATGTAAAGGTAGATGTTTGTAACAAAAGGAAGGGAGTGACTGATTTTGCAGTCCAGGAGCAGAGGTCCCTGGGACCATCAAGTGAGAATTGCTGAGTGCAGGACCCAGATGGAATACACAGAAATCAAATTGACTACATCTGTGGAAAGGAACAGTGGAAAATCTCCATATCATCAGCCAAAAGAAGATGGGAGGAATATACAGAGTCACTGTACCAAAAAGAAATGGTCAATGATCAACCATTTCAAGAGATAGCAAGGGATCCAGAGCCAATGGTACTGAAGGAGGAAGTTCAAGATGACCTGAAGGTATTGGAAAAGAACCAGGCTCCAGGAATTGATAGAATACAAATGGAACACTTTCAACAAACTGGTGCAGCAATAGAGACATACACTCATCTATGGCAAGAAATTTGGAAGACAGCTACCTGGCCAACTGATTGGAAGAGATCCATATATGTGCCCATTCCAAAGAGAGGTGGCCAAATGGAATGTGGACAATATTGGACAATATCATTAGTATTGCATGCAAGTAAAATTTTGCTAATAATAATGCAAAAGCAGTTGCAACAGTACATTGACTGGGAACTGCCAGAGTTTCAAGCTAGATTCAGACAAGGACATGGAATGAGAGCTATCATTGCTGACATCAGATGGATCTTGACTGGAAGCAGAGAATATCAGAAAGATGTTTATCTGTGCTTTATTGACTACACAAACACTTTCGATTGCGTGGATAATGATACACTATGGACAACATTGCAGAGGATGAGTATTTTGGAACACTTAATTGTGCTCATGAGAAACCTGAACATAGACCAAGTTGTTGGAACAAAACAAGGGGGCACTTAATGTTTTAAAATTAGGAAAGGTGTGCGCCAGGGTTGTATTATTTCACCATACTTATGCAATCTTTATGCTGAGCAAATAATACAAGAAGTTGGATTCTGTGAAGAAGAACATAGCATCAGGATTAGAGGAAGACTCATTAACAACCTGTGATATGCAAAAGATACAAATTTACTTTCTGAAAGCAAAGAGGATTTAAAATACTTACTGATGATACTGAAAGACCACATCTTTTGGTATGGGTTACACCTCAATGTAAAGAAACTAAAAATTCTCACCACTGAACCAATATCATGATAAGTGGAGTAAAGATTGAAGTTCACAAAGATTGCATTTTGCTTGGATCCACCAACATTCTTAGAAGCAGCAGTCAAGAAATCAAAGGATATATTGTATTAGGGAAAACTGCTACACAAGACCTCTTTAAAGTGTTCAATAGCAAATATGTCAGTTTGAGGACTAATGTGTGCCTGACC
>NW_006408540.1:27035382-27036667 GCF_000296735.1 Chrysochloris asiatica | reverse complement strand
CTATGTGGCATAAAGCCCAACCTGGCTAATTGCTGAAGGAAATGTAGATTATCAAGTTAAAACTACCCTTCACTTAAGTTCATTATTTTCTGCCTATTTACGCAGATGCTTGTATGTAGGGGTTTGTGAATTCTGAATGGTGACTGATTGTGGTGAGGTCTATAGGGGTAGGTCAGCTTGACTTTAGTTTGCTATCTGCTTTTGTTGTCTCATAAATGTAGTTACATTGTACTTAGGTTTTCTGTGAAGGGGAGTTGCATATACAATTCTCTTTGAATTCAGGCTACTGAAGTTGAGATCATTGTTTTTTCCCAAGGTTTGTAGAGCTCACATTAAAAGCTGTGAATATGGCAATATTATATATTTTTACAAGTGAATTCAGAGTTAACTTGAAGGGAAGATAGAAGCCAGTTTCTGAGAATTATCTGCTTTGCATGATGTTTCCCCTTCTGCTGGGACCATGTCAAACAGCAGAAGCCAAGCCACTTCCTGCAACAGTCCACAAAGACAATTTCCTACATCATACTTTGATAAGTAACACCTGGGATCTCAAGAGCAGCCATCTAAGGTGCAACTATTGTTCTCTACCTGTGCAGAGAAAAGAAGAGTGCTGAACACTGAAGATGCTTGGAATCAATTAGTCTGTTGCACTAATGGAACTAGATGGTGCCTTGTTTCCACAATCAACTGTTCTGAAAGGAATCACATTAGAAGGTCCCAGATAGAGTGAGAGAAAATGTGGACCAAAACTCAAAATTGTAAAAATTATCAGGTTTACTGGGTCAGAGAGGAATCTTCAGATCTGGAAAGGAACTCACACTCAGGACTCAATTTTCAGCCAAGCAATAGGCAGGTATGGGGGTGGGGGGATAACAATACTAGGTAGGTACACACACCATGGAATGGTCAACCATTCAAAATCAAAAAGGCAGTATTTACCTAAGGACACATTTCAGAAGGGCTGTGAAAAAAGTTGGAATCGAAACAAGAATCACAGGGAAGAAGTCGGATAACTGATGTTACATGGAGGGGATCAGAATCACTGAAATGTAAAGAAATAAATGATTTGTTGAATGTAAAATTTATGATCTGCTCTGCAAACATTCCCTCAATTCACAATAAAAAGATTTAAACGTTCATGGAAAAATTTAATTAAGAATAGAATGTTTTGGAGAACAAACCAGATGGCAGATCAGCTGGAAATGCAGTGAGGAGCTCTGTCAGCAACAACACAGAATACTGGACCAAGCAGGCTCAGGGGACAGTTACAGAAGTCTGAACCACA
>NW_006408540.1:27033325-27034217 GCF_000296735.1 Chrysochloris asiatica | reverse complement strand
CATACAAGTCCACAGAGGAGATAGTTGAAGAGCCTCTGGAAGAAAATTTCCCTAACATCCTGAAAAGCAAAAAATAAGCATTCAAGAAGCTCAGTGAACCCCAGGAAGGATAGACCCTAAAAGAAAATCACCAAGACATATAATACTCAAACTATCTAAAATTAAAGATAAGGACAGAATCCTTAAAGCAGCTAGGAAAAGAGAAGTGCAATATACAAAGACAAGCAAATCAGATTAAGCTCAGATCTCTCAGCAAAATACATGAAGGCAAGAAATCAATGGGGGTGTGGGGGGAGCTAGAAATTGCCCAGTGAAAGAGACCACCTATGGGGCTTTTGCATTGCATAAGACCAGAGGTGGAAACTAGAATCCCATCCAGAATTGTCTGAAGTGGGAATTTTCCACTGGAAAAGACGAGTAGACCATCCTGGAGCGGCTAGAAGAACAGAAGATACTTCGTGAAGAAAGACAGCAGGAAAAATCAGAAACAATAATGGTAGTATGATTGATTGCTACAAGAACAAGTAAGCTGTTCACCTGGGAGCCATTAAGGCAAGTGGTCAGGTCCCCTCAGAGCAAACTCCCTTCCAAGACTAAGAATCAAGGGGAATATATGAGCAGGCATGTGGTCTGACTGGTGACCATATTGGTCACCGATAAGGGAAAGGGGGAAAAAAACAGCAATGAAGTTGGGATCTAGGTCCGACCACATTCAATAGACTCCTGTGAACCCGGGAGGAGATCTAGATGGCCAGCAGTTACAGCAAGACCCTGGGACTCCTGGACCCAGAGGCAGTGACATAGCCACAGAGGACTAGAGTGGAGAATGAAGCATCCAGCTGAAATGAAGTGAGGGCAGATGCACAAGAACACCCATACTTGCAGATAGTAT
>NW_006408540.1:27032025-27032541 GCF_000296735.1 Chrysochloris asiatica | reverse complement strand
AAGAATCTTGGAAGAAGAATGGATGTAGTAGCCCAAAAAAGGGAACAAATCTTTACAGGAAGGATCACTCCCACACCCTCAGTACAAAGGGTTGATAGGGATGGGCTACTTAGACATCGGTTACCCAAAATGGGGGGGAGGGGCTATAAAGGCAAGAACTGACTAGCTTACAAGCTTTCAAGAGGGAGCCTAGTTCCAGTCAGGGCAAGTGTAGGTAGAACCTCCACTGAATTATTTCCAAACAGTTGGCTCCAGGCTGGCGAAAAGAAATGGGAATAAGTCTCTTGTGGTACAATAGCGAATAATTGCCATCAGAACTGACTGTGAGGGTCAGAAATGTAGAGGTAGATGTTTTTTGACAAAAGGAAGGGAGTGATTGATTTAGCAGCCCAGGAGCAGAGGTCCCTGGGACCATCAAGTGAGAATAGCAGACAGCATGACCCTACCCAGAGAGGCAATGACGCCAGGCATGGAGACAGAGATGATGATGTGGGCAGATGAAGTGGCTGGGGATAC
>NW_006408540.1:27027942-27028888 GCF_000296735.1 Chrysochloris asiatica | reverse complement strand
AGGGCAAAACAACAACAAAAAAGATAAAAAGTAGAATATATTTTAAGTTATATAATGGGTAGTATTTTTGTTATTTTATTTTGATTAGCATTTTGTTTTATGAGTTACAATAATTACAGACAAAAGAAAATTTTCAAGAAAAAAAATGATTCTTTTCTATATAATTTTTATATGGAGGGTTATACTCCCTATAGAATAAATTATTCAACCTCCTCAAGAAATAAGGATTCCAAAAGGTGGTAGTAAACAAGAACTCATTACTTAGAAAATCACTTTCATCTGTAAAACAAGCCCTTTTTGAAGGAGTACAGTCTTTTATTAAAAATGAGATTTTAGAAATGAGCTTTTATCAACAGTGAATAATGACAGGATGAGGCTTTTTTTTAAATCTCTGTGAGCATAATTATAAGAAACCAGGTTGAGATTTCAAAAATTATTATATCAGAAAAGTGTATCAGTTGCTAACTTTATATATAATTATATATAATTTTTAATTATACAGAGCACTGGTTTGCTCTGTATAATTAACAATTATATGCATTCATCCAAGCAACAATAAAATGTTCACACACAGATATACAAATTATTGTACCTAACTACAGAACCCCAAGTTATCAAAATTATTCATATTCTGCTCCACACTATTCCCTAGAAAAGTGTTAAAAAGGAACTTACAGAGATTAAATGTAAACTTGTACCTACATATTAAGAGTGCACTAAACTATAGTAACTTAACTAATCCTTTTATGCTCAATATGATTTCTAGTCCTGACCACAGACAAAGTAATCACTAAGTGCTCCCATAAATAACCAAGGTCAACTAAATTAATTGACTTAATATATTCAATGCCATACATTTTGAACCTCTTACATAATTATGAAATCCTGGTGCAACACTGTAGGATAAAACACTGGACTGCAAAGTCCGTTTGAACCACAAGATTGA
>NW_006408540.1:27023156-27025649 GCF_000296735.1 Chrysochloris asiatica | reverse complement strand
TAAAGTAGCATAATTTAAGTGAATGTTTTCTCATAATAATCTAACAACAAATTGAATGGCCTCGGTGAAGGAAGTGACAGTCTACAAGGAAAAGGATTAAGAGATTAAACAATGGCTTCCAGCTATGCAAGGAAGTAAAGAAAGATGTAAAACTGCAAGACCTCCACAGGAGCCAAGAAAAAAACGGTAATAGTTCTTAAAACTGAATAGTTGTACTTTCTCAATATAGTAAAATTGATATTTTAAATTGCTTTTATTTTAATGGACTCCCTGTGTGGTCCTGTAGGATCAGCACTTGACTGTGAACCAGAAGACCTACAGTTCAAACCCATCACTTGCTCCTTGGAAACCCTATGCATGGTCACTGAGTAGGCACTTAGCAATTCATTCTAATGGAACTACTGTAAGTTTCAGAAGGAAATAAATGCAGAGCAATGGAGAGAAATTTCTCCTTTCATGAAGAAACAAAGTCAAAAACATTGCATTGAGGCCCTCTGCTGCAATTACTTAGTATTACACCAAATAACCAGTGCTTTACCAAAGTTTAAGGAAGAAATAGGACAAACTTAAACAAAATTTAGTAACATCCAAGACCTTTTTTTTTAATTGAAGTATTTGATTCTGGAGAATGTTATTTTGAATATAGTGTGCAAGCCATATGTTGTTGCTGTTGTGTGCCATTGAGTAAACCTCAGAAAATCCTTTACTGACAACATTATTCATTTAAGAGCAGCTTTTTTATTATATGATTTGTATTCTGTTTAAATATTTTCTAAAGGAGATTATGCTCATATCAAATGCTTTCTACATGATAATAATTTACCCAGTGCTATGGCCAAATCTTTTCATTATGCTTCAACAAGCTATTCCTAATAAAGAAGTATCTCTATTTCTTGAGAAAAGAAAATAGAAAGTTTAAGAAATAATACATAAGATCCAATTAGACCAAAACCAAACCATTTTCTATCTATTAGCTTCTAATTCATGGTGACCCAAGTATGTCAGAGTAGAACAGTGTTCCATTGGGTTTACAATGGCCAATTTTGGTGGTAGTAGATCTCTAGATCTGTCTTCTGCAGTATCGCTCAACATATTCAAATTGCCAACATTTAATAACTGCATGTATTATGCATTTACATCTTATATTTTACAAATGAAAAAATCAAAGATATCTGATACTCAAATACAAAACAAAAAATATATATTCATGTAAATGTCCAAAAGGCACATTCTGCAAACCAGTCTGTATATAGGCACACAGCCTTACTCAGTCCATGGGCCTAGAGGCTGTAGCTGCTCTGTCTCTCTGTGTCACTGCCTCTGCCACTGTCTCTGCTGTCGCTGCTTTTCTTGGTAGGGATCTCATGCTCTACTTAAGTGATATTCATGCCAGAAATGAATAACTTCATTCTAATGTTAAATGAACCCAAATTGAAGACATTCTAGAGAAGAGTGACCAAAACTCTTCAAAAGTATCAAAGTGATGAAAGAGAAAGGGAAGTTGAGGAACTGTCACAGATTGCTGTTGTTTCTGTTAAGTGACAGGGATTTGGTTCTGCCTCATAGCAAATTTGTATAGGGTTTCCAAGGAGTGGCTGGTGGGTTTGAACCACCAATCTTACAGTTCAAACCAACCTTGTGTACCATTGCTTTATCCCACTGGGCCACACAAGGACTCCCAGGGGAGGGTTAGAGATATGCAAACATCACCATCAGAAGTGTATAGACATAGATGAAAGATATGTCAAGGATTAATAGCTTCAAATTTTGAAGGTTTTGTTTAATAAAAGTTTATATAATTTTGTATTAATATTTTAGGGTTTATCCTCTTTAAGTGTCATTGTTGTTAAGTGCCATGGAGTTGGTTCTGACTCATAGTGACCCCATAAAAGGTTTCTGAGGAGCAGATAGTGAGTTTGAACAATTGACCTTGTTGTTCAAATTGATCTTATGTTCCAGTGCTTATCCTACAGTGCTACACCAGCAGGTTTAAGCAGAGGATTTACATAGAGTGGAAATCACAAAAGAATTCCTGGAGGAAAATAAGAAAAAAAACATTTTAGGATGGAGCCCTGAAAGATTATTAGAATTAGACCTGGGTGATGAGGCAGGTACATCAGGCTGAAAGCTTTTCAGTGTGACAGAATAATACATTAAGCCAAGTCGCAGAGACCACAGTGTAGGGAATAGTATCCTGGAAACAGCCAGCAACCTTATTGGCTTAAAAAATAGAAAATTCATGAAGACTCACTCATGTTAAATGACGTGACAATATGACAATTCAGGGTAATACCATCACTTCATTTAAAGACCTTTGCTATTGAGAGAGACTAGAAAATTATGACAAATTCCTTATCTGAAAAATTCCTTACAAGTTAGAGCTAATAAAACCACCACAATTAATTACATCTCTGCTATTCAGAAGGTTTTCAGTGATTAAATATTTGGATGTAGTTCGTCACTCCTTCTTCCTAGGCTGTCTTTGTCTGGAAG
>NW_006408540.1:27019683-27021130 GCF_000296735.1 Chrysochloris asiatica | reverse complement strand
AGGGAGGGGACAGAAAGGCACAGGTTAGGGGATAGTCACATCATAGCTCAGGTGATGGGGAGGGCAATATAAAAGGAATGGGATGGCAATGCACAAGACTGGGGAGGGGGTGAAAGAACATGGTAGACAGGGGAACATTTAGGTAGGTATACAAGAGCTAAATGGGACATAGATAAATAGCGGAACAGCTCAATTGTGCAACAAAAGGACTCTGTGATACAGGGATTGATAAATAGTCCAAATAGGGTAAAATAATGTTCAGGTGATTGTCTTATGAATATTGGTTTCCCTTGCCTACAATTGTAAAATAGACATTTAAATGGGATAGAAAGGAATATCAGAAAATACGATTACTGAAAACCTGTCTTCAACCTATAACTGATTGGAATACCTAAAAGGGGTTCTAGAACTTGCCCAGTGAAATAGGTTTTTGTGGATCCTATGTAGAGTATAGGGCCTTAGGTGGAATCCTGAGCCCTATCCAGATCCTCCTGAAGCAGGCCATTCCCACTTGAAAGGACATGCAGACCAACCTAGAGCAGCTGGAGGAAGAAAAGATACTTCTTGAAAGAAAGACCAGCATGAAAAGAAAGGGAAAAAAAAAAAGCTATTACAAGAACAAGGAAGCTATTCATCTGGGAGCTATCAAGCAAACCATCAAGTCCCCAAAGGACAAACCCCCTTCCAAGAAACTCAGAGGGAACACAAGAGCAGGCTTGTAAGCTCACTGATGACCAGGTTGGTCTACTTGTTAGTGGAACTGGGGGGAAAGAAGTAATGAAAACTTGGGCTGACCTCAACCATGTTCCATAGACTTCTGTCGACCTTGAGATGAGAGAGAGATGAGGAAAGGCTGGTTGGTCCAAAGTTTGGGGACACATGGGAACTACTGAGCCATGGACACTGACCTAGCCACTGGGGCTAGAGCTGAGAATGAAGTGTCCAGCTAATATGAAGTGGGGGGATGTGCGCAAGAATACCCAAACTTGCAGATAGTACCCATTTGACTTAGCTTCAATGGCTTGATGCTCAGACTTGACTAAAGGAATATAAAGAAATTTGAAAAAGGAAATAAGTGTAAATTGCTACAATTTGATTAACTTGACCTTTACTTATGGATGTAGTAGTTCAAATATCAATTGAGAGGGAAAGAGTCTTCACATCAAGGATCAAGCCTATCCCCTCAGTACACAAGGTTGATGTTGTTGTTGTTGTTAGGTGCCATCAAGTTGGTACCAACTCATAGTGAACTTATGCACAGCCAAACAAAACACTGCCCAATCCTGGGCCAAGCTCACTATTGTTGCCACGCTGGAGCCCATTGATAATGCCACTTTGTCAATCCATCTCACTGGAGGTCTTCCACTTTTTCTCTGACAAATATGATATCCTTCTCCAGCGACTGGTCCCTCCTGACAATATGTCCAAAGCATGAGAAACTAAGTTT
>NW_006408540.1:27011735-27018547 GCF_000296735.1 Chrysochloris asiatica | reverse complement strand
GCTGGCTTGAGAATGTGCCCTTTGATTTTTTAAATGATTATATATTCCTGCATGTTTTGTGTATATCAAAAAATAAAAGAGGGAATAGAGGAAAATGTTGTTAACCAATGGCAAGTGGAAGAATTGTAATCATTGTAATAAAACAAAATATAATTGGTTGAATTTAAAATCAATGCTTTGCCATGTAAACGATCAATTCTCAACAAAAACTTTAAAAAAATAGGAACCCTGACATGAATAGATTTTTGCACACCCATGTTCATTGTAGCACTGTTCATATTAGCAAAGAGATAGAAACTTCCTAAATGCCCATAAGTAGAAGAGTGATTAAACAAAGTTTAGAACACTCACACAATGGAATACTATGCAAAAGTTGAAGAATAATTATAGATTTGTGACACACTCCATACCTTGGAGGACAGCATGCTGAGTGAAATTAGTGAATCACAAATATTGTATGAGACCACTATTGTAAAAGTCAAGAAAACTTTTTCATGCTAAAAAAACACATTCTATGATGATTACTAGAGTGTGAGAGGAAGGAGAATTATTCACTGGATACGGGAGACTCCTGGTGTTAACTTGGGTGACAGCAAAAGCAATAGATAACAGTAGGGAGGTCGGCACAAAAAAGATGAAGGTAGGAGAAGACATGGGGAGGAACACAAAGGTTAAAGGGAATAGAGGTAAATACTGTTAACTGGTGATACATGTCATCTTTGAAATTAAAAGAAGTGTATGGTTTGTTGAATGTAAGATTATCAGCTCTGCAAACCTTCACCCAAATCACAATAAATTTTTTTAAAGAAAGGAAAAATAAAAATTTATTTAAAAGACCAGGACAACAAACATGACATAAATTGATACAATATCAGAAAAAGTTTTGTGAGCGCTTTAATGTCACAAAATGTTTGTAGCTACAAGTTATACATGTATTGTAAACTGTATATAATGATGTAAAGTGCTAACTATAGATGAAGAATACATAATCAATTTGGCTGTTATTCCCAATAAATTCAACAACTGGTTCACTTAAAATATCACCTCACTGGTTTAGATTCCAATTTTCATTTTTTATAATGTATATATTTTTACTGCAATCAAAGTAACTTTTTGTATTTCTTTTAAAAGCTTTTATTGTGCATTGAGTGATAGTCTACATTGGAGAACATCAGTTTTGCACTAATCCTCTCATATTTCATATCATTGCAATGATTACAATCCCCTGCATGCATCACCATTCAACAGTATTTACTCCTATTCCCTCTGGTTTTTGTTTGTTTTTTATGTACATAAAAACACTCAGGAATATATAATCATTTTTTAAAACCCAGGGGCATGTTCTGCAAGCCTGCCTACTGGCTGTCAGCACACAATCTTTCTCTTTCCATGAGTCTAGAGTCTTCAGCTGCTCTATCTCTCGATGTCATCATTGTCTCCATCTCTGGCGTCACTGCTTATCTGAATAAGGTCCCACATTCCACTTATGCTCTTCTCCCTTGACAGTTCTAGGGTCCTCTGCTCCTGAAATGTAAGATTAACTACTACCCTCTTTTTGTTACAAAACATCTACCTTTACAGTTGTGACCATCACAATCAGTCATGATAACAATTAATCACTATTGAATCATAAAAATTGTATCACCATCTCCTTTCATGAGACCCATCTAGACAAGATAGAAACTATTCAATGGGAATTCTATCTTCCTCTGCACAGTCTGAAACTAAACTCCCTCTTGAAAATTTATAAGCCAGCCACTTAGTGCCTTTATAGCTCCCCCATTTTAGGTAGCCAATGTCTAAGTTGCCCATCCCTAACTTAATGTATTTTTCAATGTGCAAGCTTATGCATTTTTTTCTATTTACAAATATTTTAAGCCAGTTTTCCTCAAACATGAGAAAAATTAAGCCTACTTTTTCATCTCCAATTGTAAACAAGTGTAAAGCTTTAAAGACATTAATCTTAACAAAATTTCAACTGTTAATTGTGGAATGCTCCCTTCAAATAATACAATCTGCTTCTGTTTAATGCAAATCTGGGTAGGAGACATAGACATTCATCCCATATGTTATGACTAACAATAAATACTGCATTATTTCATCTTTAAAAAAAAATATTTCAAAGAGAAAACATATTACTAGGGAATAGAGAGTAGTTGTGATAGTTTAAATTTTGTGTCAACTTGGCTGGGTCTGGATTCTCAATGGTTTGGCAATTAAGATGTAGTAATTCCAGGACATCCAACTTGATGGAGGAATAAACAGAGGGGCTGTGTGGAGTCTCGTCAGCAAAGGCGTAGAAAGCTAGCAAGATAGATTGCAGGAACTATCCCAAACTCTGAATCTCATATAAGTTGAAGGGCAGTGATTTGAGTACTTACCAGTTGAAAAATTTGAAGTATCAGCAATAAAAAGAGTGACTTCTGAACCAGGAAGACTGGTGGACCACAGCCTTTGCAGAAGACAGAGGGTGAGGACAGCAATGAGTTCACTCCCAGTGCAGAGACCACCCAAATATCTGCAGAGGTAGAGGTGCAAGGGACTTTTTCCTTTATTTTTTTCTCTTCAACCTTTTTTTTCTCTTTGTCATCCCCCCTCTGTCCAGTCTAGAAATCTCCACATGGGTGGGAATGCATAACCAGGGAAAGTCCAGCATTGCATGCACAAGGTTTGCAACACACCGAATGATTAACACTGACCTCCCAAGTTGCCCAGGGGAAGGATTTGCCCAGGACTCAAATGGATAAAAAAAAAAAATAGCCGGAAGTCTCAGTTGACTTTATAGACTGGAATCATTTTTTTTCTGTCCACTAGGCGGAGCCAAATAATTACTTATATTTCCTTTTTTTTTTTTTAATTAGGTCTCATAACTTTTAATAAATATCTTTGGTGGGTTTTTATGATGTTTGACTGTGGGATTTAGTTTGGCCTTCTTCCTAGTTTTGTGGGAATTTCTATTCATGCCTTACCTAACCAGAGACAGCAACTCCAGCCATACAGCCAAGCTACATTTGCACCCTGTGAAACCCAAACAAAAAGGCAAGAGCCAATACCAGCTGCTGTATATCAGAACAGTGCATACAGCCAACACCTGTCAAAATCACTTTAAAGGGAGCCACAAGAACAGTGAACAGAGAAGCCCACCTCCTGATCACACCCAGTGGGAGACAATTTGGAGTGTACTTAAGAATACAACATCATACATTCATATAATTAACACAAATGCAACAGCACCACATTGCCTAAAAAAGCAGCAGAAAATTTCTCCTCATGTGCAGAATCAAAATAGAGTAGATCAGACAAATGACCAAGAGGAAGAGATAGGAATGTCATTAGAGGGTTAAGAGGCTTTAGAATTGATTGAAAGGAATTGAGGAGGATGATACTGAGGTACATCCAAATGTTCCACATAAAAGCAGTGGAAAATAAGGAAGTAGTCAGAAAAGTGCTACAGGAACAGATAAGCAAAATCAATACAGCATTAGAGTTTATTTTAAAACCCTGCAAAAAGAGGTCCAGTTGATTTTTAATGCCAAAATATCAGAAATGGACAACACACTGAAAGGACAAGAAGTAGAATTGAAGGCTAGGAAGCCAGAACCAGAGAGCTTGAAGACAAATCTCTTAATACTGCTAACATAGAACAAGCAGACAAAAGAATTTAAAATTCTGAAGAAAGTCTACGATTTACATGTGAAAACATGGGGAGGAATAATTTGAGGTTGATTGGGATTTCAAAACAGGAAGGGATAAAGAAAACTACAGAAGAGATAGTTAAAGAGCTGCTGGAAGAAAATTCCCCTAACATCTTGAAGGATGAGAAGATAAGCATTCAAGAAGCTAAACGAACCCTAGGAAGGATAGATCCCAAAAGAAAATCCCCAAGGTTAATCATAATCAGGAGTCCTAGTGTGGTGCTGTGGATTAGTGTGCTGGACTGCAAAGTCAGTTTGAACCACTAGGTCGGTGGTTCAAGCTCACTAATGGCTCCTCAGAAACTCTATAGAGGGTTGCTATGGGTTGGAACAGACTCGACAACACTTAACAACAACAACAATAATCATAATCAAACTCTCCAAAACCAAAGACAAGGAGAGAATCCTTAAAAAAAGGTAGGGAAAAAACAAATGTTACATACAAAGGAAAGCAAATAAGATTAAGCTCTGGTTACTCAGCAGAAACTATGCAGGCAAGAAGACAATGGGGAGACATATACAAAATTCTGGAAGAAAAAAACTGTCAACCAAGAATCATATACCCAACAAAACTGTGAATTAAATATGACAGTGAAATCTAAACATTCCAGGATAAACAGAAATTAAGAGGTTTTGTAAAGGCCAAACCAGTGCCCAACACACTAAAGAGAATTCTTTGTATTGAGAATCAACAAGACCAGACAACAACCAGAGGCTGTCATATGTGGCAACACCACCCAGAACTCAGTCCAGAGATAGAAGAATCCAGGGCAGAGCAAAAGCACACACACAAAAAGAAGAAAGAATCAAAATCAGTACACTAACAAACATCCCCCCAAATTAGAAAAAGAATAGCAAAGTAAACCTACAGCCATGAGAACAAAAGAAATAATGACGACTAGAGCAGAAAAAAAAAATAGAAAAAAATCAACAAGACAAGAAGTTGATTCTATGAAAATATTAATAAAATTGACAAACCTCTGGAAAACCTAGCAAAAAAAAAGAGGGAGAAGACACAAATAACATACATACGAAACCACATGGGAGACATTAGAAAAGAACCAATAGAAACAAAAAAAGATAATAATAGAGTACTATGAAGAACTGTACTCTAAGAACTTTGAAAATATGGAGGATATGGGTTCATTTTTAGAAAAACACAACCTACCTAAACTTACACAGAGTGAAATAGAAAATATGAACAGACGTATAACAAAGGAATAAATAGATTATGTCATCAAAAATCTCCCAACCGATGGCAGAGCTTGATGGTGGTGGATCAGAGAGAAATACAGTGAGGATCTCCATCAGCAATAACACAGAACACCAGATGAAACAGTTTCAAGGGATGGTCCCAGAACTCTGGACTACATATAAAGGAATATTTATTAAGTTTAAAGGCTTACAGCCAGTAGAATTTGCAGAAGAAATCTAGTGCTTTCTGATTAGCTGGCCTCAGCGGTTCCAGGAGTCGCCATTTGGGTGAGACAGAACAGGGAAAGGATCCGAGCCACTGCATACACCTGACAAGTGACTAATCCTCAGAGATAAAGGTGTAGACATAGACATTCTTTTTCTTTCTTTTTTCTTTTTTTTTTTTTTTTGTGTGCACCTCCATTCTGAGTGAGTGGACACCACCCCCACCCCTTGAGGGTTCTACTATGCATGCACACAGATCAGATCAGCAGAATTTAAAGGGAAAGGCCCTGCTTAAAACCAAACAACAGTGCAAAAAAGCCACAGCCAGCCCTGAGCTGTTTATCACTAGGAAGAAGGCTTGAATGGGGGTTGTGGAACTGGAGAGACACAGACTTAAAGGGAAAGAGGCCAAATATTAAATCCTGAGTTACGTCATAATGACGAATAGTGACATCTTGAAATTTCTCAGGTGGCCTTGAAGGAAAGAAGCTGAGAAAGGGACATTAAAGTCATACCCTTATTTGGCTACAGAATTTTTTTTTTTCTCTTATCTCTTTTCTGCGATTATAGACTACAGTATCCAATTGTTTTTGCTGTTGCTGTTTTGTTTTTTGGTCCCCTCTTTACCTTTAAGGGGCTCTTTCTCTCCCTACATTACTTAAGAAGAGATAGCAATTGCAGTCATATAGTCAAGCTACTATCACACCCTATAAAATCTCACTATACAGGCAAGAAACAATACCAACTGCCATACACCAGAAAGGCAGCCAACACCTGTGACAATTACTCTGAGTTGAGTAATAAGAAAAGTGAAAAGGGAAGCCCATCTCCTGATCATATCAACCTGGAAGCAACAAGAAAGCATACATTCATCTTATTATTAAGTTAACTGCTAACTACTGAATATGTCCAAGGAACAGATGACCATCTCTACACATGTCCAGAAACAAGATTAAAGTGACTGAGACAAACGATCTGGAGGTAGACCTAGACTTCATATTGGAAGTATCTTTGAAGTTAGCTTTGTATAGTTTAACGCTTATTTTATTAATTTAATCTCAGCCTTTATTTTTCTTGAAAAGCCTTTTATAAAAAGGTGTTTATGTCTTAATTTGTTGTGGTTGTTGTTAAGTGCCATCAAGTTGGTTCCAACCCATAGCGACCCTGTATAGGATTTCCAAGAAGCAGCTGGTGACTTTGAACCACCAACCTTACAGTTGAAACAGCTTTGCAGTCTGACGCATTAAGCCATAATGCCACACCAGGAACCCTAATTTAGCTCCATATAAATTTGTATCCCCTCAATTCTACTGAAAATAAATTTCAAAATATTGAAAAAGAAAAAAATGATGGTGCTATTGTTGTTACTTGCCATCGAGTCAGTTACAACTCATAGTGACCCTTTCTAGGGTTTACACAGAGCAACTGATGGGTTTGAACTTCTGACCTTCCAGTTAGCAGTCCAGTGCTTGGCACCAGCACTATGCCAGGACTCTAATCCCCCATGATGAGATCTAATATAATGTAATTTCACCATGATGTGCATGATGTGATCTGATGGGATTATCCTGCATTATTACAAAAAATGATGGCACCCAGTCAAAAATACATAGGCGCTTCCCGGACCAGGCAGGTCAGGTAGGGCAGGCTCCGGGGAAAAGGTGCAGAATTGCACATAGGAAACCTCTGTCTAGCAGA
>NW_006408540.1:26968552-27005800 GCF_000296735.1 Chrysochloris asiatica | reverse complement strand
AACAAGGAAGGGAGTGATTAATTCTCCAGGATAGGAGCGGAGGCCTCTGGGACCATCAATGGAGAAGAGCCAAGAGCAGGACCCTACCCAGAGAAACAGAGATGCCTGAGATGGAGACAGAGATGATGACGTGGAGTGATGAAGCGACTGGGGACTTTGGATCCAGAGAGGGAAAAGGACTGTGGACCGAAAACTGGGGGGAGGTGGGGGAAGTGTAGGGAGCGGGTTCCTGGGATATACCCTTTGGGTGGTTGATGATGCATGGAAGGGATTGGAACCATGGCAGTGAGATGATATACAATGGAATGAATGTAAAACTAAAGTTCTACCATGTAAACTATCATATAATTTTCAATAAAACATTAAAAAAAAAAAAAAACTTAAGAAAAATTTCAAGCAATATTGCAGGATTCTATGGGCAAATGGACTCTTAGTGAGGCACTGTAGGATCCGCGCTGGACTGCAAACCACAAGGTTCAAACCCACCAGCTGCTCCTCAGAAACCCTAAACAGGGTTATTATGAGTCGCAATTGACTCCACAGCACTTACCACCAACAACAACATGGGCAAATATTGAATAACACTGGAAACATCAAAAGAAAATAAAAGCAATACACAGTTACCATATCAAAAAAAATTGGTCGATGTTCAACCATTTCAAGAGTGAATGGTATTGAAGGAAGTAGTCCAAGTAGCACTTAAGGCATTGGAGAAAAACAAGGCTCCAAGAGTTGAAAGAAATACCAATTGAAATATTTCGACAAATTGATGCAGTGCTGGAGGTACTCTCTCACCTGTGTCAAAAAATTTGGAAGACAGTCACCTGCCAATTAATTGGAAGAGATCTGTATTTGTAGCCATTCCAAAGAAAGGTCAATCAATAGAATTCAGAAATCATCTATTGAACACTATCATTAATATCACATGCAGGTAAAATTTTGCTGAAGATAATTCAAAGACAATTACAGCAGTACATTGACTGCCAGAAATCCAAACAATATTAAGAAAAAGATGTGCCACGAGGGATATCAATGTAGATGATGGCTAAAAGTATAGAATACCAGGAAGATGTTTACTTGTGCTTTATTGACTATGCAAAGGCATATGACTGGATCATAAAAAACTAAGGATAACATCATGAACACTGGGTATTCCAGAACACTTTATTGTGAAATAAATTCATGAGGAATCTGTACATATACAAAGAGGCAGTTGTTAGAATAGAACAAGTAAATATTGAATGGTTTAAAATCAAGAAACTTATGTGCCAGGGTTGTATCTTTTCACCATATTTATTTACTCTGCATAATTAGCAAATAATCTGTGATGTGTGATCATATGGCATCATCTGTAATATGCATCATCTGCAATACGATTACACAATCTTGGCATCATCTGCAATACACAAATGACACAACCTTGTTTGCTGAAATCAAAGACAACTTGAAATACTTACTGATGAAGCTCAAAGACTATAACTTTTATATAGATTGAACCGCAATATAAAGAAAAAAAGACAATCATCATAAATGGACCAATAACATCATGATAAATGGAGAAAAGACTGAAGTTGTCAAATACTTTGATTTTCTTGGATCCACATCCATGCTCATGGAAGCAGAGGCAAGAAATTAAGTAACAATATTGCACTAAGCAAATCTGCTGCAAAAGAACTCTTTAAAGTGTTCAAGAGCAAAGATGTCAGCTTGAGGACTAAAGTGCACTTGATGCAAGCCACGTTGTTTTCATTTGCTTCATATACACATAAAAAGTTGGATGATGAATAAGGAAGATCATAGAAGAATTGATGCTTATGAATTATGGTGCTGGAGAATACTGAAAGTATCATGGACTGCCAGAAGAACAAACAAATCTGTTTTGAAAGAACAGCCAGATTACTCCTTAAAAGCCAGGATGGTGAGACTTAGTCTCTCATACTTTAGGCATATTATCAGGAGGGACCAGTCCCTGGTGAAGGACATTATACTTGGAAAAGTGAATAGTTAGAGAAAAAGAGGAAGATCCCTTAAGTGAATTGACTCAGTGGCAGCTACAATGGGTTCAACATAACAACTTTTGTGAGACTGTCACAAGACTGGGCAGTGTTTCATTCTCTTGCACACAAGATCACTATGAATCAAAACTAACTGTATGACACCTAACAACAACAACAGCATGATATTATTTAGGCCAGATGCAATGTATAGTATTAGGTTATGTCTTGAGTCAATCTTTTTTGAGATATAAAAGAGATTAAATAGGCAGAAAGAGCACAGAGGGACCTACTAGCACCAAGAAAGTGGAGTCAGGAGTGGACTGTGTCCTTTGCAACAGTGGTCCATGCACTGTGAAGCATCTAGGTCCAAGGAAAAATTGATGCCAAAACACATGGAGATGTCCAAAGAATACGGGACCTACAGATGCTGAAATGAGACAAGGATCCTTTTTTTTTCAGAGCTGGTGCTATGGATTCAGACTCCTAGCCTCCCAAACTATGAGAGAATAATTTTTTTTTAAAGTCATCCACTTGTAGTATTACTGTTATAACAGCACTAGATAATTAAGAAAATAGTTTTTTAAAAAATAACAGAAAGAAGCAAAAATGAAAAACAGAAATGGAAAGGTAGGAAAGAAAGCAAAGTGAAAAAGCAGGGAGCAAAATGAAACAGAGGATGTAATTGCTCAAAATATCAGCTGAGAAGGAAGGAGTCTTCACATCAAGGATCAAACCTATCCCCTCAGTTGAGAGGGATGGGCAACTTAGACAATAGCTACCTAAAATGGGGGGGGGGGGGGAAGCTATAAAGACACAAAGTGACTGGCTTACAAATTTTCAAGAGTGTGCTTAGTTTCACAGCAAGGGGGAGGGAGTAAGGTAAAATCCCACTAAATGGTTTTCGTCTTATCTAGATGGGTCAGGTGAAAGGGGATGGGGGAGGATGGGGATAGGAATAGTTTGATTCAATAGTGAGTAATTGTTATCATGAATAATTGCGATTGTCTCAACTGTAAAGGTAGAAGATGTGTAACAAAAAGTAGAGAGTAGTTAATTTTACATTCCAGGAACAGAGGACCTTAGGACCATCAAGAAGGAAAAGCATGAGCGGAGTATGGGATCCTAGCCAGAGAAGCACTGAGACACCAGAGATGGAACCAGCTGAGGACTCTAGACTCTTGGAAAGAGAAAGGCTGTGTGCTGACAGGCAGGAGAGTGGCTTGCAAAATGTGCCCTTTGGTTGTTTAAACGAATATATATTTCTATGTGTTTCGTGTACATAAAAAAAAAAAAAGAGGGAATAGAGGCAAATGCTGTTAACCAATGGAATATGGAGGGATTGTAATCATTGCAACGAGACACAATACAATTGGTTGAGTGCAAAACTGATGTTCTGCCAAGTAAACTATCACTCAATTCACAATAAAAGCTTTTTAAAAATTAAATTTGAGGGCACAATTTTAAAAAGGAAAGAGAAACAGAGAAGACAAAAACAAGGGAAGAGAAGGAAAAGAAAAGAACAAAAAGGAGAAAATGGTGGGGGTTGGGAGGGCTGAGAGTCAGGGCATCCAGACAGCGCTCCTACTTGTTATAGAATCATAGGAGCTTTATTTGGAAAGAGTTCCTGCTGAATTTGGGGGCTGTAAGGGCAAGTCTGGCACTACACATTCTGCTTGCCAGAGGAAGCAGAGGGTGCTTGCCTCTAAACTCAGAGTGGCATTATTATTGAATTATTGGCATTGGTATTGGGGTATTGATCCTTCAATGGATGGTCTTTGTATTTACTGATCAAGAATAATCAGAGTAGACAGTTTCACAAGTGAAAAAGATTTGAAGAGTTATTGAAAGGAAAAGATCTGGCCAGTAGAGATGAGGGTGGCCCTAGTCAATGCTAGCCCCTCATGCCTCAGAACAGATGCTTTGCTGGTGTTTAAAAGGTTTTAGGTGAGAGAAGGCATCATGGTTTTAGGTGGGAGAAAACCCTATGTTTATTTATAGAAAAGTGGCCCATTTAAGAGCAGCCATGTGGCACTGTGGGATAATACAACGGGCCCACAGGGTCAGTTTGAACTGCAAGGCTGGTAGTTCAAATTCACCAGCCGCCTGCACCAGCTACCTATACAGGGTAGCTCTGGTAGCGTAGTGGTTGCGAACCGGAAGGTCAGCAGTTCGAAACTACCAGCCACTCCGCGGGAGAAAGATGAGGCGATCTGCTCCCGTAAACAGCCTCGGAAACCCTATTCAGGGTCGCTAGGGGTCGAAACCGACTCGACGGCACTTAACAACAACAACAACAACATGAGCACTTAACAACAACAACATGCTAATTGGTTGTATGAGCAGCATTTCTTCAAGATGGATTCCATAGCAAAGGCCTCTGGCAGTGGCAGCCAAAACTTTTTATAGAATGTTGAGCCTTCAGGATCCTGGTTCAAACCACTCTCAGGGGCTGGTGTTCTCTGCCCAAGCATAATGTTATCCCTAGGACACTGGGTAAACCAGTTCGAAACATCTTACAAGGAAGTAAAATACGGAATTTTTATGGGTCATCTTTCTTAATGGCATGTCTCATCTTACAAAGGAGTGAAATATGGAATTTTACAAGTGAACTTTGTTAATGGCATGTCCCAGGATGTGACTACTCAGCTATGTGCCCCAAACACGTCCTGAACATCTTAACAATTGCTCAAGCAAGCAGGCCTCAACTTTCCTTAAGGTTTTAATCAATAACTGGCTCATATTTAATCCTGATTTCTGAGCATCCTTTTCTCCCTGCCTCAACACGTATCTGCCACTTGATCCAGGAGGTCACAACCAAACCTCAGGCAGGGGGAGGGAGTGTCACCAGATGTCAGGTGAATGGGAACTGGGACTGGCCATACTTATAGTCATCGGAAGGGAATATGGGGATGATCGCATCTTTCTGGTCTCCAGCTACAAGTGTGGGTGCTAGTGCCATCCTCAGCAAGCAGATAGAATTATCAGGTTGCTGCCTTCAAATGCTGTTTGCAAAATTCAAAATTGTCATACTATGTCAGGCCAATTGACAATTCACCATTCCTTTGTCTCCTTGCTTTTTTCAGCTTCATCTAGTTGCTATTCCAGTGACTTCATTATTCTTTCTTTTGAAACTCAGAGTGTTAGGGTTATCATTTGTACCTGTTTCATTTGGGTTCTCATGTTTCTGTTTTAGTAGGTCTACATAGTTTGTCTAGTCCATCATCCTGCTGAAGGCCTTCTCAGATTATCTCTTATATTTAAATCCTGACCTTGGCTCAATAATTATTTCTATCCTCTGCACTCACTTCCTGCAATTACCTTCTTCCCCTGTCTCTGTCTCACCCAGGATAGACATAGCCTTCTTCATTCCTAGAGGAAAGTCACCACCAACACAAAGCTTCCGTCAGTCACAGATTTTACTACAGGTTTGAAGATTATGGAGGTGAGAGTACAGCACAGAACACTGAAGCCGAAGGAAGAGAGGGAGAGCCATGGGAACTACGGGAATTGTAGCTCCCATATGAGAAGCAGAGAGTGGGCACTATCAAACAGTGGGTGAAAAGGCTCTGAGGCCAAGTCCAGCTTGTTTTGACAACTAGCAGGGAGGTGACAGGGATGAGGGAAAGGAGATAGATATATCAACTAACTAATATCCATTGTTAGGGTGAAAATGGGGTCCAGAAATCAGGATTAAACATGAGCTACTTAATTGACTAAAATCTTGTAACCCAAGTCCTGAAGAATGTTGAAGTCTGCACCCTTCCTTGCTTGTTGTTGTTGTGTGCAATTGAGTCAATTCTGACCCATAGCAACTCAGTATAGGTTTTCCAAGTTGCATTAACCCAAAGCGCTGCATCTTTCCTTGCTTGGGCAATTGTAAAGCTGTGCAGGACATGCCCAGGGTACCTAGCTGTCAGGGACAAGTTAGGACCTCTGTAGCCCTGGGCCTCTCTTACCCTGGCTTCCCCCTGAAAGGGAGAAGGACATCTCTAGTCCAACAACAAGGATAACATTGAGAAGAATAGCCTAGAGACAGAGATAAGGATACCAGAATCTGAAACCCTGATAGAAGCAGCTGGTTGCAGGCAGACGACCCAGGAAGATAGCGCCTAAAGCTGACAACTGCAGAAGGCGCCCCAAAGAAGCCTGTGCTCCTTTACTAATAAACATGAATATTCAACATAACACTCCTCCTAATTAACATGTATTAGTCCACCCTTCAAAAAAGAGATCCCCATATCTTTATATGCCAGTGCACCCCTTCTCCTCTCCGGGAGACAGACCCACTTCTCTCTTTGAAGTGTACTTTCGCTTTGATCTAATCTAATCTATGCTCTCCAAGGAGCTCTGGTAGCGTAGTGGTTCCCAATCGGGCTGCTAACCTCAAGGTCAGCAGTTCGAAACTACCCGCTGTTCTGCCAGAGAACGATGAGGCTTTCTCCTCCCGTAACGATTTGCAGCGTCGGAAACCCTGTACAGGGTCGCTGTGAGTCGGAACAGGCTCCACGGTATTTAACAACAATAACAACAATCTATGCTCCCCAGTTTAACAGGTCTTCTCCAGTCACAGAGGCAGACCCGCTTCCCTCTCTGAAGTACCTTTTGCCTTGCAATAAAGAGCTTCTAAGGAGCTCTGGTTAATGCGCCAGACTGCAAAGCCGTTTGAACTGCAAGGTCGGCAGTTCAAGCTCACCAGCTGCTCCTCGGAAACCCTATACAGGGTCGCTATGGGTCGGAACCGACTCGATGGCACTTCACAACAACAACAACAAGGAGCTCTGGTAGCGTAGTGGTTATGAATCGGGCTGCATCTATGCTCCCCAGTTTAACAGGTCTTCTCCAGTCACAGAGGCAGACCCGCTTCCCTTTCTGAAGTACCTTTTGCCTTGCAATAAAGAGCTTCTAAGGAGCTCTGGTAGCGTAGTGGTTACAAATTGGACTGCAAACCTCAAGGTCAGCTGTTCCGCGGGAGAAAGATGAGGCTTTCTGCTCCGGTACAGATTTACAGCCTCGGAGACCCTGTACAGGGTCTCTACGAGTCCGAGCCAACTCTCCGGCACATAACCACCACCACCAAGTGAAAGCGGCAACTGGGTGAGACTAATTCTTAAGACCCCCTGGAGAGCGAGAGGGACCAGGGGAAAACGTGGCAATCCTGGGACATGCCATTAAGGAAGAGTACCCATACAAATTCTACATTTTTACTTCTTTGTGAGGTATTTTACAGGTCAGACTTGTTTACCTGCTGTAGGATTATGCACTGTATCTCAAGGTCGGTTTGAACCTCAATGTTAGCAATTCAAATTCATCAGCTGCTTCTCAGAAACCCTAACAGGTTGCTATAAATCGGAATCTACTCGACTGCACTTAACAACTAAGCCTTCGCTCAGGGAAACAGGGGTTAAGAGTTGGGTTTGGCCCTCTCTGTCCCCATTCAAGGCTCTTTGCTATAATAAACCCTTGCTCATGTGGAAACTATGCCTCACCTGACTATTAATCTGTAGAAGGCTAGCAGCCTCTCTTGTAGGGCGGCAATGGGACTAGCACTCCTGGTAACAATTGTGCAAAGTGACTCAAAGAAAATAAATAAACTAGCCAGGAAAGACTGACTCGTCAGCCAAATTTGTTTAACGGTGCAGAGCTACAACCACAATGTCTAGAACCCTTCAATGAAGTGTTTTGCTTTTCCTTAAACATTAAACTAATTGAAACTTGATATGACTTTTAAAACTGTACCCACTGCACTAGCAAACATAAGTAGGCATGGTGTCACTCAGGTTTATTTTGAATGAGTTGGCCAAAAGCAAAACATTGTAGATTTGAGAAATTCAGTCAAGTGGGTCTCAACTCATTGCATCCAGTTGAGACCCACTATGAGTCGGAACCGACTCCACGGCACATAACAACAACAACATAGGGTTTCCATGGAGCAGCTGGTGGGTTTGAACTGGCAACTTTGTGGCTAAAACGCCAGTGCTTATGCTACAGCGCCACACAACCTCCAAATAACATTTGCACTCGAGCCTCGCATTTTATATACGCAAACTGACTCACAGGGAGCAGGAGCTCTTGAGCTCCACCAGAGCCCAGAGTCTCGGTAGGCCTCGCGGGAACTCCAGGGCCCTAGCCTCACGGCCTGTCTGGCCCTACCAGCTCCGCCCCTTCCGCTCGGGGTCAGGCGCTCGCCCAGCCGGCAGGAAGAAGTTCGTGCGCCGGAACAGACTGCCAGCTGGACTGAGGTGCTGCGCCGCGAGGGGGCGGGAGGAGCGAGCGGCGGCGGCGGCGGCAAGCGGGAGGGCAGCCGGCTGTGCGGGGCCCAGCTCGGCACATAGTGTTCGGCCGGAGGCACAGTCATGAGGCCCAAGGCGGCGGCGGTCGGCACAGGTGGGCGACAGCGAGGCGGGAGGGCGATGTTCCGGGCCCGCAACGGGCCGAGGGAGCTTGCGAGATTGTGGCTTGAGAGAGTGTTTCCCAGGTGCGCTCTGGAGCACAGACCCCGGGACCTGGAGGGCCGGGCCAGTGGTCCACCAGTCCCTGACACGGCTGGTACCTGTGCCTCCTTTGCTTTTTGCGGTGTAACGAAGCCGCGCGTTAATAATTATTTTGTGTTTATGGTTCCAGGTATAGGTATTTCCGGGAACTCGCTAGAATTTTGTGTAGCGTGTCTTGGGGCGGGCTTCTTGGTGTCCATATTGAATAAAAGCTGTTCGATCAACTGTGAAGTTGCGGCATTTTGTAGGTAAACCATAAGTTGTTAGAAAACCTTGTGTAGTTGCATGAAACGCAAATCGAAATTAGTACAACTGCAAATAGAGACATTTTTAATTGGGTTATTGGCCCTCGCTCGCCATGGTGCATTTCATAGGAGTTCTGAAATTAGATTACCCAATAGATGCCCCTAGAAGCCATCTCTCTGCTTAGCGGTAGGTTGCTGTTTCCTAATACAATATATCAAAATTCCTTGTTGTTAATTGCCGTGGAGTCGTTTCCGCTTCATAGCGACCCTGTATAGGATTTCCAAGGAGCAGAGGTGGATTTGAACTGCTGAGCTTGTGGTTAGAAGACCAGTGCTGATCCTACAGTGCCACATCAAAATAGAAGGTGACTAGCAAAATTTTCGAGTTAGGCTGAGTACAGTGTATGGATTGTTGATGTAAAGTCGAAATTGAAAAGAAAGGTTTGCATTAGCTTGAGTGGAATTGGGTCTTTATTATATGTGACTTGCTTTAGAAATCTAAAAAATGGGTAACGATTTGGGTGGTTTAGAGGTTGTATCAGTATTATACTAAGACTAAGTAAAAAGAATTAAGATAAACTGAGAGGTCTGAATTTCCAAGTGTGAATTTGGGAAATTACTTGTTTGAACTTCTTCTGTAAAATGGAGATAATTGCTAGGGTGTCGTCATACTGTTTCATTAAGTTCTCTATACAATCAAAATGTTTGGTGTATAAGTAACCTACTAAGTTTGTTGTTAGGTGCCATCCAGTCGGTTCGATCCACAGCTACCCTATGAAGGAAACACCACCCAGTACTTTGATACTGCAAAGTTCCTAAGCCTCTTCCATCATATTTTGATTGTCCATATTTTCCTTTAGATTACCTTTACCTAAACTCAGCTTAAATTCCTGTGAGATCTGTTAAGGTGAGGTTAATGTCTTTTTAAGTTATTAATTATTTTAATAATTATTAACACAGCCATAAGAGCTCAGTCCATGGTTTGTTTTTTTTTATTGTTTTCTTTTTTCTTATTTTGATCCTGAACTGGCAAAACCTAAGTTTTTAGTTCAACATACACACAAATCAAAAACAGTTTTACATAGAAAATTCTGTGTCCTGTCACCAGAACATTGTGCTTGGACTCAACTGTGGCAGTTCACAGGATGGTTATAAGAATCAGATTGGAAAGTAGCTTTATTTACCACTTATACCTTCTCTCTTAGGAGAGCGTCTCTCTATGGTAACGTAGTGGTTATGAATCGGGCTGCGAGCCACAAGGTCAGCAGTTCGAAACTATCAGCTGTTCCACAGGAGAAAGATGAGGCTTTCTGCTCCGGTAAAGATTTACAGCCTCAGAAACCCTGTGCAGGGTCACTATGAGTCAGAACCGACTCCATGGCATATAACAACAACTTAGGCAGAGAGGATACAACTAAATGCCACAAGTAACAGATGTGCCAGTCCCTCCTGATAATGTGCCAAAATAGTTCTTAGTTGTGTCTAAGAACTATTTTGGCTCTACATCTTTCAACATAGATGTCTAGCAGTTCATGATATATTGTTGTTGTTAAGTGCCATCGAGTCAATTCTGACCCATAGCGACCCTGTATAGGGTTTCCAAGGAGTAACTGGTTGAGCTTGAACTGCCGACCTTGCAGTTCAAACTGACCTTGCAGTCTGGTGCATTAACCCACAGTGCCACACCGGGACTCTTGTGGTATATTGTTGTTGTTTAGTGATGTTGAGTCGATTTCAACCCATAGTAAACCTGTATAGGCTTTCCAAGGAGCAGCTGGTAAG
Source organism: Chrysochloris asiatica (assembly GCF_000296735.1). NCBI lineage: Eukaryota > Metazoa > Chordata > Mammalia > Afrosoricida > Chrysochloridae > Chrysochloris > Chrysochloris asiatica. The sequence continues at coordinate 26,995,285 of NW_006408540.1, read as the reverse complement.
CTTGAACCGCCAACTTTGCTGTTCAGATGGCTTTGCAATTGGCACATTAACCCATAGCCCCACACCAGGATTAGGGGCTTCAAAAAGTTCATGGAATTAAAAGATCGTGAAACTTTTCCGTGAACTTTTTGAAGCCCCCTGTCATTTAATATTATCCATTCACATCATTCAAAGTCATCAATTCTTTATGGATTTTCTTCCAATCCTAATGCCGTGTTCTTCATATAGTTTATGTTCTCAGATTAGTTGCCTATTATATAGATTGAGTTGTTAAGTGCTGTGGAGTTGGTTCTGACTCATGGGGACCCTTTATAGGGTTCTCAGGGTCAACTGGTGGGTTTGAACTGCCAGCCTTGCAGTTCCCATCCTAGTGCTTATCCAACAGCACCACACTAGGAATAAGTATGGTGAAAGGGTGAAATCCTGGCTCACACCTTCCCTAATTTTAAACCCCTCAATATGCCCTATTCTGTTCTAATGGCAGCCTCTTGGTCTATGTACAGATTCCTCATTAGCACTATAGTTTATTATGATCTCCACAGTGAAATACATTTGCATAATCAACAAAACACACCTAAACTTATTTCTGATACTCTGCTTTCAGCTAAGATCCATCTGACACATATTAGCAATAATATCCCTTTTTCCATCCCCTCTAAGGAATCTGGCTTGAATTTCTGGCAGTTCCCTGTCAATGTACTGCTACAATTTTTTTTTTCTTCAGCAAAAATTTACCTGCATGTGATATTATATTGTTCCCTGATTTCCACATCACCTTTCTTTGGAATGAACGCAAGTATGAATTTCGTCCAATCAGTTGGCCAGGTAGTCTACTTCTGCATCAGTTTGTTGAGAAATTTCTCTATTTGTATTCCATCAATTACCAGAACATTGTTTTTTAGCCAGTGCCTTCAGTACAGCTTGAATTTCTTCCTTCAGTACTATTGGTTCTTGATCATATGCTACTTCCTGAAATTGTTGGACATTGATAAATTCTTTTTGATAAAATCACTCTTTGTATTCATTCTATCTTCTTTTGATGCTTCTTGTGTCATTCAATATTTTGCCATGAAATCCTTTGGTGTTATAGCTCTAGGCTTGAATTTTGAGTTCTCTCAGCTTGAGAAATGCCAAACATGACTCCAGGTCTTTTGTATATTTCATTTTAAAGCTTTGTCTTTTGGAACAGTCCTTTGAAATCTTTCATTATATTCAGCTCTTTTATTTCATTGTATCTTCCTTTTACTTTGTTGTTGTTACGTGCCATGGAATTGGTTCCAACTCATAGAGACCCTGTATAGGGTTTCCGAGGCACCAGATATTTGTGGGAGCAGAAAGCCTCATTTTAACCCCCAGGGGAGTGGCTGGTGTGCTCTTAACGCAAACCTTGTGGTTCCCAGTCCAGTGTTTATCTAATGGAGCCACCGCACTCCCATTCTTTTAGGTTCTCTAAATTCTAGAGCACGTTTCAAAGTCTTTTCTGATAATCATTTTGCTATTTCCCTTCTTTTCTGTCTTTTTAATGGCCTTTTGATTTCTTCATATGTGATTCCTTGATGTCATCCCACAACTCTTTTGGTTTTCATTCATTAGACAATGCATTAAATCTGATTTTGAGATGGTATCTAAATTCAGGTAGAATATACTCCAGGTCATATTTTGACTCTTAATGGTGTTTTAATTTTCTTTAGCTTCTGCCTGAAGTTGCATATGAACATCCTTGTTCTGAATAACAATATTGAGCCTTTTCCATGGTCCCTTCCCACATTCTGTTTGATTTCTGTGTTTTCCATCCAGCAATGTGCACATGCATAGTGGTTGGTATGTTGTTGAAAAAAGGTATAGAGAATAGGATTTACAATACATATTTTGAGGAGACATAATCTATAAGAAGGAGTCCTGGTGTGGTACTGTGGGTTAATGTGCCAGACTGCAAAGCTGTTTGAACTGCAAGGTTGTCGGTTCAAGCTCATCAGCTGCTACTCGAAAACCTTATACAGGGTCTCTACAGGTCAGAATCAACTCGACGGCACTTAACAACAACAACAATAATCTATAAGAAAATGCAATATAGAGAACTTTGTGGCCAATTGAATTAGTATTTTACGCTCGAAGATTATAAATGGCAAAAGTTGTAAACAAAACCTGTTATTTTCCAGCAGAATTTACATAGGAGTTGTTGGGAAGAATGTGCTTTTCTCTAAAGGAACCTGTATGGAGCTGTTTCTACTCTTTCTTTATCCAGAGATGCTAAGTATTTTTCAAGAAAGTCATCATTTTAGCTTGCAAACTGTATTTGTTCCTACCTAGTTCAAACTGTACTACTTAGCAATAAACAGATAAATTTTAGTACTTAAATTTTATCAGAACAGATTTTATGTTAAAAATATATGTGCCTCAAGTAATTTTCCTTGTTAATTACGAAATCTCATTTCCTTTTCTGGTTAGTCTTATGTAATAAAGAGGTTTTTGTTGTTTTTGCTTTTGCAGTACTATAAGATTGATATTAAAGACATGATTTTCACCCTACTTCATCAACACATTTAAATTTTCTCCTCTTTTTGGAATCCTGTATTATACCACAATGGTAAGCTATAACTCATTTGTTCCAAATGTGTGTTTTAGAAGGGCATTAGAATGTTCTCTTCCTTCATCTCCATAGAAATATTTGTGTTATCGATACAGAAATACTTTTACATATTGTGTAAGTTACTCAACTTTGAATTACTTAGCAATCACATGCATAGTATTCTCTACATAATGTAATACTCATGTTGAAATTAAGGGTTATAATTTAAATTGTCAAATATAATTTATATCGATAATTCATCTATCTTTGTGAAGTATTTTTTAAAACCAAATTCTTAGCAATGCAAATGAGTGTAACTAAAAATAGTTTGGGGTGGAGCACAGGTTTCTCATATTTTCAATGGTCTCTTTTTTTTTTTTAATTTAAAAATAAATACACAAACCATTTACTTGTTTACCGTACATGGTATAAACGTTAAGCAACGTCAGTGCTAACTCTTCTCTTATGTTTCTGATGACTGACTTCCAGTCATCAAGCATACTTAAGACCATTCATTAACTTTTGCCATTAAAAAATTAAAGAAAAAAGTATTTTTTTAATATTTTAAAGAGGAAAGAGCATATAACAATACATGAGCATTGATCAAACCTTGGAAAACACATATGTGTCTTCTATTGGGAGCTTATATGAGGGGGTTTCAAAAGGTTCATGGAATAAGGGAATTAAAATGGGATTTTTTCCCCACAAATTTTAAAAAGCCCTCTTCATAATTCTACTCCTACCCTATTATTAAAAAGTGAAAATATATCAATAGGATTCTGCTGTTGCTTATGTTTTGCATTCTTACTTTCTTAGCATTTCCCTCAGGAGACTGAATGAATGACGCATTTACAAATGTGCATGCATCTGTGTATCTAACTAGCATTTTGAAGTTTTGATATCAGAAGATAAATTGTTTTCTTGAGAGGACTGCTATTTAAAATTATCCTATAGTGTTTATTTAATTCTTCACAGCACATTTACATCGTAAGCTTATTTTAAGAACTTTATGTATTTGTCAGGAATAGAGATCCAGAGAAGCCCTGGTGAGGTAGTGAGTTCCTTACTGGGCTGCTAACCATAAGGTCAGCAATTCAAATTTACCAGCTGATCCATGGGTGAAAAAGGAGGCTTTCTGCTTCTGTAAAGATTGATAGCCTCGGAAGCCTTGTCCCTGGATCACTGTCAGTCGGGACCGACTCAGTGGCACATAACACCAGCAACAAACATAAATCCTAGTATTTTCATTCTGAAAAATAGGTTTTGCTCAAAAAGCTCATTGTAAATCCTGGGAACTACTACTGGTGTGGCACTGTAGGACCGACACTGGACTGTGAATCATAAGGTCTGCGGTTAAAACCCACCAGCTGCTCCTTGGAAACCCTATATAGGGTCGCTATGAATCAGAACTGACTTGACAGTATTTAACAACAATACTTCTTAATAAGATTTTTAAATAACTTTGAATAAACTTATTTTAACTGAGCCTATTGAACGATGGCAAATTTCAGACTTTTTTCACTTATTTAGGTTTTTGTGTGCTAAAAAGACTAGCTATTTTTATAGAATTATTTGTATGAATTATTTTTATAGGGTTATTTATGTGAGTTTTCCATGCATAGTTATGGTGTCAGGGTCACTTACACCTTTCCATGCATTTCCAAAGGATGGGAAATTGTTCTTCCTGAAGCTATTCTGGAATTTTGGTGGATGTTCTTTGCTTCTGAATGGATTTTTAAAATACCTAGCATTCTGAATGAAAAATACTGTAACTGTGTGGTGCCCAAACTACAAAATAGGAAATATAAATCCTCCATGGTACATATTTGCATAACCTTGTTGAGAACCTAGTGGTTTATTTTTTCTTATGTGTTACTGTAGATGTAAACCTCACAAATGAGGAAGACATCACTTTTATATTTCTCCCTCTTCCATAGAATAAAAATTTTGAAGAAATGGATGAAGGATGAGGATTAACTAGTAGATCTTAAATATTATTCTTAGTAATAATACTATGTTTCATCAATTCTAAGATGCATTTTTTACATCTTAAGTCCCTGAATTCCAGATGAGTCTATGATCAGTGACATCCTACAATTATAATTGACAGCAATTTTTTTTTCTTAATGTGGTCTAAAAAAATGATGCATACATATAATTGGAGGCATGTTAAATTCATTGTAATATAATAATCATCATTTATTTCATGCCTCCTAGACATTGAGCTAGATATCGGTTATTATAGATTCTCTGCAGATGTTAAAACTTTCTAAGTTGATAATTATGTACCAAACCGCCCCGATCCCTATCTTAAGGATATATATGCCTCAGATGTAAAGCTTGGTGATCCACTTCCGAAAAGGCACAGTTTTGAAAATCCTGTGGAGCAGTTCTGCTCTACACACATGGATTTGCCAGGAGTTGAAATCACCTTGAAGATACAAACAACAAAACTAGCGGTACCCACCTTCTGTATCAGTCTCTTAGAGTACTAACCACAGAAACAGTTTTAGCATTTCTTAACTAGTTTTTAGCCACAATCAGGTACATAATGCTGCCACATTTGTTCATGTAATCTTTTTAGCATATAAGGGGACAGATGAGAGTTGAGAAAAAAATCTTTTAAAAACATTTTTAAAATAGAGTACATTTTAAATACTTAATTAGAAATGTTGAATGTATATTCAATTATTGTGAAAATAACTAATATTACCAAATACACTATTTACTTTTACAGCAACAAGCTTTAGAACTAGCTTTGGATCGTGCAGAGGTGAGGCATAACTAAGTTGCATATTAAAATAGCCTTAAATTGACAAAAACTCAATTTTAAGAGATGTGTGTATATTATTTTAGGACAAATATGTTAATACTTTTGCTATGAATATGCAGAAATAACAGGTCATATTTGGATCATGTATTACTTGGACTCCTTAGATCATAATGCTGTGGAATAAAATATATTTGAACAATGACATCAAATTTCTAAAATTACTGTTTCCTGTTTTATAAGTTTTCTGATTAATCAAAGGACAAAAAACAGCTAAAAAATCCTTGCAGAATATAGTACTGTTTCAAATACGTTCTTATTTTCTGAATAACCATAAAGCGTATTAATATTTCTGACCTGTGAAATCACAGTTCTGTAAGCTTTTGCTTATATCATAGTATTGAAATACACCTACTCCTCTCGAACTATCTCATCAACATTTCACATTTACAACAGTAAAAAATCTACTTTCCAAGTGTTTTGTGCAGTAACTAATCAATAGCTTCATAGCATCCCCTGCCTCAAGGAGGGCTGCCCTTGCCTTTCGCTCCCTCCTGCTTGCAGGAGTACTCTGTCCATCTCCTGTGTGGGGCCGGTTTCCTCCATGATAGCCACCAGGCGAATGCACCGGCAACACCTAGCCAACAGGCACTTGTTTTGGGCTCACAGCTCCTTTGTAGTCTGAGGCTGTGCAGCTTAGAATTGCTCTGGGGTAGGAAAGTATCAGACGGTGTTGGGAAGAAATGTTTGCTTTTTTGCTAGTTAGGTATACCAAAGAGTGCTGAACTGGACCTGAAGCCTCTGCCTTGTTGATGTTCGGTGTTGAGCTCTTGACTAGAATCCCAGCATCCTCCCAGGAAGCCCTGAGCCTTGGTGAGTCACCAGGCCTGAAGGGCAGAGCAGGCTCCAGGACTGAATGGAGGGCTTGTAGGGGTACGAGTGGAATCCTGGAGACTGCTTTTTCAGGGAAACTGACCCAACACTGGAGGAAGGTGAAGTGTTAAGCTGGGGGCTCTCCAGTCACACCGCCCAGCTTTATTTAGCTTTGTCTCCTCCAACCTCCTTTGCAGAGGAATAATCCATAGCTGGATTCATCACAGTAATGAGCATATCAGTAAATCTTAGTTGCTGTTATTCCTGTCTGTAATCATAGTTCTAAGTTAAAAAAATTTGGACTAATGGATGATCTGAAAATAATTTTTTTAAAAAACCTTCCATTTTCACATAAAAACCTTGTTTTTGGAACCTAATTATGGCAATAGTGAGGAGTAGGTGTATAATGCTACATTTTAGTGCTGTTTACATTTCACATGTATTTAGAAGTTAAGTAGTTTTCCCTACACGTTATCATTTGAAATGAATCAGACACTTGTGTGTATAAATAGCCTTTTTAGCCTTACAGATATTGGCAAGAAACATATTTGTTCCTTCACTAAGTAAAAGGCAAGTTATGTTCATAAACTTTTCTTTTTTTAGTATGTCATTGAAAGTGCCCGGCAGAGGCCTCCTAAAAGGAAATCCTTGTCTAGTGGAAGGTATGCATACTTAATTGATGACATCTTAGATTCATTGAAACATGATAATGATAGCCACCACCATTTATTGCATCCCTCCCAGGTACCAAGTTGTGAAGTTATATTAGTTATTTCCATGTATTAGGAATTTCTAAGTTTATGTTTATTTTATCAGATCCCACCCCTAATTTTTGGAAAATTGGATAAAATTAAGGAAAAATTTAAAGTGTCGTTTACATGGTAATGATTATTGCATTAACATTGTATATTGTCTGTTAAATTTTTTTAGAAAATCTGTATTTCAAAAACTTTATGACTTGTATGTTGAAGAATGTGAGAAAGAACCTGAGGTTAAGGTAAATTCAAGTTTTTTGTGGTTACTGTGACTTTCAAAATATAGAGAAAGTAGGAAGTTTGGAGGACTTCAGTTTGAAGCAGTTAATGATTTATATTTTAGTGAGTGAACTGTTATCTTTTGTAGCCAAACTTGTTATGCCGCTGATTCAGAGAGCCCAGGTTTCTCTGGCACCAGGCAGAAGTCACCTGCTTTGGTACAAGAAAGGGAATAGCACTTACTAGTAGCTGAATATCAGACTGAGAAATCACAGGAGGCAAAACCACAGTATATGTTTATCTTTTGATTTGTAATTTGCCCTAGGAAGAAATTTCTGTATTTTGAACACGAGAAAAGTAACCCATTTTCTGGTAGTGATTTGTACGAGAAGTACTGGAAAAGTAAAATTACATAGCATGCATGAAAAATTCACATTTCCCCTGACCATGAACTTATTAATTTATATAGACCCAATTCATTTTTATGACATGCAGGAAATATTTCTGCATGCAACTTATAGATAGAATAGAAATCATTTACTAGATATCTTATGGACTTCTGGTTTGGAAAAGTCTTAAAGGTCTCATGAACTTTTCTTGTCCTTACTTAATTAAAAAACGAATGCCTTTTTACCATTTAGCCAAAAATAGTAGAATTCTAGCAGTGTCTAGCGTCTAAAATTTTTCCATTACACAAAAATTCCTGTTAGACTTGTAGAAATAAATTTTATGGTGTGGTTAGTCCTTAAGTTTTAACAGATTTCTTGAGGTGTAATGAATTGCACATACACATTTTTTTTTTCTTAAATGTTTTATTGTGAATCATGTGATAGTTTACCTGGGAGAACATTAATTTTACATTCATTCTATCGTATATCGCCTCATTGCCATGGTTACAGTCCCCTCCATGCATCTTCAACCAAACAAAGGGTATACCCTGCAATCCTGCCTCCCGTACCCCCCAGGTCTTCAGCACACAGTCAGTCTTTCTTCCTCTCTAGATCTAAAGTCTCCTGCGGCTTCATTGCTCCATGTCATCATCTCTGCCTCCATTTCAGGCATCACTGCTTCTCTGGTTAGGGTCCTGCTCTCTGCTCTTCTCCCTTGATGGTCCTAGGGACCTCCGCTCCTAGACTGAAAAGTTAATCACTCTCCTCCTTGCTATAAAACATCTACCTTTACATTTCTAACCCTCACAGTCCTGATTACACATTTAAAGTATACAGTTTGGAAGTGTTTTCTTTCTTTTTTTTTTTTTTCAATGAAAGAAATAGTAAAATAGTCCTTTTTTTGCTTGTTTTTTGCATAAAAGTGATTAAAATTTGTTTACTCTCCCTATTCCTCTTCTTCCCCAAGAATGGAATGTTTTTGCTCTTTGTGTATATGAATAAATCCTTATTTAATACTTACCATTGTTATAAAATATGTGCATGTATGTAACGTAGATAATGACAATTTTCAGATCCTACAAAAATGTCTATTGACTCAGATACCTTTCTTAAATAAAATTTAGTGAAAGAAATTGTTATGTGTATAAATAAATTTAATTTCAAATCGTATCCATTTCTAAAATCATGGATTTTGATGAATGTACATAATAGTTCCTGGTGGAATTTTTTTTTTCTTTTAAAGTATGCAAAAATGGCAGGAAAACCATGTCTTCACAAGGGGCAAATAGAAGCTCAGAATCAGCCCAAGGCTTTGTTTGCCCTCTTCTGACACCAACCATCCCTCCCACAGCACTCTCTTCTTCACATCTGGGTTCTGGATAATGTGTTGCATTGGTCTCACAGAGCTCATAGACAATACTCATAAATGTGGGGTCTATTAAGGAAGTGACCAGGGTATAATTCAGGATGCAGCAGTCCTCCAGTCAGGAACACCTCTTCTCTGCAGTGCTATAGGCATGTCTTGCTCTTGTCTTTGACCTCTCAGCCATGTGACACCTTGGCCTCTGCCCTGTTTGGGCAGGTGTTACAAAGTTCCTTTAAGCACTGTCAATGTCCAAAGGGCACATTCTGCAAGTCAGCCTCCTGCCCATAGACACTTGGCTTTACTGGATCCATGGGTCCAGAAATCTACTGCTACTCTTCACATTACTGCTTCTTTTCCGGGACTCTCTCATGTCTCTTCTTTTCTTATGGTCCTGGATCATCTTTTTTCTACTTCTTAGATGACTCATTTTAAACCTAGCACAATTACAAAACTAACCAATCCCTACAATAGAGTCTGTATAACCTATTTGCATACTCCAATTAAGTTATTTGGTGTAGGAGTCCCAAAGACCATGGCTAAAAGATATATTAAGTAAATTCCTTGTACCACAAAGTAAGGAATTGTTAAATTTGAAGAAAATTGACTAAGTTTCCTCTTACTAATTAGTTGTTTTGGGTTTGACATTTTAACTCAGAGCTATTGAACCTATTTGAATTTAGTTTAGGACATAAAATATATAAGTAATGTACACTTGTCAGCGTATAACTGAAGAGACTGCCACAAATTCTTCATTTATATAAGGCAAATAAATGTTTATATTTACAAATAAGTATAACGTATATTTTATGTAATTACATTTAATGGTTTTATATTTTAATATTTTCTGCTTATACATTCAATGTTACATATTTAATATTTAAATATTTTTATTTTATGGACCACCAGTTTTTCTTTGTGGTTGAATTACTTTACATAAAATTTAGCAGTAGGTAAAAATTAAGTTTACATAGATGTCCTATATATGGTGTCATAGTGTTGGTGCATCTTAACCCATATATTCATGATCATCCTATGGAAAAAGCATCCCAAGATTAATTCATGTCTGATTTTATTAAATCGTAGTATTTGTTAAGTTTATATGGATCATTTTCATGATCTACCTCTTTTAAAAGCAGAAATTAAGAAGAAATGTGAACTTGTTAGAGAAGCTTGTTATGCAAGAGACTTTGTCATGTCTAGTGGTCAATCTGTATCCAGGAAATGAGGGATATTCTCTGATGCTCAGGGGAAAAAATGGATCAGGTAAGATGCTACAGAGAGCTGTTGCCTCAGAAATACCTTGGCCAGTTTTTAAAAGGGGTTACCTGCTAAATTGTTAGTCCATCAGATCAGTAATGCGAACAGAAATTTTATTGCGTTTGTCTTTGTAATGTGCTTTCTTTAGAATATTAGAAATTTTCTTAAATATGATTATCCTTTCTAAAAAGTATTCTAATTGAGGTAAGTCTTTGGTATCAAATTATAAAAACCATGATAATGTTGTCCAGATTTTTCTTTTGCCACTTACGTTGCATTTTTATTTTAAGCATAAAATATTTTAAGATATATTTTACTTTTGCATATACTGAGTTTTCAACCTTCAGAATTATAGACTCACTGCTTTTTTTTTAGTTTTTATTGTGAACTGAGTGATACTTTACGGGGGAGAACATTGGCTTTACACCCATCGTTTCATTGCAATGATTACAATCTCCTCCATGCATAATCATTCAACAGTATTTGCTTCTATTCCGTCAGTTTTTGTTTTTTTGGGGGGATACACACAAAAACACTCAGAAATATATAATCATTTAAATGACCAAAGGGCACATTCTGCAAGCCTATCTCCTAGCCACCAGCACCCAGTCCCTCCCCTTCCTTGAGTTCAGAGTCAACATCTGCTCCCTCTCTCCATGTCCTCATCTCTGTCTCCATCTCTGGTGTTGCTGCTTCTATGGATAGATCCCACATTCCGCTTTTGCTCTTCTCCCTTGATGGTCCTAGGGTCCTCTGTTTCTGGACTGTAAGATTAACTACTTCCCCATAATTGTTATAAACGTCTACAGTTTGTGACAGTCACAATTAGTCATGATAACATTTACTCACAACTGAATCATAAGAATCTTATCCCCATCTCTCTTTACCAGACCTGTTTAAACAAGATGAAAAGTATCAGTAGGGAGAGTCACTGCCTTTTATGTCAATTTTTTATTAAAAAATTTATCTTGTAAATGTGAATATGAAAACAGAGCTTCAAAATATAAGTAATCTTAGATTTCATTGTTAAGATTTCATTGCTGTTACTATAAATTGCCATTGAGTCGGTTACAACTCATAGCGACCCTGTATGGGGTTTCTGAGGAATAGCTGGTGAATTTGAACCACTGACCTTGCAGTTCAAGTCAACTTTGCAGACCAACTCATTAACCCACAGTGCCACACCAGAACACCAAAATTTCATTAGAAGCATCTAAAAATTTGATATGGCCATGCTAATGTTATAGGTTCTACAGAGAACTCACCTAGTTAAGAATTATAAAATGTAACACTAGAGAATTTTGTTCTACAAGTGATCATTTTTCAGATGAAGAACCAAATTATCATTCTTAATTTGCAGGTTAGATTAAGTAATCATCGAGGAACTTTCATTTACTCTCATGTTGGAATCATGTCATCTTCTAATCATGGTGCTGCTGAATGTGACTTAAGAACCCTAGTAACAAAATAGGTTAAATGCTGAACTACTAACTGAAATGATCAGTGGTTTGAACCCACCAGCCACTCAGTGGGAGAAAGATAGACAGTCTGTTACCTTAAAGATTTACAGCCTGGGAAACCCTATGGAGCAGTTCTACTTTGTCCTATAGGATTCTATGAATTTAAATCACCTTGACAACATTGGGTTTGCTTTGGGTGGCTGTGATTTGAATTGTGTTCTTATGCCAATTTTACTTTTCATATCTGAATTGAGCATTGGCTACCAACCAGGTATTCTTTCATAATGTATTATGGGTTTTTTTCTCCTTTCTGATCTAAAATTTTATATAATTTAGTGAGTTTTTGTAATAAGGAAAGCAACTGATATATAAGACTTCAATGAAAGACTTTTGAAGACCTTTTTGGCTTTTTATTTTTTATGAAAATTCATTTAAATTATGCACCTAGGTTTTCCTTTGAGCTTGATTATTTTAAGAAACTTATGTTTTTGAATTAAGATTCTGAGACCATTCGATTGCCTTATGAAGAAGGGGAATTGCTTGAATACTTAGATGCAGAAGAATTACCTCCTATTTTGGTTGATCTCCTGGAAAAATCTCAGGTACAAAATTTTTCTCTTTAAAATGTCCTTGCATTTGTCTGCTATAGGTATTTTGTGATAAATCATATTTCATCTTAACCAGAATTTCCAACAGTGTTTAAAACATATATATGGAAGTTGGCTTATTTTAGAACCTGGAGCCTTTATGCTCTGCATTGTAATATATAGATTGAGTTAGTCAGTTCTACTAAAACTGCAATAGAATTAGCTTATCTGTTGAATGTTTTTTATAGCTGCTAATTAAGAAATTATGAAAGAAATTACTTTGAATATTCTTGAATACATAAGCCCTTCACTTGAGCACTAGAAACTGGCCTTTATGTCTGCATTTTCCTTCTCTAACCAAGGTAATCACTTGTTTTTCCTGTACTCCTTCTCTGGTTAACCCCAGTCCTATTATGTATTTCGCTGAGGAAAGAAAAGCAATCACATGGGAGCTTCCATTCTCACCTTGTACTAGTTGAACAGTGTCCCTGCATCTGTCTACTTTGCCCTCCTATTAAAATGGATGACATGTGCTTACCCCTAAAACATTCCTAGGGACTTGACTTATATTCGGATCCTCCCTTCCTTTTCCAGGACTTGCAGTAATAACCTACATGTCTTCTAGTATCTATTTTTATTTTTCTCTCTATTATATATAAAACACAAATATTATACTGTAATATCTGAACTTAAAATCTTATTGTTAAGTGCTGTCCAGTCAGTCTCTGCTCATAGCAATTGTGTATAGGGTTTCCGAGTACTGGTGTGGTGCAGTGGGTTAATGCGCTGGACTGCAAGGTCAGTAGTTCAGGATCACCAGATGCTCCTTGAAAACCTTATACAGGGTCGCTGTGGTCTGGTCGGAACCAACTTGACAGCACTTAACAGCAACAGCTTAGGGTTTCCAAGGAGAAGCTGGTGGGTTTGAACTGCCAACCTTGTGGTTCACTGTCCGGTGATGATCCTACAGCACCACACCAGAAGTCCTGGACAGCAAAATTACTCAAAGAATTATCGTATGATTTTGTATTCTCTTCCTCACATTCCATTCTTTTCTCCATTCACTTCACTCTGCATTGTGGCATCATTCTTCAGAAGCTGCTCTCTTGCCAAGGTAGCCAGTGATTTCTGTGGCACTAAATCAATTGGTCACTTTTCTATTCTCATTTTAATTGGTCTCTTAGCATTCAGTGCAAATAACCACTTTCTCCTTGTAACACCCTTCTTTTGACTTTTTTTCTTTTTTTGAGACATCACATATTCCTGGTTATTCTTTTCTTCACTTCCTTCTGTCTTTGGTGTCGTCTGTGTTTCACCCATAAATATGTACAAGTTTTAGGATCCAATCCCAATCCTTTCCTAATACTTTTTCCTGGAGTTAGTCTGGATGGCCTCAATCAGTTTCATGGATGTAAAAAAATTCCATTTCAACTATCTAGCCATGGCCAATCCACCAGACTCCAAACTCCCATATTTCCTTGGCTTAAACAGGTCCTCAAGCTTAACATGACCAAAACAGAACATTTAAAATTTTATCTCCAAAACCAGCCATATTCGCAGCCTCCACTGTAAAGAATGATACTACTAGTGGTGGTGGTGGTGTGCCGTGGAGACGATTCCAACTCATAGAGACCCTGTATACAGGGTTTCCAAGGCTGTAAATTTTGACAGGAACAGAAATCCTCATCTTTCTCCTATGGAGCAACTGATAGATTCAAACTTCTGACCTTGTGGTTAGCAGCCTAGATCGTAATCTACACTACCAGAGTGGTGGTGGTGGTATTGTTATTAAGTGCTATTGAGTTGGTTCCAACTCACAGCAACCCTGTATAGGGTTTTGGTGAGCTTGAGTCGCCAACCTTGCTGTTCAAAACAACTCTGCAGTCCAATGCATTAACCCACAGCACCACACCAGGATTCCATGCTACCAGAGTAAACATTTGTAATCCATTTTTCCCACCCCTTCCATGTTCAGTCTACTGGAAATGTCAGCTCTACCAATCAAAATACTTGATCCACTGCCATAGTTACATTGCTGAATTCCCTGTGTTCATCCTGTACTTCTAAAGTGCTAGCTAGTCAGTTTGGACTCATAGTGACTCTGTATGGGATGTCCAGTGAGTGGCTGGTGGTTTGAACTGCAAACCTTGTGATTAGCAGTCCAGTGCTTGCTTAGTCTATAGCACAACACCAAGACGGGTTCATTAGGGATAGCCACAATAACCTTACAAAACTAAGAATCTCTGCTTATAAAGTTCTCTGTGTGCTCTCATTGTACAAAACCCCAGTTTTTATGTCTATCCTCTTCTCTTAATGTTCATCATCACTCACTACATTCCATCCACCCATGCCTTCTGTCCATACTAAAATTCAGCAGACTTCTCTTAAGTCCTCCTGTTCCTAATGTCTGGAACAGACTGGTTCTGTCTAATGATTCAGGTCTCTACTGAAGTATCACTTCTTAAGAGAGGTTTTTATTTGAGCACTCAATCTAAATTTGACCCTCTCTATTTTATTCTTTGGAGTCCTGGTGTGGCGCTGTGGGTTAATGCACCACACTGCAAAGCCATTTGAACTGCCAGATCCATGGTTCAAGCTCACCGGCTGCTCCTCAGAAACCCTATATAGGGTCGCTATGTGTCGGAATCAACTCAATGGCACTTAACAATAATTTTATTCTTTAGAGTATTCATAATATACATTACTATCTAAAAGTATCTTGTTTGTTTCCTTATTTAATGCTTGCCATGCCACACTAAGAGCAAATGTCATACTACTGTATCCTGAAGCTTCTGAGACAGTGTACATTGTTGTTACAGTTCCGATGCATAATGAACCAGTGTGGCGCTGTGGGTTAATGCACTGGACTGCAAAGTCACTTTGAACCACAAGGTCAGCAGATCAAGCTCACCAGCTGCTCCTCGGAAACCCTATACAGGGTCACTATGGGTCAGAACCAACTTGATGGCACTTAACAGCAACAACATAGGGTTTCCAGCCCTAGTAGCACAGTGGGTTACAAACTGTGCTAAAAACTACAAGGACAGCAGTTTGACTCTACCAGTCATTCCACAGGAAAAAGATAAGGCTATCTGTTCCCAAACCTATACAGGGTCACGATGAGTTGGAACCAGCTTGATGGCACACCACCACCGTAGGGTTTATGAGCAGTGGCTGAAGGGTCTGAACCTCCAACTTTGTGATTAGTATTCCAGTGTTTACCCTACAGTGCCACACCTGAACACTGTAGTTATTCAGTAAATATTGTTGTAAAACATAGAATGACAAATAACATGGAGGTCACACTATATACTAACTGTTCTCTGTGGGTGAAGAAAACAATACTTTGAGTGACTGTGGTGAGTGATAATTGGTAAGACCTGAGTAATAAGGGTTCAGTTGGATTCCAACTCATAACAATATAGGACAGAGTGGAACTACCAGCTAGGGTTTCCAAGACTTTAATCTTTATGGAAGAAAACTGCCATATCTTTCTTCAGCAGAGCAACTGGTGGGTTCAAATCACCCATTTTTTGGTTAGTCCTTGATCATTGTGCCACCAGGGTTCTGTAGAAAAAGGACTGTTGTTGAAGTGCTGTCAAGTCAATTCCGACTTACAGCAAACCTGTATTGGGTTTTTGAGGAGCAGCTGATGGGTTTGAACTGCTGACCTTGTGGTTTGAAGTCCAGTGCTAATCCTACAATACCTCACCAAAAGTCCAGATAAAGGGCTAGAAAACAATTATTTTTTGATGGAAGGTTATTTGAATTTGTAGTTACCATCCCTCCTCTTACTAGTAATGTCTCAATCTTTATTTCTAGAAAATTTAGTAGGGCAAATGTAGGAGGTGTGTCGAAAACTTGAAATTCTGGGAAGGCTGATTGGCAAGTGAACACAGTAACAAAGTTTATAGCAATAACAAAGTGATAGAACAGGATGTAAGTAAGGAAGGAGGAACAGACCCAGCATCCCTCACAACCACAGGTAGAAGAAAATAAGTAAGACAAAAAGAAGAAAAGTCTGTGAGCTATGAGAAAGTCAGAGGTGGACATTTTAAAGAATAAATACCCCTAGACAGCTGTGTTCGATGTCTATCTCACTGGCTTTTTGAGGTAGACCTGCGTGCTTATCTAGTGTACTTTTGCTTTCTATTAAAACTGCTTTCTCACACTCCTGTTGTCTTGCTCATGTCTTGCATCTCTGACTCCTTACCCAAATCCGCAACTCCTTGCTAAAAGTCCAGGAGAATTTCCAGAGGATGTTCTGTAACAAAAGTTGGCAAAGTATAAAATTTCTACTTGGGCCATGTTAATAAGCATAAAACAGTTTTCCTTAGCTAATTTATGCAATAGGAAATCTATTTAAGGGTGCATAAGTAGCCAGAAATACTGCATTACAGTGGAAAGAGCTAGAACCCAAATCCTCTTATGAAGACTTTCAAAAAATGACATTTACTTAAATGTTTTCACTCAAAACAGGTTAATATTTTTCATTGTGGATGTGTCATAGCAGAAATACGTGACTACAGACAGTCAAGTAATACGAAAACTCCTGGTTACCAAAGTAGGCATATTCTGTTACGTCCAACAATGCAGGTAAGAAATGTTTTAAGAAATACCATTGTAGATTTTAGGAGCTCTGGTAGTGTAGTGGTTACAAATTGGGCTGCGAACCTCAAGCTTAGCAGTTCAAAACTAGTAGCCGTTCCACGGGAGAAAGATGAGGCTTTCTGTTCCCATAAAGATTTACAGCCTCGGAAACCCCGTACAGGGTTGCTATGAGTCAGAACCGACTCCACGGCACATAACTACCAACATCGTTGTAGATTTTAGTTTGTAGTTTTATTATTAACTGTATTCATATATTTGTGCTTGTGTACACTAATTTGCTTTAAAAAAATTTTTCCCTCTAGACTTTAATCTGTGATGTACATTCAATAGCAAGTGATAACCATAAATGGACCCAGGTTAGTTGTTTTTATTGTTTAATATCAAACAGGCAAATACAAATGAAGCAATAATTTACATTTTGTTATGCATAAGGTAGTTTCAGGTCACATTTTTATTCACCAGTAGTTTGACAGCTTTTGTGAAAAATGATCTGGAATTCCTCTATGAATTTTCAAAGTCAAGGGTCTCTTCATACATAATTATAACTCCTCAGGGAATTCCAATCCCAGTGAAATAGAGTCAGACTGACTTCATGTACCCAATGTGAAAGTTAGTTTTTTATTACTTGTCATTTATGCTGCTTTGCCTTGGTAGTAGGGGGCCTTTCTTTCTCCCAGTTAACCCTTCATTTCGGGCTCATTAATAATGTGCGTGCACTCACAAGGGTATTCTCTTCTCTGCTGTACAGAAAATAATCATTACTAAACCAAAGAAAACATTAGTAATGAAAACTATCTTTTCTGAATATAAAGATTTAGTTCATTAATACTTATCAAGTCATTTATTTGGGTTATAATCTTTTCCCCAAGAAGAAGGTTAAAAGCTTTCGGAGTAATATTCAAAGCCAAATTCATTTTTCACTATTGACGGTTGCTAAGGTACCAATTCCTTCTTTGTTCAAAAAGTTGATAATACTTAACTTTACCTTTCGTATTTTAGCATACTGTTCATAGACCAAGAGGCAGTTGTTTGAACAGAAAATGGGAACACCGAATGGTTTAAAATTAGGAAAGATGTGCAGCAAGATTGTATTCTTTCACCATACTTAATTTGTAAGCTGAGCAAATAATTAGAGAAGCTGGATTATATGAAGAAAAACGTGGCATCAGGATTGCAGGACGACTTATTAACAACCTGCGATATGCAGATAATATAACCTTGCTTGCTGAAAGTGAAAAGGACTTAAAATACTGATGAAGATCAAAGACCACAACCTGCAGTATAGGTTGCACCTCAGTGTAAAGAAGACAAAAATCCTCACCATTGGACCAATAAACAGCATCCACACAAATGGAGAAAAGATTAAAGTCAAAGAAATTTTGTTCACATAAGCCATCAACACTCATGAAAGCAGCAGTCAAGAACTCAAACAATGTATTGCATTAGGCAAATCTGCTGCACAACATTTCTTTAACGTGCTGAAGAGCAAAGATGTCAGTTTGAGGACTAAGGTGTGCCTGACTCATGCCATGGTATTTTTAATAACTTCAGGTGCATATGAAAATTGGTTAGTGTGGAAGAATTGATGCATTTGAGTTATGATGTTGAAGGAGAATATTAAAAATACCATGGACTGCCAAAAGAACAAACGAATCTGTGTTGGAAGACGTACAGCCAGAATGCTCTTTGAAAGCCAGGATGGCCAGATTTTGTCTCTCATACTTTGTACGTGTTATCAGGAGGGATCAGTCTCTGGAGAAGCTTTGTTTGGTAAAGTGGAAGGTTGGAGAAAAAGAGGAAGCCCCCCAACGAGATGGATTGGCACAGTGGCAGCAGCAGTGGGTTCATAAGTACCAGCCATTGTGAGGTTGGCTCAGGACCAGGCACTGTTCCGTTCTGTTGTGCTTAGGTTCAGTATGAGTCGGTACTGACTCAATGGCACCCAACAGTGATAAATATTTTCCTACTCTATCATACTGTAAAATATAGTATGAAATACAGTATAATATGTTGATAATCAAATAGTAAATGAGGAAATTTTCTTGAGGAAAATTCCAGCTAAAAGCTACAAAAGGACTGATAATTCAGAATTTAAATTATCAGTAAGGTACTCCTAATGACAGGAGTCATACATAAATGTAAAAAACATTAGATGAAAAGTTCCTGGGAAGCCACTACCACCCCACCCCCCAGGAAATTTCATAATGTAGACACCAAGTAACTAAACCTACTTAAACAAAAATGGGACAGTCCATCGCTGTTTGCCCACTACAGTGATGCCATAGAAAGCACACAGTAGTACTGATGAAGAATTATTGTCTTAATAAAATAAAACTTGAATTAAATCAGGCCTCTTCATCTAAGTAACTGCTTTTAGGGAATGCAGGAAATAAAAGATCCAGTTAAATGAATTATGAGGAACCAGATGCCCAAATCCATCAGTAATTTGCATGACCCCCCAAAAAAAAAGGATGAGGCAAGAGGTGTTTGTTAACAGATAAAAAGATACCTAAGTAACAAATACAATATGTAATATGTAGGCCTGTTTGAGTTTGGATTATTAGTGTAGTCTTTTTTAATCTTATACCATAGTTAAACTAGTGTGGAATGTGACCATTATCTGTTACTGGGAGAATGTGCTGCAATCCTCACTTTGTGAGGTCAAGGGTTTTATAAGTTATCCTCCTTGCTTTATCTCCAATATGTAGAACAGGGCCTAACACCTAGTAGATGGTTAGTAAATATTTTAATTAATGAATAGGCATACTACTGTTTGACCATTTTGAACTAAGCACAAATTACTGAATTTTCACTAGACATTTTCATGCTGCCAAGCTTCTGAAATATTCATACTAAAGTTAGAACGTGAGCTTATGGTATTTTACTTTTTTTCCTTGGCAAAGTTTTAAGGAATTGATACACTATTTGAAGCTCTTAAATGTGATTGTTGATATATTCTTATACATTTCAGGAAGACAAACTTTTGCTTGAGAGCCAGTTGATCTTAGCCACTGCTGAGCCACTGTGTCTTGACCCTTCCGTAGCAGTAGCATGCACTGCAAACAGACTACTCTATAACAAACAGAAAATGAACACTCGACCAATGAAACGGTAATTGCCTTTGTGGAAAGGTGAACTAAAAGATCTTCTTGTGACAAGTAGTTCTAAATTTTTCTATTAAATTTCCAAATAAAACTTTGAAAAGAAAAAGTTTTATTTTTTCCTTTCCAAAGTATAAATGTGCTTTTTTAAAAAAAGGCTTTTATAAAATTTTTCCTATGAGGAAAGTGATTTTTAAATATTCTTTGCTTGATATTGAAATGTTACACTCATCTAAAGGAAAAATTCCTTGTAAGTTTATATAATCTCTTCACCAGAAAGGCACAGTGAAGAAGAAGAGGTGAAATGAGAAAGAGAGAATGAGTTTTGGAAATGTTACTTAAAAGGAAATCATATATGTATTTTTTTTTTTTTTCTTTTCCGATTTGAGAAAATATGATCTAATCTTAGAAATCAGTTTATAACTAAAATTTTTTATAGTATGATAATTATATCTGGAGTCTGGGTATGGTGCGGTAGGATAAACAGTGGACTTCTAACCAGTTGCTCCTTGGAAACCCTATACAGGTTTCAGAACCAACTCTGTAGCACTTGCAACAATTACATCTTAAATATTTTAACTCTCTCTTTTGTTTAATAAAGTAAATTTGAAGGGACTCAGAAAACATACCCATTTAGTTTTTGCTGAGGAAAAAGGTGTGACCTTGTATGTTATTGTTGTTAAGTGCCCTCAGCTTGGTTCCAACTCACAGTGATCCTGTATATAGTGTTTCCAAAGCAGCTGGTGGGTTTGAACTGCTGGCCTGCAGTTCCCATTTCAGTGCTGATCCTACAGAGCCACACCAGGTGTCCATGACCTTGTATAGAGTGAAATAATTTTGTAACGGGTTCATCAGCAGTCCTATCCCTACTGCCAGTACCTTTGTTCAAGCCACAATTAGCTTCACCTTGATGTTTGTGAAAATTCCTTACCGGTTTTCCTGCTTCTATTTTTGCTCACTTTCAGTCGGTTTGCCATGTAAGGAATCATAATAAATTTTTCCAAAACTATAAACCAGGTCATGCCACCCCTTGCTCAGACTATATTAAAAGTATTCCATTATACATCATTTTAAATATAAGCACTTTGCTAAGATATGTAAGGTCCCTACCTTGCTTTTTAACTTCATTTCCTACCATTTTGACCCTGGTATTCAAATTACACCTACCTTTTTCTGGTTTTGAAGTACAATGAGTTTGTTTTAGACTCAGCACATTTTAAAAATAGTTTTGTATTTCACATATTCATTTTCTGATTTTCCTATGACCTTGTTCTTCAGTGGTGTCACTAGGGTTGGTGTCAAACACCACCCCAACCCCCTAAGGACCTCCTGTAGCAGACCATAACAGAATCTCTAGTAATGTTCATTACCAATTTCAATCATAGAATAAAATTTGTAAATATAACTAGCTACAAGTTACTTAAAAGGTAATATTCTTAGATTATATGAATACTGACAATAAGATTTTTATAAAATCTTTCTACATTGATTTATAGTATTAGCTTAAACAGAGCCAATTTTTACTTATTTTCCTTTAATTGCAGCTTTTGTCTCAAAAAAGTTACTCATATTGGTTCATGAATAGTAATTACCACACAATTGTAACTAAGATACAGGGAATTTGATAAACTCAGCAACTATAAAGCAGCAGCAACAAAAACATTGTATGCAGATGAACCATGTGATTTGTTATAATTGGGTAACAATGATTGCTCTAACTGGAGCACATAAAAAGTTAAATTAACATAAGGTTTTAACCTGTTTGATGTGTTGATACATGTAAGCTGAGTTTATAAAAAATGTTTTTGATGTAGCTAACTTCAGATATATTGCTATGAAAAAATAATACATTTCTGCTGAAACACTGCACTAAATTCTATTGACAGTCATATTGGTGTCGTCCCTCTTAACAGTGTCCCTCTATGTTCCTCTGTACTCCCCTAGTGATGCCACTGCTTTTCATCATATATGTCCACTACCCAGTCATTTCTCTATAGGGTGCTTTGTTTCCCTTTCCTCCCCTTCCCTTCCCTGTTATCCTTATTACTTACTATGGTACCCTCTTTTTTCTAAGTTTTTGCTACCGGAAATTTTCTGGTTACTTGTGAATGTCTGTATCTCCCCTACCCCCACCCTAGCAGTAGCTTCATTGAAGGGCAGCAGGATTTTAGTTGCCCTGTTCATTATTATTTCACCAGTGTCTTAAGACCTTGCTTGCCATGTGGCAAAACGCAAATTTTTATAAGTTTGTTAGATATTCAGTGTTTGCTGATTAAACCAAAATATATTTTCTTTTGTAAGCTTTGCTTAGTTTAAATCTCATCATATTTTAGGTGTTTCAAGAGATATTCTAGGTCCTCTCTGAATCGACAGCAAGATCTGTCTCATTGTCCACCTCCTCCTCAGCTAAAATTACTTGATTTCTTACAAAAAAGAAAAGAAAGAAAAGCAGGTCAGCATTATGACCTCAAAATCTCTAAAGCAGGAAATGTAAGTATATATATTTTTTCTTTATTTAGTAGGTTTATATTTTTAAATAAAGTTTATTAATATGACAAATTGGTCTTATTTTGAAGTTTTGGAGCAATGATAACTTTTTTAATTTTTTAGTGCGTTGATATGTGGAAACGGAATCCATGTAATTTGACTATACCTTCTGAAGTGGATGTAAGTAAATCCATGAATTGCTTTTACTGTGTAAAATTCGGAAGTTTAGCTGATGGTAGCTGATACTTTGGAGGGGAAAAACTTTGTCTTTAAAAAGACAAAATAATGTTTTTGTTTTTAATAGCTTATTTTTATAAGTTTAGTATTGTTCATTCATATTGAGTAGTAAATTTAAACCCTAAACATAGTTCTGTGTTTAGAGCAGGAACAATAAGCAAAACAATTTTTTTAAGTGGAAAAATGTATGGTACATATTATATAATACACCTTATGCCTCTAGCTTTTTCATAGTTTTCATCATACTTTTTAAATGCTTCTTTATTTATACACAGAATATTTTTAAGTTATTTAAAAATTGGTATTTGAGCAGCAGACAAGATTTAAAAGAAAATTTAGGGAGATACTTTTTGTTAATCCTTAGGACACACAAACTTTATAAATGATTAAAGACAGAAGAGGGATGTTTTGATGAGACATCCACATTTTATTTTACTGTTTATCCAGTTTTCCTTTTTTATTATTTGCACAGCTCTTTATAATTGGTCAGCCTGCCTAATAGTGTTTGGTGTTCTTTTGTTTCCTTCCTTGGCTATCACACATATTCTCCATATTTAAAAACAAACACAACAAAACAGACTCATTGCCTTAGAGTTATTTCCCACTCATATCAACCCTGTAAGATATAGGACAGAGTAGAGCTACCTCATAGGGTTTCCAGTCTTTATGGAAACAGACTGCGACCACATCATTCTCTCAGAATGACTGGTGGGTTTGAACTGCCGATTTTTGGCTAGCAGCCAAGCACTTAACTATATGTACCACCAAAGCGTCGTCTTCTCCGTATTAACTGTGGAGGGAAAGTCAACATTGTGAAAAGCAAAAAGCAAAGAATAAGAAATAGATAGTGTATGCAACTGAAGAAAGACAAAATTGTCTTAATACTTTATGCTCTCCTCGAGAAACAAGACCTGTGAATCAGTGTTTAATGTAAACGATGTAGGACAGAATTTAGTTTTTGAGGAC
This sequence comes from Chrysochloris asiatica, assembly GCF_000296735.1. NCBI lineage: Eukaryota > Metazoa > Chordata > Mammalia > Afrosoricida > Chrysochloridae > Chrysochloris > Chrysochloris asiatica. The sequence continues at coordinate 26,971,638 of NW_006408540.1, read as the reverse complement.
AGGTTGTTATACATAGCAGCACGTCCCAATTTTTAATGTACATACAATCACCTGCGACTTCTTAAAATGCAGATTCCAATTCTGCAAGTGTGGTTTAGGGCCTGAGATGCTGCAATTATGACAAGTTCCCAGGTAATGCTTGTTTTGGGCTTCGATTGTAGCAGCAGGGCCTTAATGCAGTTTCTCAGTCTAACTGGATCTGAAAATCACCAAGATACTAGTTAAAACATAAAAGATTCTAGCCCAACTCAGGCTACATTCCCGTCTTAAAGGGGAAGAACATGGGAATTCATATTTTTAACAAGTGCCCACATGAATCTCAGTTACTCTAGCCTCAGTAAGATGAGAGTGTTTGGTTCACACAAATTTATGGCCCAAGTCTGACTGCTGCTGCTGTGTGTCGCTGTGTCAGTTCCAACTCATAATGACCCTGTGTAGAGTTTCCAGCACCATAGTCCTGGTGTGGTACTGTGGAATAAGTACTGGACTGCTAACCACAAGGTTGGCAGTTGAAACCCACCGGCTGCTCCTTGGAAACCCTATACAGGGTTACTGATTCAGAACTGATTTGATAGTACTTAACAACAACACATCTTTACAGGAATAGACAACCTCCTCTTTCTCTGGATTCAAAGTGCTGGCCTTGTAAATAACAGATAAGCCATTACACTACCAGGGCTCCTGCTAAGTCTATCTAGAGAAGAATAAAATGTCACAAAATTTTTATCAGCTTTAATGTTAAATCTTCCTCAGTCATCTTTCAGTTTTGTACTCACTATAATATGTCAACTCCTGTTTCATTATAAACTAAGCCAAAGGGAAAAGATCCTGTTTTTAATCTTTTCTTCAGCAACCCAATTTTTCTAAAGGAAAGGCTATAATAAAAGACAAGTGTGATGTTAATTTAGAAGCTAAAAAGAGAAGCAAGCCACTGTCCAGGAAAACAACCGTGTTTATTATGTTTCATGGCAATTTTTTTTTTTTTTATTGGAAGTTTTAAAGCTAGTTTTAACTAAATCTACTAGGAGAGTTGTAAACTACTTTAATTTAAGTAGCTAATATTAGTGATTCAAGATTTATTCTGTTATGTTACTTATATTCTTTCCTTTGATCAGAATACTGATTCTGTCTTAGACATTTTCTCTTAATTTGATTGTTTAGGTAGAGAAATATGCGAAAGTAGAAAAGTCTATCAAATCTGATGACTCACAACCAACAGTATGGCCAGCCCATGTAAGTAATTATTGCCAACCTTCCTTCCTAGTAATACTATGTATAATCTAGTGTTCAAATTTATTAAACATAAAATAGCTGCTTTTAAAGGACTTTCTGGTGATGTAATGAATTAGAAGGAACACAACTGTTTTTCACATTTTCTTTGTGTATCAAGTATGGTCTCCATTTTAAACACTAGTTTTAATGCATTTTTATTTTGTCTTGGTTGCATATTGGTAGTTCTGAGAAGTATTCCATTTCAGATTAGCAGTTGCTGTTACGTGCTGTTGAGTCAATTCCAACCCATAGCAACCCTGTATATAGGGTTTCTGAGGAGCAGTTGGTGAGCTTGAACCGCAGACCTTGAAGTTCAAATGGCTTTGCATTTTGGCACATTAATACACAGCACCACACCAGGACTCCAGGTTAGCAGTTAGTAAGTTGTAAGTATGCCTTATTCAAGCCAGATTCAGAAGAGGATGTGAAACAAGGATATTACTGTTGGTATCAGATGGATCTTGACTGAAAACAGAGAATACCAGAAAGATAGTTTCCTGTGCTTTATTGACTATGCATCAAAGACTTTTGACTGAGTGGATCATGACAAGCTATGGACAACGTGGGCAGAACCTGTACTTTAACCAAGGGGACACTGAATAGTTTAAAATCAGGAAAGATGTGTGCCAGGGATGCATTCTTTCACCATACTTATTCAGTCTGTATGCTGAGCAAATAATATGAGAAGCTAGATTATATGAAGAAGAATTGGAGGAAGACTCATTTATAACCTACAATACACAGATAATAACAACCTTGTTTACTGAAAGTGAAGATGACGTAAAATACTTACTGATAAAAATCAAAGACCACACCCTTTGTTATTTTGTGAAGAAAGCAAAAATCGTCACCAATGGAGTAATAAATAACATCATGGTAAATGGAGAAAAGATTGAAGTTGTCAAAAGACTTTGTTTTGCTTGGATCCACTATTAACACTCATGAAAGCAGTAGTCAAGAAATCACATGACGTATTACTTTAAGTCATTGTGCTGCACAAGACCTCTTTAAAGTGTTCAGGAGCACAGATGTTAGTTTGAGGACTAAAGTGTGCCTTTAGTTTGAGGACTAAAATACCCAGGCTATGGTATTTTCAGTAGCTTTGTATGCATGTAAAAGTTGGACAAGGAAAAAAAGACTGTAGAAAAATTCATGCATTTGAGTTATGCTGTTGGAATAGAATATTAAAGTTACCATGGACTGCCAGAAGAACAAACCTGTGTTAGGAGAAGCACAGCCAGAATGCTCCTTAGAAGCCAAGATGGCCAGACTTCCGTCTTTCATATTTCAGATATGTTATCATGATGGACCAGTTCCTGGAGATGACATCATGCTTGGTAGAGTGGAGAGTCAGCAAAAAAGAGGGAAGCCCTCTTTTTTGTCACAGTGGCAGCAACAATGGGCTCAAGCAGGTATAAATTTTGAGGGTGTTGCAGGGCCAGGTGGTGATTAGTCTTCTTGTACATGGGGTTGCTATGGGTTGGAACCACTTCAATGGCACCTAACAGCAACATAAGTATGTCTTGGGAGTACTGATGTGTCTCTGTAGTATAAGCACTGGACTATTAACCATGTTGTCAGCACTTGAAAGCTGTCCTTGGAAACCATATGCAGGTTCGCTGTAAGTTTGGACCCTCACTTAAGGTTGCCTATAACTTAATGGGAATAACTTTTTCTAATTTCAATAATCTTTTCTTAAAGTAAGAGTCCTTGGGTGGTGCAAACAATTAAGTGCTAAATTACTAATTGAAAGATTGACAGTTTTGTTTTTATGGTCAATTGATTTTTTTTTTTAAGTTTTTATTGTGGATTGA
>NW_006408540.1:26966012-26967608 GCF_000296735.1 Chrysochloris asiatica | reverse complement strand
TTCCCTCTCTGTTGGTATTTAGAGTAACTACTGCTCTGAGTACAATTAAATTGTAGCAATTTACCCTTGTCCTTTATCAAAAAAAAAAATTTTTTTTTTTGTTTTTTGTTTTTTTGTAGTCTTCCTCTAGTCAAGTTCTTATTATCGAGCCATTGAGGCTAGGTCATATGGGTACTGTCTGCAAGTTTGGGTGTTCTTGTGCCTCTCCCCTCACTTCATATCAGCTGGATGCTTCACTCTCAGCTCTAGCTCTCAGAGGCTAGCTATATCCTTGTCCATGGGCTCAAGTGTCCTCAGGTCTCACCACACTTTGAACCAACCAGCCCTTCCTCTTCTCTCTCTCTCATCTCCAGGTCAATGGGAATCAATGGAGTGTGGTTGAACTCAGCCCATTTCTTCATTGCTGCCTTTACCCGTCTTCCACTCACCAGTAGACCATTGTGGTCGCCAGCAAGCTTACGTGCTTGTTTGTGTGTTCCCTTTGAGTTTCAGTCTTAGAGGGGAGTTTGTCCTGAAGGAACTTGATTGCTTGCCTTGATGGCTTCCTGGCGAACATCCTGCTTATTCTTGTAGTAGCCAGTCATGCTGATATTTTTGTTTTGGGTTTTTCTTGATGATCTTTCATTGAAGATGTGTCTTCTGTCAGGGTAGCTGTTCCAGGCTGGTCTGCTTGTCCTTGCTAGTGGGACAACCTCAGAAGGTTCTGGATGGGACTCAGGATTCCACCTATGTTCCTATACTCTGTAAGCGCTTTGCAAGAGGCCTATTTCACTGGGCAAGTTCTAGAACCCCTTTTAGGCATTCCAGTCAGTTATAGGCTGAAAGACTGGCATGCAAGTTTTCTGTAATCATGTTTCCCAACATTCCTTTCTATCCCACTCAAGTGTCTATTTTATATTAGTAAGCAAGGGAAACTAATATTCATAGACAGTCAAGCATTTTAATATTATTTCCCCTCTTCAAACTGTACCTGTATCCCAGAGCCCTGTTTTATCAAGGTTGAGCATGCATCACTATATGTCTCTGACCCACTTAAGACTTGCAAACCTGTCTCAGTGTTCCCCTGTCTGTCTTGTTCTCCCGCCTCCTCCCCCTTCTTGTATTGTCCTCCCCAACACCCAAACTAAACCCTCCACCCAACCCCATTGTTGTGGTTACCTTATACTCCATTAATTCTTCCTTCCATTTAAAGCAGTCTATTTTATCCTGTAATCTACCTGACCTTCCCACCACCTGGATCTCTGCTCTTCTGTGTTTACCTTCTTTCACATTGTAATTGTTTGGATCGTAGACTGACCTCCCAGATCTTCTGTTCTTATACTTTTATTCTGTTCTTGACTCTTCCATTTGTCGATTGAGTTCAGGGTGATGCTTCCATGTACATTGTTCTCTAGTTGTTGTCTGTTCTTGTTGGCTCTCAGTCCACAGAACTTCCTTAGGATGTTTTTCATAGTAGGGTTGGCTTTGGCTAAATCCCTTAGCTTCTGTTTATCTTGGAATGTTGTGATTACACCATTGTATTTGATTGACAGCTTTGCTGGGTAGAGTATTATTGGGTGGCATTTTTTTTCTTTCAGGGTTTTATATATCTCTCCC
>NW_006408540.1:26962488-26964502 GCF_000296735.1 Chrysochloris asiatica | reverse complement strand
GGTATTCTGTGTTGTTGCTGACAGAGCTCCTAACTGCACTTCCACCTGGTCTGCCATCTTGTTTGTTCTCCGAAAGTTTGACAGTTTGAACCTACACAGAAGCACCTGAAAAAAAAGACGTGGCTTTCTGCTTCCAACAAGTCACAAACTTAAAGACAGTGTGCACATGGGATCATCATGGGTCAGAATCAACTCCATGGCAGCTCTTTTTTTAGGAAATGAAATGACTAAAAGACTCGTTACAAGTAGAAGCCAGCTGCCCTAGGAGGTTTTATATTCCTGATATTATTAAATATTTGCAATTCATGTATCCTGTATATGATACTCTGCCCATTGAGTCATTTTTGTTTCAGAACTGTGTTCCCTGGGGTTTTCAGTAGCTGATTTTGTAGAAGTAGATGTGTCAGGTTGTTTCTTCTAAAGTGCTTCTGTGTGGTTTCAAACTACCCATCTTTTTCAGTTAGTAGACAAGTACATCAACCATTGGGAATAATGGACTCCCGTATTTCCAAAGTGTCGTATATAAAAGAATCTTCTGATTTATTCTCTTAGACAGTCTAAACCACTCTATAGCCTAGATGCCATAGAGGGTATTTCCAATTGCAAGTTAGTCGTTCATTTCTTGGTATTTGTTAATTCTGATTATTTACTTAAAAAGGTATTTATTTTGGATGTTCTGTGTTTTTCAGGAGGTGAAAGATGATTATGTATTTGAATGTGAATCTGGTAATCAGTATCAGAAAACAAAATTGACCATTGTGCAGTCACTCGGTGATCCACTTTACTATGGTAAAATACAGCCTTGTAAAGAAGATGAAGAATGCGATAGCCAGTTATCTCCATCCAAGTAAGTTCTGTTAAATACATGTTACTGACGGAATTAGGCACCTTGGATTTATTTAACAACTGATGAAAGGACCTCTGGACTGCTAACCGTAAGGTCAGCCTTTCAAATCCACCAACTGTGCCATAGGGGGAAAAAAGGAAGCTTTTTTTCTCCTGTAAAGAGTTACATCCTATATAGGGTCACTGTGAGTTGGAATTGTGGCAGTGAGAGAGACAGAGAGATGGAGCATTAATGAATGAATTTCCCTTAGGGGATTCATTTGTTGGTTAAATTCTGCAATTAGAGTTGGCAGTGGAGTTAAGTAAACTTAAATCATAGGTGCTGCCCAAGAGTTATATAAAATATATTCTAATTTTTTATACTTGCTTTAAAGGATATGCCTGTTATATCCTTCTTGGTGTATTTATGGGTGGTGGTAGTAGCGTGCCTTTGAGTCACTTCCAACTCATAGCGACCCTATATAGGGTTCATGAGGTTGTAAATCTCTATGGGAAAAAGCCTCATCTTTTTCCCATAGAGCCTACTGATGGATTCAAACTACTGACATTGTGGTTAGCAGCAAGCAGGGCTCCATAGTTACATGGAGCCATTTATACCTTTAGTCTCTGAAGTGTTTCAGGGCAGTAGTTTGCATACATGGGAAGCAAGTTCAGTAAATGTAAAGCTTATATTACAATGCAGTGTGTTAGGACACAAACTCAGTGCTTAATATAGATACTCGCTTTAGAAATACATATGTTGTTCTTGTTAAGTGCCGTCGAGTCGGTTCCGACCCATGGTGACCATTTATAGAGTTTCGGAGGAGCAGCTGGTGCACTTGAACTGCTGACCTTGCAGTTCAAATGGCTTTGCAGTCTGGTGCATTAACCCACAGTGCCACATCAGGACTCCAGAAATACATATAGTTGATTTTATCTTCTAATATTTATGAAGAGCCCTGGTAGCATAGTGAATTACCAATTGGGCTGCTCAGCACAAGGTCAGCAGTTTGAATCTACTGGTCGCTCCAGAAACCTTATACAGGGTTGCTATGAATCAAAACCGGCTCAGTGGCACACAACTACTAATATTTAGGAATTTTTTATACTTGATACAGGTTGCTAGTTTGTAATTTTGTCTCTCTTATTGGCATATTAGTTTTTTTTGTTGTGGTTGTTTTTTGTTTTT
>NW_006408540.1:26961224-26962023 GCF_000296735.1 Chrysochloris asiatica | reverse complement strand
TCAGTGGAGAGTCTACCTTCCTCTGTGCCATCTGGGTCTAGGCTCCCTCTTGAAGTCTCCCAATTTTGGATAACCAATGTCTAAGTTGCCCATCTCTATCTACCCTGTCTACCGAGGGGGTGGGAATGATCCTTGTTAAGATTTGTTCCCTCTTTAGAGCTACTGCATCCATAGGTACATTTCAAGTTCATCAAATAGTATCAGATTACTCTTTTTTTCCTCTTCTTTCTTTTTCTGGTTGAGTTCTGATTATCCAGACATTGAAGCCAGGTCAAATGGGTATTATCTGCAAGTGTGGATGTTCTTGTACGTATGCCCTCACTTCTTATTGGCTGGACGCTTCATTCTCCACTCTAGTCCTCTGTGGCTATGTCACTGACTCTGCGCCAAGGAGTTCCCTAGTCTTGCCATATTACTGACTAACCAAGTCTCCACCCACATTCACAGGAGTCTATTGAACGTGTTTTCCCTCACTTCCCCTCATCACTGACAAACGTGGTCACCAGTCAGACCACATGCCTGCTTGTGTATTCCCCTTGAGTCTTAGTCTTGGAAGGTGGTTTGCCCTGAGGGGACCCGACCACTTGTCTTGATGGCTCCTGGGCGAGCAGTTTGCTTGTTCTTGTAGTAAGTAGTCAGTTGGACTGTCGTTATTGTTTTGTATTTATCCTGTTGGTCTTTCTTTCAAGAAGTATCTTCTGTTGTTCTAGCCTTTCCAGGCTGGTCTGCTTGTCCTTTAAAGTGGAAATTTGCCACCTCTGAAGATTCTGGATGTGGTTCGGGATTCCACCTGTGGTCT
>NW_006408540.1:26959026-26961124 GCF_000296735.1 Chrysochloris asiatica | reverse complement strand
GCTCCGCGGGAGAAAGATGAGGCTTTCTACTCCCGTAAAAATTTACACCCTCGGAAACCCTGTACAGGGTCGCTATGGGTCGGAACCGACTCGATGGCACTTAACAACAACAACAACAATCAGTTATAGGCAGAAGACAGACTTGCAGACTTTCTATGGTAATATTTCTGGCTATTCCTTTCTCTCCCTCAAGTGTCTGTTTTATAGTGGTATGCAAGGAAAACCAAAATTTAAAAGACATCCAAGCATCTTAACATTATTCCCCCCATTTTACCTATTCAAACCATGCCTCAATCCCTGTATCCCAGAGACCTGTTGTTCCAAGGTTGTGCATACATCATTATTTACCTCTGTCCCACTTAGCCTATGCAAACCTGTCTAACTGTCCTCCCATCTGTCTTGTTCTTCAATTCCCCTCCCCCTTCTTGTGTATTGCCCTCCTCCCCAGTATCCAAACTATTCTGTGTCTATTTCTTACCCTGTGCTCCACCTTCCCGTCACCCCCCACTCCCCACATCCCGGTAAGCAGCAAAGAATTCCCCATCCCCCTGGCCCCCGCCACCCTTTTTAGTATGGTTTCTTTTTTTCAGTCTTTTACAATAGTGGTCCTGTACAGTATCTCTTCTTTATTACTAATTTCACTCAACATAATGTCCTCAAGGTTCATCCATGTTATGTTGTAGCTTACAGCTTCTTTGTTGTTCTTCAAGGTAGCATAATATTCCATTGTGTATATGTAATACAGTTTGTTTATCCATTCTCCATTTATGGGCACCTATGCTGTCTCCATTTATTTGCTATTGTAAGTGCTGCTGTGAACATTGGTCTGCATATATACTCGTTATGGCTTGTATTTCTTGTGGGTAAATACCAAGTAGAGGGATTGCTGGATCATAAGGTATTTCTATTTCCAACCTTCTGAGGAAGCACCGTATTGCCTTCCATAGTGGTTGGACCATTTGCAGTCCCACCAGCAATGCAGGAGTGTCCCAGTCTCTCCACATCCTCACCAGCATTTATTGTCTGCTGCTTTTTTTATCTTTGTTGTTATTGCTGGTGTAAGATGATATCTCATTGTTGTTTTAATCTGGTAGCATAGTGGTTACGAATTGGGCTGCTAATTTCATGGTCAGTGTTTCGAAACTACCAGCTATTTCATGGGAGAAAGATGAGGCTTTCTGCTCCTATAAAGATTTATAGCCTCGAAACCCTGTGCTGCAGGGTCACTCTGAGTTGGAACTGACTCCACAGCACATAACAGCTACAACAATGAATGGCTAGTAATCATGAACATTTCTTCATATGTTTGTTGGCTGCCTGGATCTCCTCCTTGACACAGTGTCTGTTCATGTCCTGTCCCCATTTTTTAATTTAAGGTTATTTGTCTTTTTCTTGTAGAGGTGTTGTAGTTTCCTATATATTTTAGAAATGAGTCCCTTGTCCGATGTATCGTTGCAAAAGATTTTTTCCCATTCTGTGAAGTCTTTTTTTGTGAAGTCTTTTGATGCACAAAACTTTAAAATTTTCAGTGTGTCCCAATCATTATTTTGTCTACTTTTGTGTGTGTAGTTTTCAAAATGTTTGGTAGTCTGTGTATTCCCTGAATTAGAGCCCTCACATTTGTCCCTATTTTTATGGCCTTCATAATTTTGGGATTCACATTTAGGTCTTTAATCCATGCTAAGTTGGTTTTTGTATAAGACATGAGGTAACGGTCTTGTTTCATCTTTTGCATATCGCTTTCCATTTTGGCCAGCGCCATCTGTTGAAAAGATTATCGCCTCCGCATGCGATATATTTAGGCACTTTGTTGAAAATCAGTTGGCTGTATGTGGATGGGTTACTTTCTAGATTCTCGATTCTGTTCCATTGATCAGTGTATCTTTCATTGTACCAGTGCCAAGCTGTTTTGACCACTTGTTTAGCCATGTAATAAATTTTGACATCAGGGAGTGAGAGGTGTCCAACCCTGTTTTTCTTCTTAAGCAGTGCTTTGCATAATATCTTTGGTCTCTTTCCTTTCCATATGAAGTGTGTAATACTTTTTTCCATCTCTTTGAAGAATGTCATTGGAATCTGGATTGGGATTGCATTATAT
>NW_006408540.1:26957429-26958616 GCF_000296735.1 Chrysochloris asiatica | reverse complement strand
GGTCTACCTTTGGGTCATTTGTCTCAGACATTTTATCTACTTTCTGGACATATGCTGATATGGTCATCTGTTTTTGCTTTTTGGACATGTTTAGTGTTTAGTTGTGGCCTTAATACTTAATTGATTGTGTGTTTTGGTATTTTTTATGCTTTGTGATTGCCTCCAGGTAGATATGATCAGAATGTGGGCTTCTCTTTTCACTCCTCTTATTGCTTAACTCAGAGTAACTTTTGCAGGTGTTGTCTGACTCCCTAGTATATGGCAGTTGGTATTGGTTCTTGCCTGGATTGTGGGGTTTTATAGGGTGTGATTGTAGCTTGCCTTTATGGCAGCAATTGCTGTCTCTTTTTCGGTAATGTAGGGAGAGAAAGAGCCCCCTAAAGGTAAAAGGGGGAACCAAAAAAAAAATTAAAACAGCAACAGCAGGAAAAACAAGGAAAGAAAAACAAACAAACAAACAAACAAAAAAAACAGATTGGCTACTGTAGTCTATAATCACAGAAAAGGGAGAGGAGAGACAGAAGAAGAAGGAAAAAAAAAAACTTGTCCACCTTTGCTACAAGGTTCACACAGACGTTAATCCATGTGGGTCTGCTTGCTGCCCCACTTTATCTTGCCGTTTGGTCTAGCCCAAGTTGTTGGCTCCGGAACGCTGAGCCTGGCAGATTCTAAAGTATGAGATTTCTTACTTCCACTACCAGTTCCATTAGCTGTAAGACTTCAAACTTTTTAAATATTCCTATATATGTGGTTCAGAGTTTTGGAGCGCTCTCCTGAACCCGCTTTGCCTGGTACTCTGTGAAATTGCTGACGGAGATGCTCTCTGCACCTTTACCCTATCTACCATCAAGCCCTGCCTCTCTCTGGCATAAGTTTTGTTGTGTTGTAATCAAGTTGATGCTGTTTTGAAAAGAAATAAAAAGAGCTCAGCAGAGAAGACAGAGGCCAGGTGAATGAATGTTACATAATTTATATAAAACCTTGTGCAAAAAAACTGATTACAACTATAGTGTTGTTGTTGTTGTTAGGTGCCATAGAGTCGACACCAACTCATAGCGACCTTATGCACAGAACAAAACAATGTCCGATCCTGGGCCAACTTCACTACTGTTGCCACACTTGAGTCCATCAATGCTGCCACCTGGCCAGTCCATCTTGTTGGGGTCTTCCTCTTTTTCTTTGACACT
>NW_006408540.1:26928593-26954809 GCF_000296735.1 Chrysochloris asiatica | reverse complement strand
GGCATAGTAAACCATGTGGTTGCCAGAGTCAAAATGGCCAATACCAGTCCATTTCATCCTTAGATATCGATGTTTATGCGTTCCATTTCATTTTTGACAACTTCCAATTTTCCCAGATTCATAGCTCGTACATTCCATGTTCCGATTTTCAGTGGATGCTTACAGATGTTTCTCTTAATTTTGAGTTGTGCCCCATCAGCAAATGAAGGTTCTGTGAGCTTTTCTCCAACGAGCTTAGCTCCATTCACATCATCATAGTCAATTCTATTTTGAGGAGGCATCTCTTCCCCAGTCGCATTTTGAGTGCCTTCCAACCTGAGGGGTCATTTTCCGGCACTGTATCTAACAGTGTTTCTCTGCTATTCATAAGGTTTTCAGTGACTAAATATTCAGAAGTAGTTCGTCACTTTTTCCTCCTAGTCTGGAAGCTCATCTGAAACCTGTCCACCATAGGTGACTGTGCTGGTTATTTAAAATACCAATGGCATAGCCCTCAGAATCACTGCAACTCATAAGCCACCACAGTATGACAGACAGATGAGTGGTGGCCTTTTGGTTTTATGTAGAAACTGTCACTTTAAATTTCGAGGAGATCTATGCATGTGTATAATAGAACCCTCCAGGTGTCGGGGTGGGGTATCCGTTCACTCAGGTATTCCCTCTAGTTACCACAATGGAGGTGTGCAGTCAATGGATAGATACCCAAAAAAATTAATATCCACACGTATCTCCTCGGTTCTGTCAGGCATTAGTAGCTGTTCTGATCCTTCCCCCACTTGTTCCCTCCCAAAATGGCGGCTCCAGGAATAGCTAAGCATCTTGAATTAGAAAGCAATGGATTTCTTGATTTCTCCTACACATTCCCCTAGCTGTAAGCCTTCCAATCTTCTAAATATTCCTTTATATGTGGTTCAGAGTTTTAGCACCATCCCCTAAAGCTGCTTGGCCTGGTATTCTGTGTTGTTGGTGACGGAGCTCCTCACTGCCCGCCTACCCGATCCGCCATCTTGATTGTAACTATAGTAGAAAGGCAGTTTTTAAAGAATAATTTCACCACTACCTAGTAGGTAAAGGTTGATGGGAGGATAAACAGCAACAGCAGTCAGAATTCTCAGCTAATTTTTTCCTTAAAACCCATTACAGCTTTATGTTTTTTACATAGTACTAAGGTCAGATTTTTTATTAACTTTATGATAGTGCTTCAATAGGTTCATGGAAAATGGAACTGAAAGAACGGAATTTTTCCACAAAGTTTTTGAAGCCCCCCCTCATATTTAGAAAGAATCCCATTAAAAACATAAATCAGTTATTTTAAGTTAGTGTATATTTACCTTTCTAGAACTTGAGGGTACGTATTTTCATTAAAGTAGAAAGATGTTAGTCTAACAAGCCAACTGACTGAATTGTTTGACAAGAAGAGGATCTATTTTTTTCTTTATCTCAGAGTATCACTGCAAGAAAGCTACATGATTTATTATCTTCCTGTCTTTGTTTTATATTCATAAGTTACATACTTGATAACTTTGAAGTTGAACTTTGAACTGCATTAACCAAGTGTTGTTTTGTTTTTTATATTTCAGCTCCTCCCCAGATGATCATTCAAATTGGTAACTAAAAAAATAAACTCATGATTTTAAATTGTTAAGAAAATGTATAAGTGTTAAACTCTTCAAAAAAGTATTGGTAATACTTTCTTTTTTAAACTTGTCTAAAGTATATTCTAAGGTTTTGTAGATATTAATAATAGCTTTGAAATCGAAGGTTAAAGTGAGAAGGCCCAAGGCTTTGCACACAGAACATGTGATTTTACTTTTAGAGCAAACACTTGGAGGGGATATAGCTCATAGTAACTTTTGCTCCAATTTGTTTGATATTTAAGCTTTGTGCCAAAATAAATCTCCCTTTAACGTTATGAACTCAGCCACTAGTATGATTAGTTCATAATGCATATGAAACTTGGTCATTACTTTTGCAAGTTTAAATGAATTTTTTAAACTTTTACATGATATCTTGCTATATTTTAAATTCATAAAATTACTATCTCTAAAATATGAAACATTTAGAAGTAATTTCACGGCTCTTTTAAAATAAACTAATACTTTTTGTGTTGTTTTTACTATTTTAGGTTTGTTATTGGATCAAAGACTGATGCTCAGAGGTAAAAATATTTATCTTTGTTGTTTACCTGGATAGGTATGAAAAACATTTTATTCTTTTAGGCTAATGAGTATTCTATTAGAAATAATAAGCTTTGATTCTTATTGGGTCAGTAATTGGTTAGACATACCAGTTTAGTATTTAAGGGCCTCTGTTTATATCTAAATAATGATTTTTGTTGTTGTTAAGTGCCGTTGAGTCAATTCCAACCCATAGCAACCCTGTATAGGGTTTCCAAGGAGCAGTTTGTGAGCTTGAACCACCGACCTCGCAGTTCAAACAACTTTGCAGTCTGACGCATTAGCCCACAGCACCACACCAGGACTCCAAAGAATGATTAGGAGTGATTATTTTTGTAGTATGAGATTTGGAGGGACTTAATTCCTTTTTCCTGATTTTTAATACCGATAATGTTTTTGCATAAAATAGGGGGAAATCATTAAAGCAATGTTTAAAATATAGGTTTGTTTTTAGTAAGAAAACTTGACATAGTCACTGCAACTAATGAAGATAGTTTATTTGTAGTATTTTCATCAGAATGTAGGTGGAAGTTAATGAATAATTTAGCTACTTATTGATTATTTAATCGCTATGACATGTATTAGAAACAAGATATTGAAAGTCTCTATGAATGTTAATATGCAAAATATTTTGAAGATTAATTTATCATTGAAGAGATTCAAAGAATCTTTTTTAACACAACGATAAATTGCCTAATGCTAATTTCTGAGTTAATTTTGATGGAATTATTATTTTTTAATTACAGTACATTAGTTTCTCTATAATAAATATGTTTTTAAAACACATTTATCTAGTCCTTACTTATTTTTCCCCTGGTATTTCAGGGTAGTCAATCAGTACCAGGAATTGGTCCAGAATGAAGCCAAATGCCCTGTTAAGATGTCACATAGTTCCAGTGGCTCCATCAGTCTGAGTCAGCGTTCTCCAGGGAAAGAAACAGAAGTATATTTAATCACTGTTACTTGTTTGTGACTCAAGAAATCTGAGAAATTCTAAAGAAATTTGGAACAAGGGTGGTGTGGAGCATTGGATTTTGTTTTTATTTTTAACTTTTATAATAAAAATTTTCAAATATATGCAAAATTAGAGAAAAAAGTATAATGAATACTTGTGTACTAATCACCTGTCTTCAACAGTTAGCATTTTCCTGTTAAAGGAATAGGTATGGCAGTATGGAAGCTTTACCTTCATGTCATCCCTCTGCCCTTCTCCCTCACACTCTTTATCCCTACGCTACCACTCAAAAAGCATTTTTTAATACTTTCTGTATACTCTATTTCATGGATTTCATTGTGTGAAACTTAAGTTTCTCTGTGATAGCTATAATATCTGTAGCTACTTTACAACAAGTACTTTGCGGAGTTTTCGATTGTGTACTTTAATCTAGGAGTTAGTTTGACTTTAATTTGTAAATTTCTGATAATGTTAATTTTAGCAAGTGTGTATACTGTCATTTTCTCTTAGCAGCCTGAGACCATGTCAGTCCAGTCTTCAGTATTGGGTAAGGGAGTAAAGCATCGGCCTCCACCTATCAAACTTCCCTCAAGCTCAGGAAATAGTTCCTCAGGTATTACATTCTTTAATTTTCTGTGATCTAGAGTAAGAAGTATCATATGACTTTAATCTGTTTTTAAAATGTTACCCATTTGTTTTACATAATTCACAGAAGTTTAAATTATAAATCTAGGAAATAACTTTTATATTTTTCTTTTAGGTAATTATTTTACTCCACAGCAGACAAGCAGCTTTCTTAAATCTCCAACTCCTCCTCCTGCTTCTAAGCCACCAAGTCTGTCTCGGAAGTCATCTGTGGATCTCAGTCAAGTTAGCATGCTTTCTCCAGCTGCCTTGTCACCTGCCAGCTCATCACAAAGTGAGTCATGACTTAAATCTTCATAAGCTTTTGCATTAGTGTTTCTTAGGGCAGTTCTTTTTACCAGTGAACTCCAAATGTACTCTGTGTCCAAAATGTATAAATTGTGAGAAACTTCAAGCATATTTCTTGTTGATTGTATTATGTGTTTATTGTACTTGTGTTTTTCTGTATCTAAGTATGCACTCTGTGTATACCTTTCTTAAAGACTTGCAACCTGCACATCTCCATAAAAAATAATCTGGTAGTTATATGTGACAATAAAGTTACAAAATCTTATTTTTCAATTTAGCGTACGGTAGCATAGTGGTTACGAATCGGGCTGCAAGCCGCAAGGTCAACAGTTCGAAACTACCAGCTGTTCCGGGGGAGAAAGACGAGGCATTCTGCTCCCGTAAAGATTTACAGCCTCGGAAACCCTGTACAGGGTCGCTATGAGTCGGAACCGACTCCACAGCACACAACAACAACAAGAAGGATCATTTATGTAAATTATGCAGCTGATACAGAAAAAATATATCATGAGTTATCACTGCAGTCCGATGTTTATATTATTCAGTACAATAAATTAAATTCTGATTTTTCATAAACACCTCCTACATTCTTATAAATCGTTAGGCTTCTAACGTGATGATCATAAAGCATCATTCTGAAGATAATTATAATTTTCACTACTGATTTTTTTTTTTTAAATAATCAAGAAGAGTTATATAAGAATTCTAGTATGAATTTGAGAGACTTTCTTCCAATTAGTAGGTATCTGAGGTACTGTAGGTACCAGTGCATAAAAAGAAAAGGCATTCCAGTTTTTCAGATTTTTTTTTGTTGTTAGTTGACATGTGCTGGAAGTTTTAGTACACTGCACAGTGATAGACTGGTCTTTGTATTAGATGTAAACATCTTCATCTTGATAGCTCAAAAGGTGTAATTTTTCTGCCTTCTTGTTTTGCACAAAGAAAAACTTTATAAATTTCCTGAAAGTCTTATTCACACTACATATGTTGTGGGTATAGATTATGTTAATCTACTGCACACAGTTGTTACTTTAAGTAAGGGTTGAATGACAGCTTCTGGACATTCACATTTCTTTCCTTTCTTTCTGCAGGACATGAAAGCTAAAAAAGAAAACACCTCAAGAGCTTTTGGTTTTACTTTTTTGTTTTTTGTTTTTTGTTTTTGTTTTTAATGTTTTTTAAACTGTGCATACTTCATTCACAACAGATTTTTATACATTCTACATTTAAACAGAAGTACACAGTTACTGTTAAAGATGCAGTATTACCTATCATATTCTTGCTTTATTACTGTTTTTTTATCAGTTTGTTAGGATAATTTTAATGTGTTAAGAATTAAACATGCATATTTAGGTGCCAGACATGATTATTAACATAATGCAGTTTATAAAATGTTTTTAGTTAGCCTGAGACTATAGCAGAAAACATGCAACATTAAATGAAGTCCTCAAATAGTGACATCACAAATAACAAAAAAAGTTATTCAAATTTCTTTGTAAGCTTTTTAGGCCAAAGGCAGCATGTAGAAAATGAACTTATGTGGGTATTGTGGTAAAATAAATACAAATGTGGATTTTTACTGTCATTTTAATAGCATCTCTAATGAGACTTAGGTGATATACTGCATCCTTAATTGTAATTGAGTGTAGCACACTCATGTATCATGTGTAGACATTAACACTTGCAGTTTACTGCTTTAAAAAAAAAACTGGAACAAATTATCAGTGCTAAGTAAGATTCCATTAACCTTATTTTTAAAAGGACTGGCCATTTATAACAAACTAGCAATTTTTATTTTTCTCAATGAGCAGGATCTGGAACTCCTAAGCCATCTACTCCTACACCAACCCCTTCATCGACCCCATATCCTCCTGATGCTCAGAGCTCAATTCCAATTACCCTTTCTATCACCCCTACTTCCCAAGATTCAGGCTTCACCCCTCAGCCCACTTTGTTAACTCAGTTTGCTCAGCAGCAAAAGTCTCTGAGCCAGGCAATGCCTGTAACAACCATTCCTCTTTCCACCATGGTAACATCTATAACTACAGGAACCACAGCCACCCAAGTCATGGCAAACTCTGCTGGACTTAACTTCATCAATGTAGTGGGCTCTGTTTGGTAAGTTTGCAATGATGTTTTTAAAAAGTATATTCTCACTAGTCTAAACAAATTAATTTTAATTTATAAAATTAAGAATAAATTATTTACTCAGACTGAAAGAAAAAAGGTACAGGTGAAAGCTCTCTCAACATACGTCTTTTAAGTAATAAATCTGTCACTTGTACTAAAATGATGCTTCACATAGACTGCAGCTTTGGTTTTCTGTTTATCTTCTGGTTTACCATCTTTTAATTCACAGTACTTTACTCTTCCAAATTAATGTTCCACGTTGGTAAATGCTTAGTACTTAATTTAGCCAACCTTGGTAACACTTCCTAGCATAAAAGTAAAACTGATCCTAAAATCATTTTATTACTTAGGACAGAGAACTACTTTCTAATTGTTTGGTAATAGTTGGTTTTCTTTTTTATTTTCCTAAGTGCAGGGGTTAATTGCTTGTTTGATTTTATTCTTGCAATGCAAGTTTAATGCTTTGTCTTTATTTTACAGTGGAGCCCAGGCTTTGATGAGTGGTTCAAACCCCATGCTGGGCTGTAACACTGGTGCACTAACTACTGCAGGAATTAATCTTAGTGGCCTTCTTCCCTCAGGCGGTCTCCTACCAAGTGCACTGCCAGCTTCCCAAGCAGGTTAGAATATTGGAAATAATAACCTCTAAAGAATTACAAGTATAGCCTCACTTAATGTCATTTTAAGGATACAATTAAAGGCATTAACATTTCATAAAATATTATTTCTCAGGTTTTTTTCAAGTCTTTAAATTACTGATACTTGAATTTGAAGCTATTTCATAGGATAAGTGCTGGACCGCAAGGTCGGTTTGAACTGCAAGGTCAGTGGTTCAAACTCATCAGCTGCTCCTCAGAAACCCGACATAGGGTCACTATGAGTCGGAACCAACTTGCTGGTACTTTGCATTACATTTATTATACTAATCAATCTGTGGGAAAAAACCTTGATAATCCTGTAAATTCCATTACCTTTTAAACATTGTAATGAAATTAACTTTAGTACCCTTATTGTCAGTAGTAGTTATATTCCAGGTAAAGTAAATATATTTTGAAAAAGTACAGTGTGCATGGAGAGGCAACATAGATAGTATGTCTGTGAAACAGCTGGATTCTGAGGTTAAACTTCCTAAGCTTTAATCCCAGTTGAACAAGTCACCAGCTATGTAATCTTTCCTTTTCGGCTTTATTTTCCATATTAATAAAATAAAGATAGTAATATAGGTATCCCCCGCTTTTTGAAAGTTCTCTTTACACCACTTGGTTTTCATGAAAGATGTACATAGGTACCTGTTTTTGCTTATAACGGAAACAAAGACGTGTGAAGAGTATTTGTATTGTTTCACAAAAAGGTGAAATGCAGAGACAATGCACACTCTGAGCAGAGAATATTTACAGTGTTCTAGTTATTCATGTTGTTAGTTACCATCGAGTCAGTTCTGACTCATGGGTAGCCCATGTGACAGAGAACTGCCCCATAGGGTTTCCTAGGCTGTAGTTTTTATGAGCACATCTCCAAGTCTTTTTCTCCCGCCCAGCTGTTTAGGTGGGTGTGAGCCACTAGTCTTCAGTTAGCAACCAAATGCTTAACAACCATTGTACACCAGGACTCCTATAGTTATGCATACTAAAATAGAAATTATTTTCATGTATAATAAAGTTTAAATTCCCTGTTATAATTATGTGTTTTATTTAGCAGGTGTTCCATTTGGTTTAAAAAATACTTCCAGTCTCAGACCCTTAAATCTACTCCAGGTAAACATGAAATTCTGCTTTTGATAAGCATTGTTATGGTTTTTAATTTCTCCAACATACGGAATTTTGAGATCTACACAGAATCTTCTAAGAGTCTGGTTATTAATGGTCACATGAATAAGGAGTGTCAATATCCTATGTCCTTCATTTTCATTGGATCCAGTACTCCTGCCTAATCAAGAACTAGCTGTTCCAACAGGAAGAATTGACACTATCATAGAGTACTTACCTCTGATAGCAGTCGTGTGTACAATTCCAAAATCATTCCTGGTTCATACATTTTAAATAGATATATGTTCTTTATCTAAGGAAAGTAGCATTTCACATACCATGCCAAATTTTTTGTAGTCTTTTAAATAATGTTTGTAGGATTAAAAAAATAAAACAGGTGGGCTTCAAGCCAGTTCTAACTCATAGTAACCCCATGTATGCCTCACTAGAATTGTGTTCCATAGGAGTTTCAGTGGCTGATTTTTCAGTAGTAGATTGCAACACCTTTCTTATGAGGCACCTCTTGGTAAACTGAACCACCAACCTGTGGGTTACCAGCATATCATAATATCTAATAATAATGCTTTTCTTAAACATTAATGTTAGTATCAACATATTCATAAAGAGAAATAGAAGGTAAAGAATTTAGTACACATTATGAACCTATGATATTCCAGGTATTATGCTATTTTCTTTAATTTAAAGGGTGTCATATTCTAATAGAATGAATGAGATTATAAGTGTGAAATCCTATACAGGGTCACTAGGAGTCAGAACCGACTCGTTGGCACTTAACAGTAACTTAGAAAAGGTAGAAATGATGATATGGAGACATGAAATAGTGTTAACTATGGACTGTGGGAAAATGACAATTACATCAACCTGGTATTCAGGAAATACAAAATTGGGAAATGCATGTATGACAGAGTTTAGTATATAAGATGCAAACAGTATCAGTACTTGCAGACTATAATTGCATAATAATTTACTTGATCATGGATCACGTTGCTTTATTTAACATACTTTCCTGCATATTGCTAACATTGAACTATGCTGTTGTTGCTCTTCATTGCCATTGACGATTTCTGCTCATAGCGACCTTATGCGATAGAGTGGAACGGCCCCATAGGGTTTTCTAAGTAGTAATCTTTATGGAAGCAGATTACTAGGTCTTCCTTCTGCAGAGCCATTGGGTAGGTTAGAACTGCTATCAGGACTCCTTTGTACTGTGCTAGGTGGATTCCTGGTGTGCTATAGGATCAGCATGAGACTTCAAACCATAGGGTCGGCAGTTTAAACCCACCAGCTACTCCTCTGAAACAAACCCTATATAGGGTTGCTGTAAGTAGGGACCTATTCGACAGCACTTAATGGCAACAACAAGTGTGGATATCATTAGCCTCGAATAACTTATTTTACTTTCTAAAGACCTAAATGTTCTGTATTTGGCATTTGCTTATATTTTTCTCTTATGGACTTCAAAGCACTTGTTGTTATTGTTGTTAGGTGCCATCAAGTTGGTACCAACTCATAGCGACCATATGCACAACAGAACAAAACTTTGCCCAGTCCTGGGCAAACCTCACAGTCATTGCTACGCTTGAGCCCATTGATGCTGCCACTTAGCTAATCCATCTCACTGGGGGTCTTCTGCTTTTACTCTGACCCTCCACCTTACCAAAAATGATATCCTTCTCCAGTGACTAGACCCTCCTTACAACATGTCAGAAGTATTAGAGACAAAATCTGGCCATCCTGGCTTCCAAGGAGCACTCTGGCTGGCTGTACTTCATCCAACACAGGTGTATATTTGTTCTTTTGACAGTCCATGGTATTCTCCAACACCATAACTCAAATGCATTAATTTTTCTACGGTCCTCTTATTCTCTAACTTTCGTGTATGTGAGGTTATTGATAATAACCGTGGCTTGAGTCCGGCACACCTTAGTTTTAAAGCTCATATCTTTGCTCTTCAACACTTTAAAAAAGGACTTGTGCAGCAGATTTGCCTAATGCAATAAGTCATTTGATTTCTTGACTGCTGCTTCCATGAGTATTAATGGTTGATTCAAGAAGAATGAAGTCCTTGACAACGTCAATCTATTCTCCGTTTATAAGAATGTTGTTTATTGGTCCACCTGTGAGGATTTTTGTTTTCTTTACATTGAAGTGCAATCCATACTGAAAGCTGTGGTTTTTTTATCTTGATCAATAAGTATTTTAAGTCCTCTTCACTTTCAGCAAACATGATTTTATCATCTGCATAATGCAGGTTGTTAATGAGTCTTCCTCTAATCCTGATGCCAGTTTTTCTTCATATATCCCAGCTTCTCAGATTATTTTCTCAGAATACAGATTGAATAAGTATTGTGGAAGAAAATAGCCCTGTGGTGGCACACCTTCCCTAATTCAAAGTCGTTTTTTTGGCTCTCATGGACTTTTCGTTTTCTTCAGCTTGAGTATGAATTTATATTTGAGCAATTGAAGGTCTGTCTGTTCCACAGTCTGCCCTGGCCTTGTTTTTGCTGATGATACGGAGCTTTTCCACTGTCCTTTTCCATAGATGTAGTCAATTTGATTTCTGTGTATTCATCTGGTGAGGTCCATGTGTATAGTCGTCTTTTATGCTGTTTAAAAAAGGTATTTGAAATGAACAAATCATTGGTCTTGTAGAAATCTTATTATGCGATCTCCAGCTCTTTTCTATCACCGGGGCTATATTTTCCAATCCTTCCTTGAAGGATTGAAAATCAGAACATGGAATATATGAAATTTGAACCTGGGAAAATTGGAAGTTGTCAGAAATGAAATGGAACGCATAAACATTGATACCTTAGGCATTAGGGAGCTGAAATGGACTGGTATTGGCCATTTTAAATCCGATGACCACATTGTTTACTATGCCGGAAATGACAAATTGAAGCAGAATGGTGTTACATTCATTGTCAGAAAGAACATAACCAGATCAGTCATGAGGTACAATGCTGTCTGTGATAGGATAATATCCATTGGTGATATGCAGATGATACAACCTTGGCTTACTGAAAGTGAAGAGGACCTAAAACATTTACTGATGAAGATTAAAGAGTACAGCTTTCGATATATGGATTACATCTCAATGTAAAGAAAACAAAAATCCTCACCACTGGATCAATAAACAACATTCTTATAAACGGAGAAAAGATTGAAGTTGTCAAGGACTTCATTCTTCTTGGATCAACTGTCAACACTCACAGAAGCAGCAGTCAAGAAATCAGATGACGTATTGCATTGGGCAAATCTGCTGCACAAGACTTTTTAAAGTGTGGAAGAGCAAAGATGTCAGCTTGAGTACTAAGGTGCCCATGACCCAAGCCGTGGTATTTTCAATCACCTCATAGGCATGCGAAAGCTAGAAAGTGAATAAGGAGGACCGTAGAAGAACCTTTGAGTTATGGTGTTGGAGGAGAATATTGAAAGTGCAATGGATTGGCAAAAGAACCAATAGATCCGTTTTGGAAGAAGTGCAGCCAGAGTGCTCCTTGGAGGCCTGGATGGCCAAACTTCGTCTCTCATACTTTGAACATATTGTCAGGAGGGACCAGTCACTGGAGAAGGATACCATGTTTGATAAGGTGGAGGGTCAGAGAAAAAGAGGAAGACCCCAACGAGATGGATTGGCCATGTTGGCAGCATTAGCATTGATGGACTCAAGCGTGGCAACAATAGTGAGGTTGGCCCAGGATTGGACAGTGTTTCGTTCTGCTGTGCATAAGGTCGCTATGAGTTGATACCGACTCATTGGCACCTAACAACAACGACATCTAGTTAGTGTGAGTTTAGTATGCTACAAAACAATTTTGAAGTTTATGTGTTATCTTTTATAACATACATGTAATAGGAACTTTATAGAAAAGTCTTCATGTAACTGTACTCCATGGTTTTCAGTAACTGATTTTTCATAAGTAGATCAACAGGACTTTCTGTAAATGCCTCCAGGTTAGTTCAGACTACCAACTTTTTGGTTAGTAGTCAAGGACATTGTTTATACCACCCAAGGTCTCTTATGCCCTAAAAATATTTGTACAATTAGTAAATTTAATTTCCTGTAAAACAATGTGAATTTGGCTAATTAATTTTTGTTTCAATCCTTAATAGCTTCCTGGTGGCTCACTCATTTTTAATACTGTGCAGCAGCAGCAGCTATCTCAGTTGTCTCCACAACAACCTCCTCAACCCACAACTTCTAGTCCTCAGCAACCAGGGGAACAGGTAGGCACTTTCTACCTTTTATATGCTTTTACTAGAATTATATCAGGCTATAATACAGTTCTCTGTTTCTTGGGTGGTTGTTACTAACTCTTAACACAGCCATACTAAAGAGATGGTGACCCAGCCATCTTTATGAGTAGGAGAAAGATGTAGACATGCCATAGACAGCTGTCTCTACATGTTCGCAGTCTAAGATATTTTATAAAGAGAAGTTAAACTGCAAAACAGTTCCACCAGGCTTCAAAAAAGGAGCGCTAAAACTGGTTAACCCTTACCAAGTGGTTAACAATCCCCACTTGGTAACTGTATAAGGAGGAAGAGTTCACAAGTCTTTTTTGAATCTTGTTTATATCCTGCCCCACCTGTCCTGTGTATTTGGAGGTTTTTTTATACTTGTATTGATCTTTTCCCGATGCCCCTTTTCCACTGCCACTAATTTTCCTCCTGTTTCCTAACAGTAATGTCTTGCAGTTTTTTTAGCTTTGTGGATTTTTTAGGGTTCTTGTTTGTTGTTTTTGCATTTTGCTGTTGTTGTGCTTTGTAATTTCTCTATTATGAAGAGTCTGTAGTCTGCTTTTTACTTTTGTTTCATTTTATGAACAGGGGTCCAAGTTTGCCAGGAGTCTTGTCTGTCTTGTCAGTTCTGCCTTCTGTTTAGTGTCTTATGAATGCTGATTTTTGTGAGGTAAACAAGAAAATATGGTGTCATGTTATTCTTTGGTTTCCACAGGAAACAATTTTCCTCCCTTCTTTCCATATGTAGGTGTTCCTCATTGGTGCAAATGGCACACACTGGATTACTAACCAAAAGGTTGGTAGTTCAAGGCTACGTGACGTAGGAAGTAAGTCCTAGCCATCTACTTCTGAAAGGTCACATCCTCAGAAACCCTACATAGGATTGCTTTTAATCAAATTTGACTCGATGACAGTTGGTTTGTTTTTTAATTTATCTCTAACAACTTTTTCTATACTATACCCTTTTCATCTTTACTCTTATGTCATAACTATTTAAAATAATGAATTTGACCAAACTACCATTTACTGGGAATAAAGGAGAGCGAACTTTGGTTTAAAGGAGGAAATTTCTGTAATCCTGCGAGGTGCCCTCATAACAAATGTGTTTTAATATTTGAAATGTTTAGCTTATATTATATTCCTTTGTTATATATATATATGTTTTCAGTAGTAACAAAGGATTATTTTCAGTAGTAACAAAGGATTTCTTACTCAGCAAAAGTTTTTAATTGTGATGAAACCTTAAGTTCTTTTTCTTTTATTTTAATTTCTTTTTCTTTTAAGAGTTGGCATCTACAAACTCTTCACCTAATTCTAGTTAATTCTAGTTTTCAAAGATTTTTCTCCCTTTCTTCTAACAGCTTTACAGTTTTACATTTAAGCCTATGAGCCATTTTCATTTAATTCTTGTATAAGGTAACATTTTTTGGCTATGAATGTTCAATTATTCCAGTACCATTCTTCTTATATTGAAATCACTTTTGTTCCTTTGTCAAAATAATAGGATTGTAATTGTGTGGGTTCCATTAACCTATGTATCTGTCCATTGTGAATATCACTTGATTACGTTAAGACTTAAAAATTAGGTAGTGATTCTTCCCACTTTATCTTCTTCAAAATTATTTTAGCTGTTCTAACTATATCAGTATAGAAATTTAAAATTGCCAATATGTACAGAGGAGCCCTGGTGTGGCGCTGTGGGTTAATGCGCCTGACTACAAAGCCGTTTGAACTGCAAGGTAGGTAGTTCAAGCTCACCAGCTACTCCTTGGACACTCTATACAGGGTCGCTATGGGTCAGAATCGACACAACAGCACTTAACAACAACAATATTAAAAAAAAACATTCTGGATTTTTATGCTTATTTAAAGGAATTGAGTTCCTTTAAATAAGCATAAAATTGGGGGTAATTAACATCTTTAATATGAAGACTATCTCTCCATGATTTCATCAGCTATTTCTAGTTTTTAATGTACAAATCTTCTGTGTTTGTTGATTTATGTTTTTCTTTGTTCTAGCAGTTGTAAATAGTATTTTTTAATGTTCGTTTCTACACATTTTCATTTGCTTGTATTAAGAATTGATTTTTGTTGATCTTGTTTTTAATGCACTCACTTAAGTAAGTGTATTTTTTTAGATCCCTTGTAATTTTCTACATAGAGAGAGTCATGTCATTTGCAGTTAGGACAGTTTTTTTTTCTTTTATAAATCATATGCCCTATATACTGTGCTAGCTAGAAGTTCCATTGTTGTTGTTGTTAAGTGCCATTGAGTCAGTTCCGACCCATACCAACCCTATATAGGGTTTTCCAAAGAGTGGTTGGTGAGCTTGAACTGCCAATTTTGTGGTCCAGCGCATTAGCCCACAGTGCCACACTAATATTATATTGCAAAAACTGTTTTGAGCTTTAAGAAAATAAATCTAATGAAGGTTTAGAAAAGTCTTAGAAATTATTAATAGAACATCAAACAAATACAGAATCAATTCTGAAAAATTGTTATATTTTCTTGCTTTCAAAATACCATAAGTCTATCTTTACTAATTTTTTAAGTGCACTTGACGTCTTTTATTTGTTATTCTTGTTACAAGTCCAGAATGGTTAGCTATTCAAACCCAACAATACCATGGAAAAAACAGGCCTAGTGATCTGCTTCTATAAAGATTACAGCCAAGAAAACCCTGGAGTAGCTCTACTCTATAAAACATGGTCTCCTAAGTCATAAACCAGCAACAGAACCAAAAATCAACAGCAGTAGTCTTTTTATCAACTCAGATTTGTCTTTCTTTTTGTACAAATCATTTATTATTTTTCTATTCAGGATTCTGAACAAGATTCAACCAGTCAAGAACAGGTCTTGTCTGCTCAGCAAGCTGCTGTTATTAATCTTACAGGAGTAGGGAATTTTATGCAATCCCAAGCAGCTGGTAGGTATCTTCAAAATTTCATATGGTAAATTTACTGAAAGTACCTAATTTGTGAATGATCTCATAACTTGAATTGATCTCCTCCTTCCCTAAGCAGTTAACTATGAAAATATAATCTTTTTTATCAAATATTAAATTGATTAATGGCCTTCTGTAATGTTTCCATTAATTACTTTGACTGTTGATTAACTAAAAGAACTTTAGTTGATATTTCTTAACAGCACTATGGCCTTTCGAAGGAGTCCTGATGTGGCACTGTAGAATAATGCACTGGGACCACAAGGTTAGTTTGAACCACAAGGTTAGAGGTTCAAACACACCAGCCACTCCTCGGAAACCCTATAAAGGGTCACTGTGAGTTGGAACCAATTTGATGGCACTTAACACCAACAACACCATCTAATTTCTAGGAGGCTATAAGAATCTGTTTCAGCAGTTGCCCATGTAGTTATTTACTAACATAACCTAGTAACCAACCCCATGGCACTTAACAACAGTTGAGTTTCCAAGGTCATTGAGACTATTTTTGTTGACTGCGTGGTGTGGCGCTGTGGGCTAATGCGTCAGACTGCAAAGTTATGTGAATTGCAAGGTCAGTGATTCAAACTCACCAGCTGCTCCTTGGAAACCCTATACAAGGTCGTTATGGGTCGAAATCAACTAAATGACACTTAGCAACACATAATTACTTGTCTCGCTTTGATAGCCCATGGTTTCATGAACTAAACCTTAGTGGTAAATATCCTAACTTTTGGCAGCCACTTTTATCATTTGCAAAAATAACTAGATGACTGTTCACCATTTTTGGCAGTAATTGGTGGTTTACCTTTAATGAAGATTAGCTTGTCAATTAAAGACAATTTAAGTGCACCTAATTAAAAAAATTAAGGAGCTCTGGTAACATAGTGACTATGAATCGGGCTGTGAACTACAAGGTCACCAGTTCGAAACTACCGGTTGCTCCACAGGAGAAAGATGAGGCTTTCTGCTCCCGTAAAGATTTACAGCCTCGAAAAAACCCTGTTCAGGGTCACTATCGGTCAGAACCAACTCGAAGGCACATAACAACAACAAATTAAAATAAGCAAAGTGCACATGTTTAAGAAAGCTATAGCAGAGTTTGAGGGCTGAACATGTTGACAGCATTTTGAGTTAAGATACCTTTGTTGTTATTAAATGCTGTCGTGTTTAATGCTGACCCTGTATAGGGTTTATAAGGAGTAGCTGGTGGGTTTGAACCACCAACCTTGCAATTAGTCCAGTGCTTATCCTACTTTGGTTGCTTGCTTATGTGCTGTGGAGTCTGTTCTGACTCTTAGCAGCCCTGTATAGGGTTTCTGAGGTTGTAAATCTTTACAGGAATAGAAAGCCTCATATTTCTCTCAAGGAACAGATGGTAGTTTCAAACTGCTAACCTTGAGGTTAGCAACCTAACTCGTAACCACTACACTACCAGCACGCCTTTATTCTGCTTTAGAGTCCTACACTTCAGTTCTGAATTTAGAAGTCCCTTAGGGGAGAATAAAGTCTTTATTTTTGTGAATAAGTAATTCTTACATAAATACTAATTTAAAGCAAGCAAACTCTTAAGTGGGAATCTGTAATTATACACTTTCACCACACACGTTATAAATAGCCTAAGAATCAGAAAGTATTGCTACTGGGGTTTCCAGTTCACATGTATGGGTTTATTCTAAATAAAAAGTCCTTATTTAAATATTTAAATATACCTCTGCAATAAGTGAATAGCAGCAGACAAGTTATCTCAGTAATACACTTAATCTCATTAGGGGACCTTCCAAAAAAACAAACAGATTGAACCAAATCTGGTTTCTGTGGGGATCTGGTGGACCAGTAAATTTCAAGGCAGAGAGGTCAGCTCAGAAGATTATGGCTGGGTTTTTTTTTTTTTTTTTTCTTTCTTTGTTTTGTTTTGTTTTTTGATACCAAAGGGATATTCTTGATAGATTCAGTTGAAGGACACAGAAGAATCCTGGGGGCTGTATTAGGAAGAAATTTTAAGAAAATTGAAAACCGCACTGGTGATTAAAAGCTAGGAGAGTTGTGCCAAGAAAATTATTTTCCATCACACCAGTGACTTGCTCATTCTTCAAGAGTAGCAAGGACTATTCTACAAGAATTTTGTTAGGAAACCTTGCTCCATCCACCCTATATCCTTGATCTTGCTTCTTCAGACTTCTTTTTTCCCCAATACTCAAAGAACATTCAAAAGGAACATGTTTGAGTCCCTCAGAGATTCCAGAGCTCAGTAACATATCAGACAAGGGACTAATCTTTATAGGAAATTTCAACAAGACAAGTAATCCAATTAGAAAATAGGCAAAGGACATGGACAGACACTTCACCAAAGACATTCAGGTGGCCAGCAATATATGATGAAATAGCAAGAAGATGGAAACAGCCTAAATTTCCATCAGTGGGAAAATGGGTTAAATTTGGTACATCCATAAACAGTGAAATAGGAGAATTAAGTGTACAGTTAAGAGAGAGATCAGCAAAAAAAAATGATAGAGGCATAAGATACTGAGATGAGTACAAGGGTAAAAGGCAACAGGGCTAAGTGAATTATACACGCAGTCCTGTCTGAAAGGTGACTTATGAGAAAATGCACAGATGGAAACTTAGGCTGGGATACCATACTGAAAGGGTATGGATGGGAAAATGAGATTATATCCATGAGATACATGTTTGACAGAGAATATTTGTATATGGCTATTTACTTTTGTTGCAAATATGCCCATAAATGTGGTGGAGCATACAGGGGACAAAGTTAAGCAAACTTTAGACATAACAAAATATCTTGTAAGTTGTATATCATAGGGAAAGTACAACTACTGGACTTTCCTTACCTGTTGGAAAGAATAGTAAATAAAATTGAAGATGCATGAAAATAATTACTCTAATGGATCATGTGCACATCAGTCTCCATGATCCTAAGACCAGCAGAACTCATTTCTCTAAAGGGGACCACTGGATACAGTGGTAATAAAATTGGCCAGATAGAGACCCGTGGAACTTGAGACTATGACCCTTAGTCACGATTCAAGTCTGAAATAGCTCATTGCTTAAATTTCTGTAGGTTTCTATGGGGAACAGTAATACTAAGGAGGTATGCACACCTTAGAATAATCAATCATTTGAGATCCAAAGCATTTACCTAGGCATACAGTTCAGGAGAGTTAGGAAAGAAAACCCAAACCAACCCACTACCATTAAGTCTATTATGACTCTTCTGGAGTAGAAACAGGAAACATAGGGGAGGTGGGATAAGTAATATTACACTGGGGATCGCAGTTAATGACATGAAACAAAAATGTATGAATTATTGAATGGAAAAGTAATCCTCTATCACCCAGTTCACAAAAAGTTCTTTAAAAGATGCCCAAAAACAGCTGTTAACATTAAGTAAATAGAAGAGCGCATTATCCTTTGGGGAATGGTTGCTGTTGTCAAGTCAGTTCCTACTCATAGGAGTGACTGTGGGTTTGAAACGCTGACTTTATGGGTAGCAGAGCAGTGCTTATCCTGTATAGCACTAGTTAGATGGAAACAGTGCCTTCAGAGGCTATGTCAAGAAGCAGCTTCACATAAAAATCAGTGATTTTTGATAAAGGTTTTATAATTTTATAGTAATACTGTTTGACTTACTCTTATAAAATTGAGTAAAAAAAACTTAAAGCTAAAAAATTGTTTTCTTAGGTCTAGACCTGCTATTAAATATTTTAAAATATTGTGTCTTACATTGTGAAAGAAAGCCTTCTAAACAAAATAGCACTAGTATTAAAGTTCCTTTTCTGCAAAAAAAAAAAAAAGTGCTTTGAAATATGTGAGCTCTCTTCCCTTTCCTCATCCAGGAAGTTCCATAATCATGGTACCTTCCCACTAACTGGAGACTATAATACTAAACTTACTCTGAAATATCTGTGATTTGATACTTAAGATTAATCATACTGATAACTTTTCTATTTCATTTTCTATGTTGTCCTTTTTCTAACCCTTGACAGCCTTCAAACTTTCTGACTGGCCCACTTTCCCCTTCTCCTCTCTGTAGTGTTGTCTCAGCTTGGCTCTGCCGAGAAAAGACCTGAGCAAACCCTTCCTCAGAGATTCCAGCTCTCCTCTGCCTTTCAACAGCAGCAGCAACAGATACAAGTAATCCAGCAACTTCACTTTAGTACATTTTTTAAGATAAAATACTTCACTCCAAAAGTATGTGAGGGGTTTCAAAAGTTCTTGGAAAAATGGAATTAAAAGATAGGTATTTTTCATGTGCTTTTAAAAACCCTTCGTACTTTGCTTTATTTTTGTTTTACTGTCTTTTTTTATAGAATAAACAGTAAATTATTTAGCAGATTTTTTTAAAGACATTTGACATTTTAGGTAGTCATCTTGGAGCACTGAATATATTTTGTACCTTAAAGCCATACTGTTCTAATGTAAAATCTCTCATGAAGTACTGGTGGCAAATTACTAAATGTTTTCTAGTTTCAAGTATATTTTGAAATGGACTATTGTGCCAGTTGTTAACTTTTTAATATTATACTGCAGAAAATGCAAGCATACCAGTGTTCCTGTTAGTAAATATCACACCTGTTTACTTAGAAAAATATTATTAATTTTAGAGGTAAAATCAGCACATTATAGTTGACTATCTAAATGATTATCATACAACAAAATGGTAACTGAAGTTGCTGAGTTACTGCAATGTAGACTGACAAGGCAAAGTCACATTTTTTTTTTTTTCCAAGAGTCATTTTTTAAAGCCTTTAGCAGGCTTCTGTGCCACTGGTGCTGTTTGACTGTGCATTGTCTCTATTAATCTTCATTCCTTGGTGCGTTTTTCCTTTCAGTTATTTGTCACCAAGGAAAGCATCTGTCCATACTCCCCTACATTTAACACATTTTTCCCTCTTCTTTTCACAGCAGTTGCGATTCTTGCAGCATCAAATGTCTATGGCGGCGGCAGCAGCACAAACAGCCCAGCTCCATCATCATCAGCATACAGGCAACCAGTCAAAAAGTAAAATGAAAAGAGGCACACCAACCACTCCAAAATTCTGAGTCTTGAGCATTATTTATTTTTTCCTCTTTGAAAAAACAAGAGCATTGAATCAAAAGGAATTTGTTTTTAATTCATTTTTGTTTTTTTGGTTGTTTTTTTAATGTGTCAGTATTTTACATTGCTAGATGTACAAACTTTATATAGAAGCACAAACCTGTGATTTTTAAATAAAAACAGGTAAATGATTTAACATCTAGGATTGGTTTGCCTAAGTCATTGCTTTTTTGAGAAAAGGTTTTACTGTACATAGTATATATACACAAGTGACTGGAAACTTCTTTCAGAAGAATGTAGCTTGATATTTATTTCATATAAAAGGTCTGTGCACAATGCTAACAAATATAATTTTTATAAATATGTGTTGAAAATGTGGTTTTAATTAGGTTTCATACTCTGAAATACTTCATCCATCAGTTTTTTTACTTCTTTGTGTCTTGTCATGGCTCGGTTCATACAGTCCTGAAGTTTAGTGCCTGTCAGCCCACTTCCACCTGGAAAATTCACATTTTTAATCTCCATATAACTTTGTAAAAAGATCAATATGTCATTTTTTATTTTTATTTTTTTTTTTGAAATGACAATATACAGCAATGATACTAGCAGCATCCGTATTATCTGTGAACTTGTAAGAAATACCAGTTCCTATTTTATTTAACAAGACCTTGTCAGAGTTTAAGAACCACTGGTATATAGCATAAAACTGTGAGGAATTTCAGGTAGCAAGGAAACTAGTAAATTAACATTGACACATTCCACTTCCTCATCAGCACGTTAACTACAATAATTTGCAGAAGCTCACAAAATTTTCATCAATATATGTTTAGGACTGAAATGAAAGAAACATGCCTGGTTTGTGAAGACAGTCTAGCTTGCCTCTCTCATCCATTACTATAGTCAAGGTTCCAGTTGCCAGATGCTCCTCCTCTCCAGTAGGGTCAACTATAAGTAAAGTACTGTTGGGGGGGTGGGGGGAGGGAAGGAATTATTACTCCATCCAAAAAATTTTTGTTAAAAACTAAACTTAGCAATTATGTTTTAATATAAAAAAAAATCTTTAAAAAACTTAATACACCTGGATTTTGGATACAAGAGCTAGAACAGAACTGGCAGAAAAGTTTGTGTAAGAATGTTTGCCTTTCAGTTTATGGATATATTAAAGGTCTTGGCAAATACTGAAAGTAACCTCAGGTAAAGCTTTAGTGAGAACAGAAAATTAGCATTCTATGAGAATAAGCAAACCAAGTTAGGGTGAGTAAGAACCGATCCTCCAAATCCAGGTACTTGACAAAGAACAAAGGCTGGCTAATAATAACTTCAGTGACAATAGCTATAAACTCAGGTGTCCAGGGAAAAGTTAGAACGCTCAGTAACATGGTATCTGACTAACTTACTCATCAAATATGGCAAAGGAAGTTGCAACTGGGTAACTTCTAATATTCAAATGACTTTTCTTCTTTAAATTAACTTCTGCTAAAGCAGTTTCTTCATTTATAGTAACTTCAGGCAGCTGTACTAGAAAAAGACAAGTATGTAAATATACAATGTAAATATTTGTCTCCCACTCTAATATAAAAGGCATGACTTTCTATCGTTTATTTTTTCTTTTACTGAACTTGTCCAGAGGTATTTTTCTAAGAAAAAAATTATCTTAGAATAAAGATAAAATAAATACTGCATTGTATTTCAGACCATCTGACATTCTTGCCTAAGCCTATTTTCTTTAGTTTAAGAAATTACAATGAATTATTAATAGAAACTATGTTTAGCCACTTTTTAAATGCCAGGTACTTTTAAAAGGCATTTTCACATTTTAACTGGGTGAAAATCTCAACTTCCAAGGACATGCTCCCATTCTGAATGTTGTTTGATGGTAGTGAGGTCCCCCTTCCCCGCTTCTGAGATGACTCATTTTATACCTATGCTAGAGTGTCGTTTTATAATTAACTCAGTTAACATCCACAGCTGAATCATCATGCTGTTAGTATCTTCTCCCACCTTTTCAAGGAAATGTATCACTTGGTGGGAGCTACAGACACTAAGGCTAAAAGGCATATAAGTAAGTCACTATACCACAGTCAATTGTCCTTTTCCTCATATCAGTTTAACTGTAAGCAGACTCATGAAAGCTTATAAGCACTTCATGCTTTTATCTCATTTTAGAGACCCAAGGTCTACACTGCCCATTCCTATCAACCCAGTTGATACTGCATTTATAACCAATTGATAATGACTGCTTTAAAATCATTAAAGATGTGTGCCAGAGTTGTATCCTTTTACCATGCTTATTCAAATATTTGCTGAACAAATAATCTGAGAAGGTGGATTATATGAAGAAGTGACATCATGCTTGGAGGAGGACTCAGCCTTCAATATGAATATGACACTACCTTGATTGCTGAAAAGTGAAGAGGAAGGATTTGAAATACTGATAACATAACTTTCAGTATGAATTGCATCTCAATGTAAAGAAAACAAAAATCCTCACAGCAGGACCAGTAAATAACATCATTAGAAATGGAGAACAAAGACATAATATTTTTAATCACCTCATATGCATGTGACAATGTATAAGGAATACTATAGAAGAACTGATGCATTTGAATTATGGTGTTAAAGAATATTAAAAGTCTCACAGACTGCCGAAGAACAAATAAACATTTATGGGATGTACAGCCAGAATGTTCCTTAGAACTCACAATGGTGAGACTTCATCCCTTGTACTTCTAACATTGTCAAAAGGGACCAGTCCCTGGAGAAAGACATTATGCTTGGAAGAGTAGAGTTTCAGGGAAAAAGAGGACGACCATCCCTCATAACCCTCAAAGAAAGGTTTAAAACAAAATGTCTATTTATTTGGGCAATTTGTAATTCCCTTTATAGGATATCCAGTCAAGTATATAGACAAAGTGGGTTTACAAGCTCTGTGTAATTATGACACCCAATATTTATTTCTGTCATAGATGGGCAAAAGGCCTTGGGTCTCTGCTGGCAAGTAGGCCCTTACCCTCTCCTCTATTAATCATCTTGTTTACAAGCTAGGCTTTTGATTCCAGTAACAGATTTTCTCCATTAAGTTATAGCGTAACATCTCTTTCAGCTATTACAGATAACCAAAGTAACCATCAAAAGAACCAAAAGTTTTACTTCCCATGCCCCTTTCATTATCTTACAAAGCCCCATACTATCATGAACCATTGTAATGGACCCTACTTCTGACACCAACCCTATAAAATGAATTACAGCATAGTATCCCTTAACAGCAAGGAGCTCTGGTAGCGTTATTAAGTGCCGTGGAGTTGGTTCTGACCCACAGTGGCCATGTATAGGGATTCCAAGGAGCAGCTTGTAAGCATGAACCGCCCACCCTGCAGTTAAAACAGCTTTGCAGTCTGGCGCATTAACCCACAGCGCCTGCGAACCTCAAGGTCAGCAGTTTGAAACTACCAGCTGTTCCACGGTAGAAAGATGAGGCTTTTTAATCCCATAAAGATTTACAGCCTCAGAAACTGTACAGGGTCACTATGAGTCGAAATCGACTCCATGGCACGTAATCACAACAACCACCACCACCATCCCTAACAGCACTCAACTGGGACTGATAATTCATTGCAATAGTCACACAGACTTCAAGAGTTAAAGGGCTTATCAGGGTGTCAACAAGTTACAATTCAGTCAGAAATGCTCAGGGACAGTTACAGTCAGGACAGTCTCCCCTTAGCTGTGCCCACAGGCAGGCCTTTCTCTGCCCAACAAATTTTTAAAAGCGCTTTTAGGGCTGCTGCTAACACACCACTCTACCAGAAGGCTCAGTCTAAAGGCACTTGGCTCTGACTCCATGGATCACCAAAGCAACATCCACCAATTAAATGTCTTGAGGTTCCCTACTCTGTAAGCAAGCCTAATGCCCATAGTTTTACTTGCTGCATGGGCTGGGAAGCCCATCACTCGCTCTGTCTTGTGCTCTGGCTCTTGGTCCTGCTGCTACTGCTCTTCTTTCACTCCAGTGACACAGCTCTATGTCAACGAGGTTTAAATGTGCAGAGATCCCAGGGGCCAAAGGATGCACTCCCCTCGTGAGATTCCACCCACATACTTGTGAGATGACTCATTCTACACAATTACAATTAACTCTCTGTTAACATCCAGAACTGACTCTTGTCATCCTATCAATGTCTTCCATCTTCTCTTACCCAGAACCATCAGGAAATGTGTCATATGATTGGAGTTACAAAGACTGGGACTAGAAGTCACTATACCATATTGTGCAGTCCCAGTGTGGATAATAAATTGGACCGCAAGGTCAGTTTGAACCACATGTCAGTGGTTCAAATTCACTAGCTGCTCCTTGGAAACCCTATACAGGTTTGTCTGAACTGACTTGCGGCTCATAACTACAACATACCATATGTAATCATTAATATTCCCATGAAGTAGGTAAATGTTACAGATGTAAAAATTTTTGCACAGAGGAAATAAGAGCCAGGACTCAAAATGAGTCCTTCCTTTTATCACTATTAATATAAAAACAGACTCTGGACTTCCAGTAAGATGGCAGACTAGGCAGACACACAATACAGACCCTCTACAACAAAGATACTGGAGTCCTGGTGTGGCCCTCTGGGTTAATGTACTGGACTGCAAGGTCAATTTGAACTGCAAAGTCAGTGGTTCAAGCTCACCAGCTGCTCTTCAAAACCCTACATGGGTCGCTATGGGTCAGAACTGACTCAATGGCACATAAAAACAAAGATATGACAGACCAAATGAAAGAGATAAAAATCCTGGAATCCTGAACTTCAGAAAAAAGGTTAGAGAAATGGACTGATTGAATGCTGGGAGCTCAGCTGGAATAGCGAGAAAGGGAGGCAAACATATATAGCTGATCAGGCACAGTGTAACCATCTTGGAAGCAGCTTTGTCAACAGAAGGTAGCCTGACAGCATATTCACACACACAAGGCAGGAAAGGTATGATTTCTTCTTTTCTCCATGTCACCTCTGACCCTCTTCCACTCCTAGCTCAAATCCAGGGATTCAGAGGTAGGGGCCAGCTGCCTCTTCAATGCGCCATTGTGGTTTCTGGTTTCAGACAAGCTCTGCTCCAGATAAACAGAACCTGCCGAACTATCAGACCAGCATTTACCCAGTTGCTCTGCCCCCAGCTGCCCTGTAATCCTAACAGACTGAAACCAGCTCCATCAAGGGCCAGAAACTCTGCTGTCACATACCTCCCATACCTTGCAGTTCAAATGGCTTTGCAGTCTGGTGCATTAATCCACAGCACCACACCAGGACTCCTAGTAAGCATTAACACAACATAATTGAAAGTGCAAAGAAAACACACAAACAAAATGAACTCAGTGCAGAAAATTACATGAAACCAAGAAACCAGCAGCAACACACACACAAAAAAAACCCATAGCAAAAAGCATTCAATTCATTCCTATCAATAATTACACTGAGTGTAAATGGCTTAAAAAGATAATAGAATGGATAAGAAAACATGATCCTTCAATATAAAATGTCTGTAAATGACACATCAAATAGATGGAGAGAGCCTAAATGCCCATCAACAGAAGAATGGTTAAACAAACTTTGGTACATACATACAAACGAATACTATGCTATATCGAAGAATAACAAATCTGCAAAACACCTCACAATATGGATGAACTTGAAGGACATTATGAAAAGTGAAATTAGCCACAAAAACACAAATATGAGACCAATGTTGTAAAAAGTTAAGAAAAGGCCTGGAGCGGCCAGAACAGAAGATACTTCTTGAAACAAAAAACGACAGGAAAAATGGAAAACAATATAGGCAGACCGACTGATTACCACAAGAACAAACAAGTGGCTCACCCAGGAGACATCAAGGCAAACCCCGTTCTAAGACTAAGACTCAATGGGAATACACGTTCTGATTGGTGACTACATTCATCACTGATAAGGGGAAGTGAGGGAAACGCAGCAATGAAGCTGCAAGCTAAGCCCTACAACG
>NW_006408540.1:26922763-26928069 GCF_000296735.1 Chrysochloris asiatica | reverse complement strand
AGGTCTCTTGTGATATAACAGTGAATAATTGTTATCAGGGATGATTGTAAGAGCTTGAAATGTAAAGCAGACGTTTTGTGGCAAAGGGAGGGGAGTGATTAACTTTGCAGTCTAGGAGTGGAGGTCCCTGAGACCATCAAGGGAGAAGAGCAGAGAACGGAACCCTACCCAGAGAAGCAGTGATCCCAGAAATGGAGGCAGAGACGATGATGTGGGGAGGAGCGGCTGGAGACTTTGGACCCAGAGAGGGAGAGGGGCTGTGTGCTGACAACCAGGGATTGCGGGTATACCCTTTGGTTAATGGATGATGCATAGAGGGGATTGTAACCATGGCAAGAAAATGATATACGATGGAATCAATGTGAAGCTAATGTCCTCCCATGTAAATTATCACATAATTCACAATAATGCATTAAAAAAAAAAATTAAGGTTTTCTTGTGAAAAAAAAAATCTTTGATGGTTATGGGCGTAGTGGTGATGGTGGTGGTGTGCCATGGAGTTAATTCCACTCATAGTAACCATGTATAGGGTTTTGGAGGCTGTAAATCTTTATAGAAGCAGAAAGCCTTATCTTTCTCCTGTGGAACCGCTGGTAGTTTTGAACTACTGACTACAAAATTAGCAGCCCAACTTGTAATCACTATGCTACCAGAGTTCCTGGTTGTGTGTGGGGGGGGGTAATATTCACAGACTAGAGGGCAGACACATGTTAACATGGGTGACAGGGCAGGCAATATTCAACAAGAGAAGCCAGCAGAGGAAAGATTAAGGTAGTGGGAGGCAGGGGGAGGAATGCAATTTTAATGCTAAAGTGAATAGAGGTAAACTGTTAACTGCTGGTACATGGAAGGGATTGCAATCATTGTAATGAAACAAAATATATGATTTGTTGAATGTAAAACTGATAAACCTTCACTCAATGCAAAATAAGTTCAACAACACAAAAACAGATTCTGCCACTGAAGTTATTACAACTTATGGCACCCCCATGTGTTATAAAGATGTAATGTTTATGGAAGGAATTCACCAGGCCTTGTTTATGCAGAGTGAGTTCAAACCGCCAACCTTTAGGTTAGTAGGTTAGTGGATGTGCTCAAGCCACTTAGACTACCCCAAGTGTCTCAGTAAAATAATATTGCTAAGCTAACTATATTTTCTAACTCCAATTACATATATAATCAAGTCAGCAATAGGGAACATGCATAAGTCATTGTTAATCATAATCAAGCTAATTAGACTCCTTACTAGGAGAAATTTAACAACTAAAGAGGAAACCTACGGCCCTAAAGTAAAAACAACCGAACCTACTCTTCACTTTTTAGCAACATTACGTCAAGTGAAGAATTCAGATAACACTTGTACACTCCTCCCCAATCACTCAGATTTTGGTTAGAACTCTCTTTCCCTCACATCAACTACTGTGGAAAGGACTGAACACCCAGCCCAATACATGCTAGAAAGTCACATTAATATTATGTTCATTAATTTAGAAATATATTTGAATGTTAATTTTAATAAAAACCTTTAAATCTTAAAATGCTTACTGAGAAAATTAATATATAATTTCACAAAACTTTTTAAATCCTGATCCAAGAAGACAGGCATTTATTAGGCTTACTTACCATTTTTTAAAGCAGCTAACAAAGCAAATGTACAGGCATCCAAAATGTTTCCATCATAGTCGAGGCAAATGAGATCACAGTATAGAACCCAAGTCAGCTAAAATATAGTTTATTAGAAATCAACATTCAAATGGGTAGAACATATTACTTGCTAAGATAAATGAATCACAGAACCTTTGGCTCAACAATATAATCATCCAGGCTAAAAAAATTATATAATGATTTACCCTATAACATAGAAAATGAGATTTGATGACAGCTAGCTTTTGACAACTCAGCTGACAATGAAAGAAACATCTCAATTTCCCTCAAGGAGGCCATAGATAATAGAAGGAATTTCCATTCTGCTTGCTAAGTTAGTAGATATGGAAATGTTTTTTTAAAGCCTTGGCTGCCTCAAAACAACTTTCCCATAAGAACCTTAGTACATGAAATATTTAGGTTCTACAGTTGAATAAATCAATATAAAACCAAACAAGAAAACCCTCTCTAGGTTCTAATAAATCTAGGTCAGTATTTTCAAACCAACTTTTCGAACTTACCATGTAGATTCACCTTAAACACACTATCATAATCAGAAATTAAGGAAAATTAATTGCCTCAACTTAAAACATAACACCTCTGAAGAAATAAATTATTCAAAATTCTGTTTTCTGAACTACATAGTCTATTTAAATAATTATAGAGTAAGATTGATATTTTTACTTAATTACATCTAAAACTAATAAGCTACCCATACTTAAGGCCTTGTGGTTTAATTCTTTTCACTTCCACCACCCCCTCCCCAAAAGTATACTTCAGAATTAATTTAAAAGCCCTTTTTTTTTTACTCTACTTACCTTTCCTTGAGAAATACATAAGTCCTCTTTCTGAATTATCTGTGAACTAAATATAATGACAATAAGTAAATGATAGGTCAAAACTATATGAAAATAAGCAATAGTCAAATTTTATCATATGCTTACTTTTCAATGACATCTGCAATGAACTGGCTAGCCACTTGGGCCTCTTCCCCAGGAGGTCCAGACCGAAATCTTGATGAACACAGGGGTGGTAGATCCACATTAGGAACTGAAAGAAACATCCTATAGCTCTGAACCAAATTATCTCTAGGTATATTTTAAGTGCTGAAAGTTTTATCGGTCTACTGCAAAGGCAACAGTGGTCACAGACAGGCTTTGCAAATGAAAAGCTTTGTAACGTTTTAATCACATTCTTTTGGTTCTTCATAAGACTCCCTAAGTTTAGACAAAACTAAATTTAAATTTCCCAATTTTTTCATAGAAAATTAAAAAAACAAAGCATCGGTATTATGCCTTATTCTTCCTAAGTCTTCCCAAGTTTTCTAGATTTCATTCAAAATATACTACTCATACCCAACTATTTTTGCATTTTAAAAATGCTTCTTACCAAAATAAACAAAAACAAGTTGCATAGTAGTATAAAAGAATATTTATGGAAACAGAAAAGTTTGCAATGCAAAAACAAATTTGATGAATGTGAGAACAAAAAAGATGGTGGATCAGGTGAAGTGCAGTGAAGAGCTCCGTTAACAACACAGAATACCGGACCAAGCAGGCTCAGGGGATGGTGCCAGAACTGTGAACCACATATAAAGGAATTTTTAGAAGGTTGGAAGGCTTACAGTTAGGGGAATTTGTAGCAGAAGCAAGAAATCCATTGCTTTCTAATTCAAGATGTTCAGCTGCTCCCAGAGCCACCATCTTGGGCAAAACAAAGTGGGAGATGGAAGAAGGATCAGAGCAGCCACATACACCTGATAGAACCGCGAAGATAAAGGTGTGGACATTCTTTTTTTTTTTTTTTTTTTTTTTTTTTTGGTATCTGTTCATTGGTCTCTCGCTGTCTGCTCACCTCCATTCTGGTGATTAGAGGGGGTGCCTGAGAGAGTAGACACCTCACCCCCATGGACAACATGAAGAGGGTTCTACTACACATGCGTACAGATCACCTCAAAAATTAAAGTGATAGTTTCCACAAAACCAAATGGCCACAGCTGACCCTGAATTGTTTATCACCAGGAAAAAGGCCTGAACAGGGATTGTGGAGCGGGACAGGCAGACTAAATAGGAAATAGGCTGAAAATTAAATCCTGAATTACGTTACAACAACCAACAGTAGCATCTTGAAATTTCTCAGGAAGAACAGTGAAAAGGGAAGCCCATCTCCTGATCACATCTACCTGGATACAATCAGAAAGCATAAAAAATACCAAAATACACACCCATCTAAGTATTAAGGCCACAGATAATTCCTGAATATGCCCAAAAAGCAGAAACACGTGACCATATCAGCACATGTCCAGAAATGGGACAAAGTGACTGAGGCAAATGAACTGGAAGTGGACCAACACTCCATACTGAAAGATGGGCAGGCTTTGAAAATGTCTGTGAAGGAATTCAGAAAAATGATTATAAAATGTATCAAAACACTATACAATGGAGTTGAGAAAAAATAAGGAAGAAGTCAGGAAAGCGCTACAGGAACAATCAAATAGACACAGCATTGGAAACAATTCAAAACCTACAGAAAGAGGTCCAAATGATTAATAACAGAATATCAGAAATGGACAATACACTGAAAGGGCAAAGAAGTAGAAGTGAAGAGACAGCAGCCAGAACTAGTGAGCTAGAAGATAAATCTCTCAACACTACTAAGATAGAAGAGCAAATGCAAAAAAGGATAAAAACGGCTGAAGAAGGCCTAAGATTCATGTTGGACAACATGAAGAGAAATAAGAATTACCGGAATTCCAGAACAGAAAGAATCACACAAGTCCACAGAGGATATAGTTGAAGAGCTTCTGGAAGAAAACTTCTCTAACATACTGAAAAGCTAAAAGATAAGCATTCAAGAAGTTCAACGAACCCCAGGAAGGATAGACCCTAAAAGACAATCACCAAGACATATAATAATCAAACTCTCCAAAATCAAAGATAAGGACAGAATCCTGAAAGCAGCTACGGAAAAGAGAAGTGTAACATACAAAGGCAAGCAAATCAGATTAAGCTCAGATCTCCCAATAGAAACCATGCAGGCAAGAAGGCAATGGGGAAGAGATATATAAAACCCTGAAAGACAATAACTACCACCCAAGAATCCTCTACCCAGCAAAGCTGTCAATCAAATACAATGGTCAAATCAAAACATTCCAGGATAAACAGAAGCTAAGGGATGTTGCCAAAGCCAACCCTGCTATGAAAAACATCCTAAAGGAGGTTCTGTGGACTGAGAACCAACAAGGACAACAATGTACATGGCAGCATCACCCTGAACTCAATCGACAAATGGAAGAGTCAAGAACAGAATAAAATCTTAAGAACAGAGGATCTGGGAGGTCAGTCAATTATCAGAACAATTACAATGTGAAAGAAGGTAAACACAAAGAAACAGAGTTCCACATGGTGGGAAGGTCAGGTAGATTACAGGATAAAATAGACTGTCTTAAAGGGAGGGAAGAATTAATGGAATATAAGGTAACCACACAATGGGATTGGGGTGGGGGTTTAGTTCGGGTGTTGGGGAAGACAATACAAGAAGGGGGAGGAGGTAGAAGAACAAGATAGATAGGGGAACACTGAGACAAGTTTGCATAGCCTAAGTGGGACAGAGGTAAACAGCAA
The DNA here is from genome assembly GCF_000296735.1 of Chrysochloris asiatica. Classification (NCBI taxonomy): domain Eukaryota; kingdom Metazoa; phylum Chordata; class Mammalia; order Afrosoricida; family Chrysochloridae; genus Chrysochloris; species Chrysochloris asiatica. Next base: position 26,922,802 of record NW_006408540.1, on the reverse strand, counting down.
TGCATGCTCAACCTTGGAACAACAGGGCTCTGGGATACA
>NW_006408540.1:26895672-26915090 GCF_000296735.1 Chrysochloris asiatica | reverse complement strand
ACAGTGGAATGAATGCGGAACTGAAGTTCTCCCATGTAGACTATGATATGATTCACAATAAAACATTAAAAAACAAAAACAGAGGGAATAGAAGCAAATATTGTTGACTGATGATGCATGGAGGGGATTGTAATCATTGCAATGCAACGAAATATGATACAATGAGTATTAAGCCGATGTTCTCCCATGTAAACTATCACTCAATTCACAATAAAAACGTAAAAATAAAGTAAAATAAAACGCTTGTGCCTGGGAAAAAAAATTGATGAATGAAAACCAATGTTTCAGTAAAACAAAATTAATAGTATATTAAAATATACATCCAATATAGCTACCCTACAAATGAAATGTTGCTTCTTTACTCCATAGGTAATAAGTTTGATAAAAGTTAAATTTAGAAAATTCTTTCTTTTGCTTTAAGCAGTTTCTGCTAACACAGGTACAGAAAAGCTTCAGGAATGTCAGCTGTATTGTCATATATTCCTAAATCTTAGTTGAAATAATTCTCTTCAACTCTAACACTTAAATGCTAGGACTTGACTACATAAGTATTAAATGTGTTAAGGTATTTGTATTAAAATTTAAAAAATCATTTAACTTACCTACATATCCTTTATCAGGGGAATCTGTTGGTGGAGCTGCAAATTCCTATAAAAACAAATGCTTCCTATTGAAAGCAGCTAAAAACCATTACAACTACAGTTTAGCTATCAGATATAGAAGGTACTACCAAAGACCATCATCTAGCTAGTTAACTAAATCATCAGTATCTTTTATGCCTGGAATTAAGCCCAGGGCTTAAAACACATAGACTCAACTCCTAACAATAGTACTACACGGTAAGAAAGCAGTATAATATAGTAGACTACGCTACAGTGTTTGTTGTTCATTAAAATACTTAATTTTAAATCTTTTTAAATTTTTCTAATTGGATGTCTGCCCCACCCTTTTCTACTAATTTAGAAAGAATATGAATTTAATCCCCAGGTGACACTGACACAAACAGATTTAGGAAGTGTTGGTATAATAAGGTGCCTTGTTAGCACTGTAGGAGAAGCACTGGATTGTTAACCATAAGATGGGCAGTTCAAACCCACCTGTGACTCTGTAAGAGAAAGATGAAGGTTTCTGCTCCCATAAGGATTTACAGGCTTGGAAACCCTAGACAGTGTCACTGTGAGTTGGAATCCACTCTAGGGCAGTGGGTTTTGGGTTGGGAATAATAAAGGAAACCTGGCGGCACTATAGGATAAGGACTGGACTGTTAACTAAAAGGCTGGCAGTTCAAACCTACCAGATATTCCAAGGGATAAAGATGAAGCTTTCTGTGCCTATAAAGTTTTACAGCTACGGAATCCCTATATAGAGTTGCGATGAGTCAGAATTGACTCAGTGGAAGTGGGTGGGGATGTAATAATCAAAGAGCCCTGGTTGATGCTATGGGTTACGTGTTGGGCTACTGAAGGAAAAGTCAGCTGTTTGAACTCACCAGCCATTAAGCGGGAGAAAGAAGAGGCAATAAGCTTCCATAAAGGTTTACAAACTTGGAAATCCAATGGAGCAGTTCTACTCTGCCTACTGGGGTGCTATCAGTCAGAATCAATTCAATGGCAGCAAAAGCTGAAAGACCTTGGGCAAGTTATTTAACCTCTAACTTCTTCATCTGTAAAAATGGGAAGAACAGTGCCTACTCCAAGGGACCATTATGAGGGTCAAATGAGAGCATGTACCTCTAACTAAGCACCTTACACAAAACCAGATAAGAAATAAATGTTCAAATCTTAATGTTAGTTATCACCCAGTTTTACTGAGGAGGACTTTGAACTTACATTAAATAACCCAATGTAGTATAGTTAAAAGCACAGGCTTTTTTATGTGCTTTTATGAGACAGACTTATGTTTATTTTTATGAGCCTGTGTACCTGGACAAGTTACTGAATCTCATCACAAAGGGGAGAGAAAAAAAATATACCTCAAGTGATAGTGATTGTTCTGAGGACTAAACTGAGTAAATCTGTAAAATAACTAGTGGATAGTCTGAAATACAGCAGGTACCCAGTTAATGATAGCTATTATTTTCTTAAACTTTCCTCTTAACAGACTCAAAGCACTACACATTTCACACAAATTAAATGCCATCAGTAGCTAAAACAATAGTGCCCCAAATCTCGCTTAATTTGCAATCAATTTCCAAAAACAGAGTGGTAAAATTAAAACTTTTATTTTGATACATTTGACAAATGTTCATAAATTACTTATGTTGTTTTAGTTAAGTGCCGTCGAGCGGATTCCGACCTATAGCAACTTTGTATAGGGTTTCCGAGGAGCAGCTGGTGAGCTTGAACCACCGACCTTGCAGTTCAAATGCCTTTGCAGTCTGATGCATTAGCCCACAACGCCACACTGTTGTTGTTGTTGTTGTTAAGTACCGTCGAGTCGGGTCCGACCCATAGCGACCCTGTACAGGGTTTCCGAGGGTGTAAATCCTTACGGGAGTAGAAAGCCTCATCTTTCTCCCGCGGAGCGGCTGGTAGTTTCAAACCGCTGACCTTAAGGTTCGCAGCCCGATTCGTAACCACTACGCTACCAGAACTCCTTACAACGCCACACTAAGAGTCATTAAATTTGGGCTGTATTATCTAATACCAATAAGCTCTTCAGAAATGAAAATACTGAACAACTGACAATTAGCTACCTAATCAAGAGTAAAATTATTAAGTATATATGATAAATATATGGAGTTACTTTGGTAGTTCGTATCAATGATAAAAATTAATCATACCGCTTTTATTCCACAAATTACAGTCGTATTTCCCAGCTTCACTAAAGCAGAACCATCTGCAGTAGTAATTGAACCTGAAAAGACAAGTATTTAGGTAAAATGACAAAGCTCATTAAAAAACAAAATATAGCTATACAATTATCTATATAATAACTAAAATTAAATGTTAACTTCAGATTTCTACAGTCTCAGTTGCTTATGGAAATTTATCTCTAGACTCAGGCATCATTGATTTAAAAATGGTAGCTAGCATGTAGGATTTGGCTGAAATATATTTAAATGGTTCATAAGCCTAGAATTTGGAATTACCATTCATTTGAAATTGGAAAATTCCCTATTTGCAATAAGAGGATTTAATAAGTATTGTTGTTAAGTGCTATTGAGTCAGTTCTGTCTTGTAACAACCCTGTATAAGGTTTCTGAGGAGTGGCTGGTGGGTTTTAATTACCAACCTTGCAGTTAGGCCGTCGAGTTGGTTCCAACTCATAGTGAGCCCATATAGGGTTTTCAAAGACTGGCTGCTGAGCTTGAACCACCGATCTTGCGGTTCAAACCAACCTTCAATCCAGTGCATTAACTCACAGCACCACTAGTCCAGTGCTTATCTTACAGAGCCACAAAATTCCTAAAAATGTATTAGACACATAAGAAACCCACACATTTGTGGTTTTGAAGGAAGGGAGAAAAAACTCTTTGCAGTTACTTTGAAATATAAATGAAGTATTTATCAACTAACAGAGTACTACATTAGCGGAGTGGTTATGAGTCGGGCTGCTAATCTCAAGGTCAGCAGTTTGAAACTACCAACAGTTCCGCAGGAGAAAGCTGAGGCTTTCTGCTCCTGTAAAGATTTACAGTCTCAGAAATCCCATATACGGTTGCTATGAGTCAGAACCAACTCCACAGCACATAACCACCACCACCAGGTTAAAAAAAGAAAGATTTACAAATAAAAATCTCTACTAGTATAAAAATATTCATAGGGAGCACAGTGAATTTGTAGGATAAGCAATAGACTGCAAACCACAAAGTTGTTGGTTCCAGCCTACCAGCCACTTCAGGGGGGAAAGACAGGCCTTCTGCTCCTGCAAAATTTATAGCCTTGGAAACATTATACAACCGACTTAAAGGTATTGAAAAACAAGAAAGTACTGAAAAACAACAAAGTACTAAAAAACAACAAAGTATCATAGTAACTTCAACATCCTATTTTAGAATTCAACAAGTATTCAAAACTAAGAAAAATACTATTTTAAAAACTGATCATAGTAACTTCAACATCCTATTTTAGAACTCAAAATATCCTCACCTATGTTGACAGTGGTGGTTCTGAATTCACCAAGTTCTCTTCCATCAGGACGGCAGTTCTCTTTCTAAATAAATATGTTTAATTAAAAGAAAATATATATTACAATATTGTTATTGTTGAGTGCCTGGGAGTTGGCTGCAACCCATGGCAACCCTGTATAGGGTTTATGAGGAGTGGCCGGTGAGTATGAACTGCCAACCTGGTGGTTCAGCTCTACCGTGCAGTCCTACAGCGCCACACCAGGACTCCTTATGTTACAATATATCCATGTAAATTTTGTACAAAGTAAAGTAAAACACATTAAACCATGTCAATGCAAAATAAGTTTAAATCCAAATGAATTAATTTGATTTGAAATGTGTTCTTAAAGTAAACATATAATACTGCTATTAAAAGACATTAATGTTACTGACCAAAAATCTTCTGTAGTACTCCAGAGGCTCCACAGTTCTGAAAAGCACGAGATAAAACTATCATACAAATTACGGAATCTTAACATCAATCCAAAACCTGGCAAGGATCTTAAGAGTCTGGTAATTCAGCTAATCTTCAAAAATGATAACTAAATTTCCTTTATCAATTCTTATGTATAACACCATGTTGTTTGTTAATAAGTTTCGGTCAGTGGGTTCCACTCAAAGCAACCCTTATAGGATTTCCAAGCAGTGACTGGTGGGTTTGAACTGCCGACCCTGAGGTTAGCAGCAGTTCATTGTTTATCCTATAGGACCATACCAGGGATCCTATAATTGCTTAAGGATGAACGATCAATGCTGATGTATTGAGCTTTATTTTTTTATAGTTATAGGTGGTGGTGGTGGTGGTGGTTATGTGCCATGGAGTCAGTTTGGTCACCTATAAATATTAACAAAAACACCTAGATATTTTCCTTTTCCGTTTTAGTTGTTGAAGGTATCTTTAGGCTCATCATTACTTTGAAATTCCAGTAGTTATTAGATTTGCTACTACATCTTGTTTCAAGAAAATTCAAATACACATATTATTACATCAAGAAATACACAAACATATTTCAATAGAATTGATTTTCTTTGGTGTCCTATTTATTTAAAAAGCAATGCTCTCAGACATTCAGACTTCACCAGATCAGCACAAAAAAGGCTTAACTAAAACCGTACGTACCAGGAACAAACCTTTTAGAATGGTAAGTGAACCTGGCGGCTAGCGATTCAGATGAAACTCACAGGCGTTCGCAGGGGGTTCAAAACCCTGCGAACAAAGTCCGTCCCATCTCCCGTGCCTTCAACGCAACCACTTAGGTCGTTAAATTCGGCCGGGGAAGGTGTGAGGCCCAGACAAGAACGACCTCCAGGTGAGAGGATCTTAGCTCAAACATTAAAGGGTGCCAACACCCAAGCCATCCCTTAGAACACAAAACTCCCGCCCGCCAGCCACGGGCACTTACTTGAACCCAGCCGCCATCTTAGCCCGAGCGCACGTGGTAGCGCGGTCAGTCCTAGCACTTTCCACACGGCACCACACCCATCTCCCGCCTGGGGAGAAGCTGAAGACTGGGATGTGACGGAAGTTGTCCTCGGTCTGCCTGTGGTTCCACGGTCACTAGTGTGACGGCCCTGTAGTATTTCTCGTCTTTGATGTAATGTGGCGAATCTCCTAATAGAGAAATGATGATGTGTCCCTCTTTGGAAACATGCTGCTAGTTCAGAAGGTTTAAGAGGAAGTTGTCGCTGCAGATTAATGGGCTGGATTGCAAGGTCGGTTTGAACCTCACGGCAGCGGTTCAAGCTCACCAGCCGCTCCTCGGAAACTCTACACCAGGTCGCTATGTGTCGGAACCGAAGCAATTGCACATAACAACATAAATTGAGTGTGAAGTCCTGGACCTCAAGGTCGCAATTCAAACTCAGCACATGTCCCTGGGAAAGCCTATATAGGGTGGCAAAGCTTCAAAATGACGCAGGGGCATGAAACCACAACACAAATATTGAGTGTGGAGCATTATACCAATATGTCTGCGTCCTTTTCCATCTCTTAGCCTCTTCCATAGGTGAAGGGCTCCTTGCACCACCACCAGGAAATTACTGAATCTTCTGTGCAACCATTATCCCCATCAGATTAATAAACTTTCTATAGAGCCAGAGATTACTCCAAAGGAGAAGCTTGTATTTTGTAGACTACATCTCAAGGCCTCCACCACCCTCCTAGATAAATACGGGACAAAATCCCTTTGCGTGGAATTAAGGCAGGGAGCCTAGGGAGCCTCTTAAAAAAAAAGTTACTAGGAAAGGAAGATTGCCTCAAGGTCAGGCAGGTTCTTTGGGTCTCTGTTGTATCCCCAGGACCAGACTCAGTGCCTGACCTAGTGCCGGGGACATACACACTGATGGTGGTGGTGATGTGTTGTGGAGTAGGTTCCGACTCATAACGACACTGTATAGGGTTTCCAAGGAGCTCTGGTAGCGTAGTGGTTACAAATCGGGCTGCGAACCTTAAGGTCAGCAGTTCGAAACTACCAGCCGTTCCATGGGAGAAAGATGATGCTTTCTGCTCCAGGAAAGATTTAAAGCCTCGGTGTACAGGGTCGATATGGGTCGAAACCGACTCGATGGCACTTAACAACACCAACAACAGGGTTTCCAAGGCTGTAATAAATCTTTATGGGAGCAGAAAGCCTCATCTTTCTCCCATGGAACCACACTGGTAGTTTCAAACTGCTGACCTTGAGGTTAGCAGCCGGTCTAACCGCTACACTACAGTGGTGGTGGTTATGTGCCGTGGAGTCGGAACCGACTCATAGCGACCCTGTACAGGGTTTCCGAGGCTGTAAATCTTTACAGGAGCAGAACGTAGGCACTCAGTAAATGTTCACTGAGTAGATTCTCGGAGTTGGAAGATTCTAAGAACTGTAGCTCCACAGCCATCCACCCCTAAATCAGAGCAGCTATGATGGACCCAGCTAAGACCTTTCTGTGGCCCAGCCTGCAGTATCTGCTACTCCAAGCCTTCCTGAGACAGGGAGCCTAGAGGGTTTCTTGAAAGATGAAAGACAGAATCACAAGACATTGCCTATTTTAAAATTCACTTACTGTAAACAGACCACCATGGATTTCTGTATTTATTTCCTTGTACAGGCTAGCATGGACTCCTGGTGTGGCGTTATAGGATCAGTACCGGACTGTGAATTGAAAGGTCAGCAGTTCAAACCCACTAGCTAACTGCTCCTGTATATAGGGTCGCTATGAGTCAGAACTGACTTGACAGCACTTAACAACAACTACAGCCTAACTGTTGTGTTACTGTAGGATAATCACTGGACTGCTCACTACAAGGTTTAAACCAGGGGTAGGGAACGTTGGACCCATGGGCCATATGAGCCCATGAAATCATATGGTCTGGCCCTGCCAAGACAACCACAGGCAGGACTCAAAATTCAATAAATCTAGGAGCTTTTTTTCAAGGAGCTGTGGTAGAGTAGTGGTTACGAATTGGGCTACTAATCTCAAGGTCAGCAGTTCAAAACTACCAGCTGTTCTGCGGGAGAAAGATGAGGCTTTCTGCTCACGAAATGATTTACAGCCTCGGAAACCCTGTATAGGGTCGCTATGAGTCGGAAGTGACTCCACGGCACACCACCACCAGGAGCTTTTTTCATAGCAACATAAATTTATATTAAGTGATGTTATAAATATCCAAACAGTCCTTAGCAGAAAAAGGATTTCCCAACCATGGCCCAATGTTGTTGTTGTTAAGTGCTGTCAAGTCGGTTCCGACCCATAGCGACCCTGTACAGGGTTTCCGAGGCTGTAAATCTTTACGGGAGCAGAAAGCCTCATTTTTCTTCCGCAGAACAGCTGGTAGTTTCAAACTACTGACCTTAAGGTTTGCAGCCCGATTCATAACCACTACGCTACCAGAGCTCCTATGGCCCAATAGCAGCTCCTTAAAAACCATATACACGGTTTCTATGAGTCAGAATGACTCAAAGGCACTTAACAACAACAGGCTAACTGGTTTTACCCAGCTAGAAGGAGGACCTTTCCTTGTGGGCAGAGGAAATCACCAGTCACTCCCAGAGGTAGACATGAGGGACACCCTGGAATAAGTATTGTCTTCCCCAACCAACTGAATGTGGAAACCATCAGAAAAATAAATCATTAATATCACATGGAAGTAAAATTTTGCTAAACATAAATTCATAAATGGCTTTAACAGTACATTGCCAGGGAACTGCCAGAGAGTCACACAGCATTCAGAAGAGGACATGGAATAAGGGCCATCATTGCTGACATCAGATGGATCTTGGTTGAAAGCAGAAAATACCAGAAATATTTTTACCTGTACTTTATTGACTATGCAAAGACTTTTGACAGTGTGGATCATGACAAGTTATGGACAATATTGTGGAAAATGAGTATTCTGGGACACTTAATTGTGCTCACGAGGAACCTGTACATAGACCAAGGGGCAGTCATTCACAGAACAAGGGGACACTGAATGGTTTAAAATCAGGTAAGGTATGTGCCAGGATTGTATTTTTTCACCATCCTCATTCAATCTGTATGCTGAGCAAACAATCTGAGAAATTGGACTATATGTAGAAGAATGTGGCTTCAGGATTGGAGGAAGACTCGTTAACAACCTGAGACATGAAGCTGGTAATTTCCAACTGCTGACCTTGAGGTTAAACAGCCCACTACGTAACCACTATGCTACCAGAGCACCTTTTATTAAAGTGGAGGGTCAGCAAAAAAAGAGGGAGACCCTCCAATGAGATGGAGAGACGGGCTGGAACAGTGGCAGAACAATGGGCTCAAGATTGGCAGTAATGGTGAGGATGGGACAGGACCAGGCAGTGTTTCGTTCTGTTGGGCATAGGGTGGCTATGGGTCAGCACCGACTCGATGGCACGTAACAACAGCAACAGGTCCCTTACCAAAGGCCTTTCCCCGTGGAATCCATCTTGAAGAAATGTTGAGAACACAGCCAATTAGCATGGGTCTCCCTGCGTATCCCTATGAATAAACATGAAGCCTTTCCCTACCCAAAACTTTTTAAACACCTGCAAAATCTTTGTTCAGAAGACTGAGATTAAACTTTTTATTAAGCCCTCCTCTTTCCTGTAATAAACCTTTGCTTGTATGGCAACGTAGCATCACCTGACACTTCTTAATCAGGAGAAGGCAAAAGCCCTTCTTGTATGGTGGAGGTGCAATGAACACTCGCAGTAAACAGCATCAATTCTGACTCACAGCAACCCTATAGAACAGAGCAGAACTGCCTAGAGAGTTTCCAAAACTGTAAATCTTTACAGAAGTACATTGTCATGACTTCCTCCTGTATACCTTTAGGTTAGCAGCCCAACACTTAACACATTGTATCACGAAAATCAGAAAACCAACCTCACTGCTATCAAGTTGATGCCAACTCATAGCAACAAAGTGGAACTGCTCCCCAGGGTTTTCAAGACTGTAAACTTTTACAGAAGCAGGTAGCCTCATCTTTTCCCCACGAGATGCTGGTAAATTTGAACTTGCTGTTAGTAGCCCAGTGTTTAACCCAATATACCACCACAGCTCCTAAAATACATCCCGTGAATATCAGATAATATTTTCATGAGTCTGCCCAAAATATTGCACAAAAATTTATTAGTTTATCTAAAAATTAAATTTAAGTGGGCGTCTATATCTTCACCTGTGAAAACTTAACTACCCCCCCCAAAAAAAAAAAAAAACTTAAATACCCACCTAAGGAGTCGCTCCACGGACTGATTTCTCACAGATCAGCGCTTCTTTATCGCGTTGCCACGCGGGGGCGCTGTGACAGGCGGGCGGATAGGCCGGGACCGGCGACACCTCTCTGGAGGCGAGAGGCGGGCCAAGCCGCGCTTCCGCGTGTGTGTATTGTAGCGGAATAGAGTAGTGGAAATAGGCCGGGAGGCGCATCTGGCATGGAGGATGGCACCGTTCTTGCTGCAGCTGGTGGTTCTCTTCGCGGTGCTGGCGCTCGCAACCCTGATATTGGTGAGGACGGGGGTTTGGGACCGACCCGGGTCTGGGCTCACCGCTCTGCTGGAGGCTCTGCTTCGGCTCCCAGAATGTTCCCTCCGGAGCAATACTAGCTCTTCCTTACAATCCTTGACCCCAGAATTTTTCTCCCAGAGTTTCACTCCCCCTCTCTCGGGGTCTTTATTTTTCTTTGGTGACTCCTGTTAAACATTGCGACGCGCCCACCCAGCCTGCCCTTCCCGCCCCACTCGCCAGGACCCCTGCCCACTCTCCTTGTCAGCTTCGACCCCTACCAAGAGCCGCTCCAAGGCTTTCAGCCTCAGCTGTTGTGGCTACCTTGTGGGGAAGGTCTTAGACCCAAAGACGGTATGTGCTTCCTGGACTCTTGTGCTGATGTGGTTAAGCAAATAAAAAGTGATGACGAAGCATTGAAAGGAGCCATCCAGTACAGATTGGAGTAAATCTGGTTCAAGAAGATCCACTAAGGACAGTGTGTGAGCAGGAAAGATGAGGCTTAGACTCATATTACCTTGTCTATGGGTTGTATGCCCCGTAATTAAACAACCTGCGTTATTATTCTGCTTCTAAAAGAAACATAATAAACTCAAATTCAGATTTTATTTGCCATTATTCAGGAAATTCAACATTTAAAAAAACTTTTTGTGAATTGAGTGAGGGTTTACAGACTAGATCATCAGCGTTGCTCAACAACTCAAGACACTTTTTTTCGTCTCTGATTACAATCCTCTCCATGCTACATTATCCAGGTTGTTGTTGTTGTTATGTGCCGTGAAGTCGGTTCCAACTCATAGCGACCCTGGACAGGGTTTCCGATGCTGTAAATCTTGGAGTAGAAAGACTCATCTTTCTCCCACGGAACAGCTGGTAGTTTCGAACTGCTGACCCTGAGACTTGCAGCCCAATTTGTAACTTCTACACTACCAGAGCTCCATTGTTGTTGTTAAGTGCCGTTGAGTGGATTCCGACCTCCATTACCTCCCTGTAATTGCTATTTGCATTCAACCCACCTTCCCATTCCTTTTCAACTTTGTTCTTAGGCATATGTTGGTTGCCCTTTTGATTTTGAATGATTGACCATTCCTTGGTGAACATACCTTGCTAGTGTTGCCCCCCACTCCCCTCCAATAAACCCAGCTACTGCTTGGCTGAAAATTGGACTGCAAGGTTGAGTTCCTTTCCAGACTGAAGGGTGGTCAAGGTCCATAGTCATAGGTTCCTCCAGTCTCTTTCTAACCAGTAAAACCCAGTCTAAAATAATTTTAAGTCTTGTTCCACATTTCCTCCCAGTCTATCTGGGTTCCTCCAGTATGATCCTTTTCAAGGCAGTTGGTAGTGGTAGCTGGGCCCTGTCTAGTTCTTTTGGTCTCAGAGTCATGGACTCATGTGTTCCATTAACCCATTGACCTAATTGATTCCAAGCCTCTTCAGCTTTTATCACTCTTCTGTTTGTGGAGAGACGAATACCTGTACCTTAGACAGCCATTCATGTACTTTCAAAATCCCAGAAGCTACTCACCCTTGCAGGATTTAAAACATTGTCTCGGTGGACTATGTTATGCCAATTGACAATGGTGTCCCCTGAGACTATGGTCCTGATGCCCCAGGACCACTAACTCATTGCCCTAAAATGCTTGATAAAATCTAGGAAATTTTCATCCTTTTGCTTGCTGTATGCTCCACCACATTCATAGCTGTGTTTGCATGAAAGGTAAATACTCATATACAAATAGGCTCTTTAAAATTCTTATATATTTGTGGGATATATAAATATATCTTATTATTCCTTCCTTACCCATTGATCCTGAATCCATGTATCTACCCACAGAACACTGTTGTTCCAAGGTTTTCATATATCTCTATTTGTCTCCCTGTGTCTTCACCTATCTTCATCATTCTCTCACCCTCCCCCTTCTTGTATATTGCCCTCCAGTCTACTAAGTTAATATGTATCTACCCGTTAGCCAGTGAATTAATCACTCTCCCTGTCCATCCACCCCTGGTAACCATCAAAGACTGTTTCAATATGGAAACCTTTTCTTAAGTTTTTACAATTATGATCTCATACAATATTTGTCCTTTTGTGACTGACTAATTTCACTCAGCATAATATCCTCCCGGTTCATCCATATTATGAGGATGAACACTTTTCATCATTATTGAACATTATTCATCGTGATGAACAGATTCATCATTATTCTTCAGCATTGCATAATATTCCATTGTGTGTATGTACCAAAGTTTATTTATCCATTCTTCCATTAATGGGCACTTAGGCTGTCTTTAGGAGTCCTGGTGTGGTGCTTTGGGATAGTGCACTGGACTGCAAAGTCAGCTTGAACCTCAAGGTTGGCAGTTCAAGCTTATCAACCACTCCTCGGAAACCCTATACAGGGTCGCTGTGGGTCGGAACCGACTTGACAATGGCACTTAACAACAACAACAATGGTTAATGGGTGAGTCCTGGTGTGGTGCTGTGGTTTAATGTGCTGGATTGCAAAGTCTGTTTGAACCACAAGGTCAGTGGTTCAAGAACGCTCACCAGCAACTCCTTGGGAACCCTATACAGGGTCACCATGGGTCAGAACTGACTCAGTAGCACTTAACAACAACAGCAGTTTAATGACTGAACATTTCTTCATATGTTTGTTGGTTGCCTGCATGTCTTCCTTGGTGAAGTGTTTTTTCATGCCCTGTGTCCATTTTTTATTGGATTGTTTGTCTTTTCTCTTATAAAGGTGTTGTAATTTTCTATGAATTTTAGATACTAGTCCTTTGTCTGGTATGTTGTTGCAAAAACTTTTCCCAGTCTGTGGACTTCTTTTTACTATCTTGACGAAATCCTTGATGTACATAAATGTCTAGTTTTTAGGAGGTCTAGTCTCCTATTTTGTCTTCTACTGTTATTTTGTAATGTTTGATAGTATATGTATGCTATGTATTGGTGGTGGTGGTTGTGTGCTATGGAGTTGGTTCCGACTTATAGCGACATGATATAGATAGGGTTTCCGAGGCTATAAATCTTTACTGGGGCAGAAAGCCTCATCTTTCTCCTGAGGAACAGCTGGTAGTTTTGAACTGCTGAACGTGAGATTTGCAACCTTACTCGTAACCACTATGCTACCAGAGCTCCTTATGCTATATATTGTTGTTGTTGTTGTTGTTAAGTGCCGTTGAGTCGATTCCAACCCATAGCAACCCTGTATAGGGTTTCCAAGTAGCAGCTGGTGAGCTTGAACCGCAGACCTTACAGTTCAAATGACTTTGCAGTCTGATACATTAGCCCACAATGTCACACCAGGACTCCATGAAACAAGACCCATATTTGACTATCTCACACCATATACAAAATGTAGACTCAATGTGGATTAAAGTTCAAAATGTGAAACCTAGAACTATAAAGATCATCAATGAAAAAATAGGGTCAAATTTAGGGGTTCTAATCCTGGTGTGGCGCTGTGGGTTAATGTGCCAGACTGCAGAGCCATTTAAACTGCAAGGTCAGTGGTTCAAGTTCACTAGCTGCTCCTTGGAAACCCTATACAGGGTCGCTATGGATCAGAACCGATTCGACAGCACTCAACAACACCATATATATGTGTGTGTGTGTGTGTGTGTGTGTATAGGAGCTCTGGTAGCGTAGTGGTTACGAATTGGGCTGCGAACCGCAAGGTCAGCAGTTTGAAACTGCCAGCTGTTCCGCGAGAGAAAGATGAGGCTTTCTGCTCTTGTAAAGATTTTACAACCTCGGGAACCCTGTACAGGGTTGCTATGAGTTGGTTCTGACTCCATGACACATAACCACCACCACCACCATACAGTGGTGGTGGTTATATGCTATATATTGGGACTCTTAAATTTGACCCTATTTTTTCATTGATGATCTTTATATTTCTAGGTTTTACATTTAGATCTTTAATCCATGTTTAGTTTGCTATTTGTATATGCTGTGAGATAGTCAAATATGGGTCTTGTTTCATTTTTCTGCAAATTGATTTCCACTTTTGCCAGCATCATTTGTTGAAGAGACTATCACTTTCCCATTAAATGTGTTTTGGCCTTTTGTCAGAGATCAGTTGACTGTATGTGGATGGGTTCTCGATTCTGTTCCATTGATCTATTATATCGTTCGTTGTACCAGTACCAGGCTTTTTTTTAACCAATGTGACTATGTAGTAAATTTTGAGATCCGGAAGTGAGAGGTCTCCAACTTTGTTCTTCTTAAGCAGTGCTTGGTTTATCTTAAGTCTCTTTTCTTTCCATACGAAGTTCATTATAAATTTTTCCATCTCTAAAGAGTCGCTGGAGAAGGATATCATGTTTGGTGAGGTGGAAAGTCAGAGAAAAAGAGGAAGACCCCCCCCCCTCCAGCAAGATGGATTGGCAAAATGACAGCATCAGTGGGGTCAAACGTGACAATTGTGAGGTTGGCCCAGGACTAAATAGTGTTTCATTCTGCTGTGCACAGGGTCTCTATGAGTCGATCCCAACTTGATGGCACCTCACAACAATAACAAAAGAATGATGTTGGAATCTGAATTGAGATTTTGCCACATCTATAGATTGTGTTGGGTAGTATTGACATTTTCACAGTGCTAGGTGTTTCTGTCCATGAGCCTGGTATATTCGTCCATTTTTGTAAATCTCTTTTAGTTTCTTTTAGTAGTGTTTTATAGTTTTCTTTGTGTAGGCCTTTTGTTTCTCAACTTAGATTTATTTATTTCTAAGTATTTCATCTTTTGGAGTCCTGGTGTGACACTGTAGGATAAGTAATGGATTGCAAGGTTAGTTTGAATTACAAGGTTGGCAGTTCAAACCCATCAGCCGTTCCTTGAAAACCTTATAAAGGGTCACTATTAGTCGGAACCGACTCAATGGCACTTATCAACAACAACATTTCATCTTTTGGGTGGCTTTTATAAATGGTATTGTATTCCTAATTTCCTTTTGAGAGCTGTCTTTATTAGCATAGAGAAATCCAATTGATTTTTGTATATTGATACAAAAAACATTTTAAACATTTCCTGATCTGTAAGTAATAGAAAAATTGCCAAGTGAATTTACCCTACATGATTTGGAATGAGCTTGAATTCTATTTAATAAATGGAGAGATGCCACCCTTTACATTCAGATTAGCAGCCTGTAAGGAGCTCTGGTAGTGTAATGGTTACAAATCGGGCTGCTAATCTCACACTCAGCAGGTTGAAACTACCAGCTGTTCCGTGGGAGAAAGATGAGTCTTTCTGCTCCCTTAAAGATTTACATCCTCGGAGATCCTGTACAGGGTCACTATGAGTCATAACCAACTCCACGGCTCATCACCACCACCATAGTACTGCCAGGATGGGACCTCACTGTGTGTGCATGCTGGGGATCAAGTTTGCAGGACACCTGAGAGTGGACTGGATTTCCATAATTGCTGTTCTCTACTAGATCTGGAAGTCAAGAGAACTGAGAGGCTTCTTGGGGAATGACAAGTGTGAAGAGACAAAGACCCTCTTAGGCATTAGTGTCACAGTAAATGACTAGGTAAAAAGGACAGTCATCAGTTCATAAGTTGGGTATTTAACTCTTCTAATTTTAGAGTCACTGTTAGACCATTTTTAAGGAACTAAAAACAAAGTGAATACCAAACCCTAGTAGCTGTTGAGTTGATTCCCTGTGTGTCAGAGTAGAACCTGAGCACCATAGTGTTGACAGTGGCTGATTTTTTTCAAAAGTTGATTGCCAGACCTTTCTTTCAAGTTGCCTTTGGGTGGAAGCAAATTAGTTAGCAGAAAACTCGATAATCATCCAGAGACTCCAGAGAGTGAGTATTGTACCACTCAAAAAAAAATCACATAAATGGTATATTCTAACAAAACCTGTTTAAAAGATCCACATAACATGATTTCTTTTGTACATGTCTGCTTTTAGATTTCCTTTGTTGCATTTATAACTGCTATGAAAATGACACAGTTTCATCAACATGAAGATGAGAAGTTCTTCTTAAATGCCAGCGGCCAGAAGGAATCTTTACCCAATATACGGGACTCACCTACCAAACAACTTTCTATTGTCATACCTTCATATAATGAAGAAAAACGGTGTAAGCACTATTTGAATTTTTTATAAGGAATACTTTGAGGAGAAAAGAAATTGTAAGTTACTGTCTTTGCCAGAACATTAATAGATGTGGGCTGTGATGAGTTACATTAGTTGGTGATTGTTGTAGTTCAGAAGAGAAATAAATGAATATTAACTGTAATGAACATAAGCATGAAGAAATAGGACTGAATATGTTCTGGAAAAGTAACAAGCAAGATGTAAACAGAAGACAGAGGAAGACATTTCAAATGGGAATGGCCATTGGGGCAAATCCCAGAGAGGACAGATTATTCAGAATTTTTCTATGCATAAACTGAGTGTGCTAGGGCTTGGTGGTTCATTTTTCAAAAGTGATTTTAAAGTTGTTTTTTTCTCTTTCAGTGCCTGTGATGATGGATGAAGCTATGGGCTATCTAGAAAAAAGACAGGTACCACGTTATCTCTTTCACTGTGATGTCTCCATTAAAACTAGACCAGATCATCCTGGCTGAGTCCATTCAGAGAGGCAGGACTAGCTGACTACCCCAACCCCACCCCGAGCAAGTCAACACCAGTCGTCATGGACAGTCCTGATTGCTGCATCACCAGCCTCTGAATTTGTAGTTGACCATCAGCCTTTAACAGGCAAGCCCAGCACGTAGTACACCACCCAGGACGAACCAGAAAGTCAAGTTTCTTTATGTATCTCCTACACTCTTTTTGGAGTCCTGGTGTGGCACTATGGGCTAATGCGTCAGACTGCAAAGTTGTTTAAACTGCAAGGTCGGTGGTTCAAACTCACCCGCAGCTCCTTGGAAACTCTATACAGGGTCACTATGGGTCAGAATCGACTTGACCACAATTAACAACAACAACACTCTTTTTATTTTCTCTTGATATATTTAAGATTGAGTGACAGCATATATCTACAGACTTTGTATGGAGATACAATGCTGTTTTTCCCTTTGTGACTTTTTATGAGAAGGGTGTATTTTTCAAAGTTTTAGAATTAGAGTGAAATGATTTTGTATTCCTTTATTTTCAAGAAACTCTCCTAAAATAGTGTTCTCTTCTTTTCCTGATATAAAGAGAAAGACAAGCCCCTCTTATAACATCAGCTGCTATTGGAATCTTGGAGAGTTTAACAATGAAGTAAACTATGGCGGGTTTTTTGTTTTTAACTTTTACTGTAAATTGAGTGAAGGTTTGTTTACAGAGCAGATCATGAGGTTTACATTCAACATATCATACATTTCATCCATCTCAATGATTACAATTCTCTTAATGTAACATCACCCCTTAATCTTACGTCACACACTTCTTGCCAATGCTTTTCATTTTCATTCCTCCTTCTTCCCCAGCCCTTATGAATTTTGTCCTTAGGTAAATGCTGCCCTTTTGATCGTGAGTGGTTCACCATTCGATGGTGTGTATGCCTCCCTAGTGTTGTTGTTTACCCCTATTGCTTCACTGAAATTTGTGCCACAGAGGTGAGCTCAGTTCCAGACCTGAATCTTTTTTATGATTCTGAGTTTTAGTTTCACATTATCTCCCACTCTATACAGGACCTTCTAATACGGTCCCTTTCAGGAAAATGGAATTTTTTTTTTAAATGCCTCGGATTGATTTACTTTTATTTGAGTTTGTGTGTGTGTGTGTGTGTGTGTATAAAAGAAAGGTACAAGATTTATTGACATGTTGTTAGGTACCATCGAGTTGGTAATGACTCATAGCGACCTTATGCACAGCAGAACGAAACACTGCTCGATCCTGGGCCAACCTCACTATTGTTGCCATGCTTGAGCCATTGATGCTGCCACTTTGCCAATCCATCTCGCTAGGGGTCTTCCTCTTTTTCTCTGACCCTCCACCTTACCAAACATGATAACCTACTCCAGAGACTGGTCTCCCTCCTGACAATATGTCCGAAGCATGAGAGATGAAGTTTGGCCATCCTGGCCTCCAAGGAGCATTCTGGCTGCACTTCTTCCAACACAAATCTGTTGGTTTTTTGGCAGCCCATGGCACTTGCAATATTCTCCAACACAATATTCTCCTCCAACACAAAAGCCTCCATTCTTCCATGGCCTTCCGTATCAGTCTCCAGCTTTCACATGCACATGAGGCTATTGAAAATACCATGGCTTGGGTTAGGTGTACCATAGTCTTCAAGCTGATATCATTGCTCTTCAACACTTTAAAAAGGTCTTGTGCAGCAGATTTGCATAATGCAATACTTCGTTTGATTTCTTGACTGCTGCTTCCATGAGTGTTGATAGTTGATCCAAGAAGAATGAAGTCCTTGACAACTTCAATCTTTTCTCCATTGATAAGAATGTTGTTTATTGGTTCAGTGGTGAGGACTTTTGGTTTTCTTTACGTTGATACGCAATCCACACCAAAGGCTGTGCTCTTTGATCTTCATCAGTAAATATTTTTTAAGTCTTCTTCACTTTCAGCATGCAAGGTTGTATCATCTGTATATCACAGGTTGTTAATGAGTCTTCCTCCAATCTTGATGCCAAGTTTTCTTCATAGAACCCAACTTCTTGGATTATTTGCTCAACATATAGGTTGAATAAGTATGGTGAAAGAATACAACCCTGTCCTACACGTTTCTTAATTTTAAACCTTTCAGTGTTTCCCGTGTTCTGTTCGAACAACTGCCTCTTGGTCCATGTACAGATTCTTCATGAGCACAATTAAGTGTAACGTAATACTCCGCAGTGTTGTCCATAGCTTGTCATGATCCACACAACCAAAAGCTTTTGTGTGGTCAATAAAGCACAGGTAAACATCTTTCTGATATTCTCTGCTTTCAGCCAAGATCTATCAGACATCAGCAATGATATCCCTCGTTCCACGGCCTCTTCTGAATCTAGCTTGAACCTCTGAAAGTTCTCTGTCAATGTATGATTGTAGCAGTTTCTGTATTACCTTTAGTAACACTTTCCTCGCATAGAATATCAAAGATATTGTCCGATGATTTCTGCATTCAGTTGGGTTACCTATCTTTGAAATGGGCACAAATACGGATCTTTTCCACTCAGTCAGCCAGATAGTTGTCTTCCAAATTTCTTGGTCTAGATGATTGAGTGCCTCCTGTGCTGCCTCACTTTCTTAAAATATTTCAATTTTTATTCCATCAATTCCTGGTGACTTGTTCATTGCCAAATCCTTCAGTGCAACTTGGACTTCCTCCTTTAGTATCATAGGCTCTTGATCATATGCTATCTCTTGAAACGGTTGAACAGCAACC
>NW_006408540.1:26881427-26894237 GCF_000296735.1 Chrysochloris asiatica | reverse complement strand
TTGAGTTGTGCCCCATCAGCAAATGAAGGTTCCACGGGCTTTTCTCCCACGGGTTTTACTCTATTCACATTATCACGGTCAACTCTACTTTGAGGAGGCAGCTCTTCCCCAGTCGCATTTTGAGTGCCTTCCAACCTAAGGGGCTCATTTTCCAGCACTATAGCTGACAGTGTTTCTCTGCTATTCATAAGGTTTTCAGTGACTAAATATTAGGAAGTAGTTCGTCATTCCTTCTTCCTGTCTGTCTTCATCTAAAGGCTCATCTGAAGCCTGTCCACCATGGGTAACACTGCTGGTATTTAAAATACCGGTGGCATAGCTTCCAGAATCACAGCAACTCACAAACGCCACAGTACAACAAACTGACAGACGAATGATGGTTTATTGACATGGGAACTGTATTTATTATGTGCTCAAAAATTAAATTCAAAGAGGAAGGGAATTGAGCCCTTTGTATATGTAAGATTTCTGTTTTTATTACTTGTAATCTTCTCAGTCACTTGGACTAGGTTTTATTTCTCCTTTATGAAACATGAGCAAATAGGCCAAAAATGTAAACTTTACTAAAGTCATAAGACTAAGAAGTGATGAAGTCAGCTTGGACTATTCACTCTGACTTCATACCTCTTTCAAATATGTCTTAGCATCCCAAGGCTCTACTTTCTCCCACTGTGATGCAAAGAAGGTAAGGGGAAGAAGACAGCACACACAGATTTACTCAGTATTTTCTACTCTATCCCTGCCCACTGCCTCTCTTTCTTTATGTTGTTAGCATTTTTGTTTTATGTATGTATGTATATGCATCAATACTAAAAGAATTGTTTTTTAAATTCTTTAAATTTTTATTAGAATTTTGATGGCAGTTATGCCAAATTGTGGTATTATATTTTTGTTTCTTGCAGAATAAAGATCCGATGTTCACATATGAGGTGATAGTAGTTGATGATGGAAGTAAAGACCAGACTACAAAGGTAAATAAGTTTGTTTTTAGAATTGCCAGTAGGGAGGACATACAGAATATTTTAGCAAATGTAAAATCTTATTTCTGCCACAACACACCCCTAAAGGTATGCCGTATGCTATGGTATGGGAAGTAGAAAGTGCAGAGATATCTTACTTAAAGAAAGCTGGAAGAAATATGATAGGATGATTGCAAAGCTGATGTTCTCCCATGTAAACTATCACCCAATTCACAATAAAAACTTTAAAAAAAAAAAGAAAGACAGCTGGAAGTACATGTGCTATTCCATTGCTGCATAAGGGCATGGAAGCTTTAATATTGCCAAATAGAGAAGAATGACAGTTTACTTTGGCCTCTTAGGGAACCTTCTTTGCCTAGCAATTTATCATGCCTTTTTTCTAAGTATATTTCCTTTCTTCATGCTTCACCTTGTCTTACAGTTTCTAAAGCAGTCATGCAAATAGAAAGATGCCTTCATAGATGCCACTGGGTATCAGGTATGTCCATTGGCATGCCCCCATCTGGACTTAACAATGGGAGGTAACAGTGTCTTAAAGCTTTTTCTCCTCTTAGTCCTATATTCCTAGACCTGTAAGTGCCATGGCCAGGTACATTGATCTATGGAACAGGCCACATATTACGTATCCCTGATGAATTATTCTCCAAAGAGCTAAATATATTTATTATTAAGGATTCCTCACATTTTCTTCTTTAAAATTTGTGTTTCTAGAATATGATGTTTCATATATGGTGCTACTAATGTTCATGCTGGAGTCCTGCTGTGGTGCTGCGGGTTAGTGCGCTGGACTGAAAGGTCGGTTTGGACCACAAGGGTGGTGGTTTAAGCTTACCAGCAGCAACTTGGAAACCCTATGCAGGGTTGCTAAGAGTTGGAACTGACTCAATGGCACTTAATAACAACAACAACAATGCTCTTGCTGGGAGTACAGTGGCTCCATATATAAACACTGACTGCTAACCATGAACTGTGTGGGTCAAACCTTCCAGCCATTCCATGGGAGAAAAATGAGGCTTTCTGTTCCTGTGAAGATTTAAAACCTCAGAAACCCTATGCAGGGTTGTTATAAGTAGGAATCGGCTCGACAGCTTGTAACAACAGTAGTGTTACTGCTGGATTCCTGATGTGGTGCTATAGGATAAGTAGCAAGGTTAACAGTTTAAACCCACTACCTGCTCCTTAAGGAGCTCTGGTAGCATGGTGGTTATGAATCAGGCTGTTAACCTCAGGGTCAGCAGTGTGAAACTATCAGCTGTTCCATGGGAGAAAGAGGAGGCTTTCTGCTCCTGTAAAGATTTACAGCCTCAGAAACCCTGTACAGGGTCACTATGAGTCGGAACCGACTCCACGGCACATACAACAGCCTGCTCCTTGGTAAATTTATACAGGGTCACTATGATTTGGAACCCACTAGACTAGACTGCACTTAACAATACCAACAATGTTCTTGCTAAATAACAACGTTTCAAAAACAAAACCTATTGCCATCAATTGGACTAGGACTCATAATATTCCCATGTGTTACAGAGGCCAACTGGACTATAACCTTTATAGAAGCTAATGGCTAGGCCGTTTTTCACAGCACAACTCGGTGGTTTCATTTTACTAACCTTTATATTAACAATCAAGTGCTGTTTACACTACATTTGCTGCTGTTGTTAAGTTCTTTCAAGTCAGTTCTGACTCATAGTGACCCTGTATAGGGTTTC
The DNA here is from genome assembly GCF_000296735.1 of Chrysochloris asiatica. NCBI lineage: Eukaryota > Metazoa > Chordata > Mammalia > Afrosoricida > Chrysochloridae > Chrysochloris > Chrysochloris asiatica. The sequence goes on along the minus strand of NW_006408540.1, from coordinate 26,891,548 downwards.
CAAGGAGTGACTGGTAAGCTTGAACCTTCGACCTTGTGATACAAACTGACCTTGTGGTCCAGCAGGGACCTATAAAGCCCCAAAATAAACCCACTGCCATTGAGTCCATTCTGACTCATGGTAACCCTACAGGACTGGGTAGAACTAACCCGTGGGTTTTTTTGTTTTGTTTTTAACTTTTTATTGCAAATTGAGTGAAGGTTTACAGAGAAGAGCATCGGTTTTACATTCAACAAATCATGTGTTTTGTTTCATCTCAATGATTATAATCCCCTCCATGTACCAATACTTACTCCACTTCCTCCTGTGGTTCTGTCTGGGACTTTGTATCTTCTGTCTGGGACTTTGTATCTTCTGTCTGGGACTTTGTATCTAATGTGAGTCCTTTCAGAGCAGATGGTAGCGGTAACCAGGCACCATCCAGTTCTCTGGCCTCAGTTGTGGTGACTGCAAGGCTGTAATCTTTCCTGAAGCAAACCACCATGTCTTTCTTCTGCAGAATTGCTGGTGGGTTCTAACCACTGACCTTTTGGCTAGCAGCTGGGCACTTTAACTGCTGTGCTTTCAGGACTCCTTCCAGAGACCTATAACCAAAACCAAGCCCGTTGCCATCAAATTGATTCTGACGTATAGCAACCCTATAAGACAAAGTGCCTCTGCTCCTTTGAAATCTAAGACTGTAAATCTTTTATGAAGCAGATGGCTTTATCTTTCTCTGTCAGAGTGAATGGTGCATTTGAACTGCTGATCTTGCAGCCCAACATTTAACCCACTATACTACTAGGGACTTATGTTGTTGTTATGTGCCATCGAGTTGGTTCTAACTCATTGTGACCCTGAATAGAGTTTCTGACACTAAACCTTATTTTCATTCCACCCTCCTTCCTTTCGCTTCCCTACCTTCGTTAGGTAAATGTGCCCTTTCAATCTTACATGGTTAATTTTAAATAGTATGCAGAGCTTACAAATGCTGTGCCATAAACCTGTCTACTACTTAGCTGAAAATTGGGGCAAGAGGTGCATTCCACTCCAGACATAAAGGATGGCTAAGGGCCATAGTCTTGGGTTCCTCCAATCTTTTTCTGACCAGTAAGCCTGGCCTATTTTTTATAATTTGAGTTCCATTACCTTTTCTTCAGAAACATTTCATTGCACTGCCTCTTGGTCATTTGGTTGAGCCATTCTCTCTTATTCATATGAGCTAAAATTGCCTGTTGTCTCCAGGGCGTTGTGGGGTTGTCATACTTGAGTAAATAAACATGTGGTTATTGGAGCCAAAGAGAAGAAATTGCTGGTGGATGTCTGCAATTCAAGGAACTCATGAGGTGGTTGTGAAAGGAGTGTGACAACAGAGTTCTTGGCCCTAGATAGAGTTCCTATTGGCTTCAGCATTATCTGTGTTCAGGGCACACAATCCAGAAGTCGTTTGTGGGGGCCCTTGGTGGAGCTGGCTGCAGTGTGTGTTAAGACCTCAGGGAAGCTGAGGGCAGTTTCTCTGGTTAAATGCTGGTGTGTTGGCTTTGCAGGTTCTGTAGGTCTGGAGCTGAGCCCACCTCAATCCAGGCACTAAAGCAGCACACCAAAGCACACAGCCAGCCCCCAACTCACACTGAGGTGACACCCTACCAAGTGGCTTTGAACTCTGAGAGAGCACAGTCTGTGCTGGGGTTGGATGAGGATGGGAGCGTGTCACTTCCGGTCACCAGACGAAAAAGAAGAAATTGTACCTTTCCCATTGCTCGTGAGAATCTGTTCTGCCAGGCCTCCCTCACTGTCAAAGCTGCTCACAAGATGGTCAAGCTATATGTGGCCACCATTCACCACTCAAACTTCCTTTCTCGCCATCCCTGCTTGGTCTCTTCTCCCAGTAATCACTCCATCCACCGCTCTAACCTTTCTTCTGAAGTTCAGGGTGTGAGAATTTTCATCAGTGTCTGTTTTATGTGGTTTCTTGTAACTTTGATACAGTGGGTCCGTGTAGTGCATCTGCCTAGTCTGCTATCTTCTGTCATTTGATTCTGCCAGACATGAGGACCACAGGGTCAATCAGATGTGATGTTGATAGCACAGAGATGAGAGGAATTTTAGAAATGGGTTTGACAAGTTTCAGTAGCTGGCAAATTGTGAATGCTGAAAGTAGCTTAAGTGCCTTGGCAGATGATAATGCCATTCACTGCAATAAAGAATATTCGAAGGGACTTCAAAATGTTCATAGAAAAATTCCATTATCTTTTAATTCTATTTTTCCATGAATTTTTTGAAGCTCCCTTGTAGAAAGCACAGAAAGAAGAAGTTAATGAAATTCTGCATTTTTTGTATTTGATGTATATCTAAGTGACACAGGAGACAAGTCTGGGCTATAGATGACCAAGTAAGATTGATAAGCATATAAGCAGTTGTTGGAACCACCCAATGACTCCCACTATGAGAATGTATGAGAATGTAGAGTATACAGAACGTGACAGTAGGTTGCCCATACTTAGGGTTGTAAAACATAGCCTCCTCAGGGTGATACCAGTGCTTTGAGTTTTTTTTTTGTTTTGTCTTTTCTTTCTATTTAACCATGCACTTCATTTGGTGAACAAAATTCATGATGAAACTGGCAGTGAGGAAATGCACCTGGCAACCATTGCTATCAGTCACTTTGGCGATGTTAGTTTCTCATGACGTCATACAGTAGGAAAGGGCAGAGATGCATCCACAATAGGTTATTGCTTTCATTGGAGGTGGCAAATAATAGGACTTTGGAGCATGTGGATCCTTGTCAAAGAACACTTCCTTTATCACCTGGCTGGTACAGTGGTCCTGTGATGCATCTGCATCTGCCCAAGATGTTTTCAGGGCTCCCACTCGATGCCTGTTTCCCAGTTTATAGTGGCTGCCAACAGTCCTGGGGGGGTCCTTTTTGTAGTTTGTAGATGCATCTTCACAAATCATTTTTTGCTATTTTCCAGGATACCAGTGTTTAAGGATCGAATTGAGGACAAGGAGTCAGTGATGAAAATTGAACAGAAACAGTTAGAGAAGGAGGACAAACACTATGGAAATACTTGTCAGAAGGAGAGGTTAAGTAGAACTAGGATGTAGAAAAGCAAAGGTATGAGCCATGGAACAATGAATTGAAAAACACATTAGTGGCAGAGAAATGTTGGTAGCAAATGTAGATTCCTGCTACACAGATTTGATTATAAATCAAAGAGTAATGACAGTTACTTAAGATAATGTTATTAAGTGTCAATGAGTCAATTCTGACTCATAGCAACCCTGTATAGAGTTTCCTAGGAGAGTGGCTGGTGGACTTGACCACTGTCACTGTGGTTAGCAGTCCAGTACATATAATACTTTGCCACACCAGGACACCATTTAAGGTAATAGCTCTAAGGAAAGCCTTCTAGATGCTGGAGGCATAGAAAAATTCCATTATCTTTTAGCAGGTTTGAGGCTGAAGAGCAGTTGAGAGAAAAAGATTGAAGAGAAGAAAAATAATGGTAGGGATGGTATCTGCTGAGAGAAGGATTCGAGTGAGATTTGGGAGAAATGGCCCAGAATCTGAACAGCCTCTCTAGGGAAGAAAATAGGTTGTTGGCAAGACAAGTAAACATGTTATTAAGCATCATAAGATTGCAAGGGTGTATTTATCAGTTAACTTTTTTTTTTTTTTTTTCTAGCAGCAAGATAGCTTAGGTAGAGAAGTCAAGTAGATAAGAAGCTCACTGTCTATTCTGGTGGTTCCTCCAAAGAAAACTGAATTGTGACATCAGCATATTAAGTCAGTATCAGATCTACATCTGCATCAGGAATTCTACAGCTCTTCTGTGCCACATCTAGTTACAGGAAGGGGTAACTAGAATATCAAGCAGTTTCTGAACCAAAGTAAGAATTCCGCTTTATATAACTATCTTGAAATCTAGCTAATTTTATTCTGACTTTAATTTGACAGGTAGCTTTTAAATACTGCCAGAAATATGGAAGTGACAAAGTGCGTGTGATAACACTGGTGAAGAATCGTGGGAAAGGCGGAGCTATTAGGATGGTAATACATTTATTCAACATTTTATCTAAATAAAAAAACAATTTGAATAACCTTTTATGAAAACTGTAGGACATGTAAATTCTATTGCTGGCTAGTTAAGTGTCAGCATTTCAATTTATTTGAAACATTTTTAATAATTATTATGATGTGTGTATATTGGTTGCTGGCAAGACAAACATATTAAGTATCATTGAGTTACAAGTGTATATTGGTCAGTTAACTTTGGTGGTGGTTGTATGCTTTGGAGTCAGTTCCAACTCATAGAGATACTGTATATGGTTTTTGAGGCTGTAAAGCTTTATAGGAGAAGAAAGTCATCTTTCTCCCTTGGATTAACGGGTTTGAACTTCTGACCTTGCAGTTAGCAGCCCAAATTGTAGCCCACTGTGGTACTAGGGCACCTATGTATATGCATTTGTATGTATGCATGCATGTATGTATGTATAAATGTGGGGCGTCCGTCTGTGGTGCTGTAGGATAAGCACTGGACTGCTAACCTAAAGGTCAGCAGTTTAAACACACCAGCCACTCCTCAGAAACCTTATATAGGGTTGCTATGAATCAGAACCAATCAAGAGCAAAGGCAACAGTTTAGAACGATACTCAAAGCATTTTTGCTTCTTGACTTTTAGGAGAACAAAGAACAGTAATGTGTTATAATGAAAACATTTTCAGAAAGGTAGTCAAAGCTTTAGCATAAAAATTTTAAATGGACAGGAAAACTCCACCAAAGAGTCCTTCTTTGCCACAACAGTGCTCCTACTCATTCCTCTTATCAAACAAGGGCAATATTACATGAGTTTTTATGGGAAATCATTAGGCAAGCATGTTACAGTCCTGGTTTGACTCCTTCTGACATCCTTCCTGACTGTAAAAAATATTTAAAGGCATCTATTTTTCTTTAGTTAATAATGTAAAAAAGACTGCATTAACATGTTAAATTCCCAGCACCCTCAGTTCTTAGGGGTACACTAAATGGCTGCTATCAGCACATACAAAAGTGTTTTGATCTTGATGGAGCTTAGGTTGACAAATAAAGTGTACCTTTTTAATTTTTAATTCAATTTTTCTACATAATTTTTTAAACCCCTTATATACTCACAATGGAGCTATAATTTGTACAAATAACCAATCACTTCAAAATTGAGTGGCATAGTTTTGCTAAGCATCAAGATGCCTCAAATGACAAAATAGTATTTGCATGTATTTAATGAGTCAGTCTGTTTTTCTTATTTCAACATCATTTAAGATATTTTGGTCCCGTTTTAATGAATATTAAACACTATAATTTTATGATGCTTTCCACAGCAATGATAATAAATGAGGAAGCTTCTAAAAGTTTGTGGGAAAATTCCATTATATTTTAGTATCATTTTTTTTCATGAATTTTTTGAAATCCCCTCCTGTGTGTGTGTTTGCTTGTTTATTTATTTGTTTACACATCATATATACTTAATAAATATATGGTAGGAATTTTTTTCCTTTTGAGGCACAATATCTTTAATTTGTTCAAATCTGTCATATTATCTTGTCATTTTCCTAAGTGTTTGTAGTAGGACCTCACAACATTTTTTAAGTCATGAAATAAATAATTGGCATATTTGAGAAGCTATTGTCAATGTATTTTATTTTTAGTGAACAGTGGCCTCCTTTTACCATTTCATAGCTATTATTTCACTCTTAAAATATTTTAAGTAAAGTAGGACAAACTAAAATGTCAAATTTTGTTTAATTTTAATTTAAGTAACATTTCTTTTACTTGTTTTAAAAACAGGGTGTTTTCAGTTCTCGAGGAGAAAAAATACTTATGGCAGATGCTGATGGAGCCACAAAGTTTTCAGATATTGAGAAATTAGAAAAGGGACTGAATGATCTACAGCCTTGGACTGTGAGTATCAAAATATAATTAAAATAGTTCAAATCATAGGTCTAAAGAAAAGGAAATTTACCTAAAAGTTAAAAAACTATTTTTAACTTTGTATAACTGTAATGGCAGCATTGTCGCTCCATAGGATAATCACTGGACTGTGACTCACAAGGTCTGCAGTTAGAGCCTGCCAGCCACTCCTTGGGAGAAACATGAACTTTTGTTCTCACAAAGATTTAAAGCCTCTTAAACCATGGTGTGGCGCTATGGCTTAATGTGTCTGACTGCAAAGCTATTTGAGCTGCAAGGTTGGCAGTTCAAGCTCACCAGCTGCTCCTTGGAAACCCTATACAGGGTTTCTGTAGGTCAGAGCCGCCTTGATGGCACTTCACAGAAACAGCAAGAAACCCTATATAGGGATGCTGTGAGTTGGAACCGACTAGGTGGCACCTAACAACAAAAAACCTTTTACAGGACTGCTGGTATGGTACAACATCTAATCCTCGGAAACCCTAGACAGAACACTATGAATCGGAACTGACTTGACAGCCCTTAACAGCAACAACAACAAACCCTATATAAGGGTCACTATGAATCAGAACAACAAACCCTATATAAGGGTGACTATGAATCAGAACAGTCTCAGTCTTGACAACACTTAACAACAGCATAAATGTTACAGTCCCATGGAAGAGCTAACCATTTTGTTCTAAACATTCACTGGTTTTTTTGAGGTTCACTTTTGGGTTGCTTATTAAAATCTTGCCATTTCTCTTGATTCCTAATTACTTACTGTCTGCCAAAGTCCTGCTGTGGCGCTGTGGGTTAATGCTCTGAATTGCAAAGCCAGTTTGAACCACAAGGTCGATGGTTCAAGCTCACTACCTGCTCCTCAGAAACCCTATACAGGGTTGCTATGAGTCAGAACCAACTCAACAGCACTTAACAACAACACTAAAGTGTTAATACTGTGCATCTTCAGTTAAAGTTTTTATTTAAAAGCATAACCAGATGCTTCCAGGCAAAGATGGTGAAATGAAATTGTATCACAGACTCTTGTTTTTGATGAACTGCATAAAAAATAGTTTAAAACAAAATACCCAACCTGCCCCACTCCCAAGAAAATTACAAGTAGCAATCAGACAAGATTATGTGCAGTTTAATGCCATAACTTAAAAAAAAGTGGAAATTAAAATAGAAAATTCTGGTTCACACTCATTGCAACCCTATATACAACACAACGAAACACTCTGGTATTGCACCATCCTCACAATACTTCCTTTGTTTGAGTCCATTGTTGCAGCCACTGTGTCAATCCATCTTGTTGAAGGTCTTCCTCCTTTTTGTTGGCCTTCTGCTTTACCAAGAATGATGTCCTTCTCCAGGGATTTGTCTCTCATGATAACATATCCAAAGTACATGAGACCTATAGACAACATCAAAGAATACACCTACCTACCATTACACAATATGCCAGAATTTCAGCAGAAGCAGAAAAAATCTGCAGGTCTTACCATTTTCAAATGTTCAAACTAAGTTGGAGTCACAGATACCACTATGCTTCTGAAAAAAAAGAAAGGTGCAGACAGATGAACGATAGACCCCATATGAATGGCCGTGTAATCCAGAGAAAAGAGTAAGGATTGAACTTCTGACCATTTTGACTAAAGAAATAATATTGTGTGCTGTCGAGTTGGTTCGGACTCACAGTGACCATGTATAAGGTTGGTGAGAGATAGACTAGGGGGTTTGAACTGTCAACCTTGTGTCTACAAGTCCAGAACTTATCCTTTAGCACCACACCATGACTCAAAAAAATAATACTTATGTCAGCTATTCAGTGTTTAACTATGTCTATTTCATTCATGGATAGTTCCATTACCGAGTGCAATTTTGTCCTAGATTTTTATTGACTTTTTTGACTTTTTATTCTGAATTGGATGAAGGTTTACAGACAAGATCATCAGCTTTACATTCAAGAAATTATACACATTGTTTCATCTCAGTGATTATGGCTCCCCTCCCTACAACAGTTATTCTGCTTCCTCCCTATGGCTCCCTGTTTGCATGTTAAATTTCACAAATGAACAAAGCAAAAATGTTTGATGTATACTTACAAAACAAAATATATATATTCATTGAAATGTCCAAAGGGCACATTCTGCCAGTCAGCATCCTGCCCTCAGGTATATAGTTTTTCTCAGTCTATGGGCCTAGAACCCGCAAATGCTCTGCCTCTCCCTGCCACCATCTCTCTTATTACCACTTTTCCAGGAAGGGATCTCACACTCCACTCATGCTCTTCCTTCTTGATGGTCATGGGATTGTGTATTCCTGAAATGACAGATTAACTACTCCCCCTTTTAAAGTCTCCCACTACTATTGAAGATTTGTCTATTTCTTTCTTCATTCCTATTGTTGTTGTTGTTAAGTGCCGTCGAGTCAATTCCGACCCATGCCGACCCTGTGTAGGGTTTCCGAGGAGCAGCTGGTGAGCTTGAACTACTGACCTTGTAAACGACTTTGTAGTTGTGCATTAACCCACAGCGCCACACCAGGACTCCTCATTCCTATTGTTGTTGTTGTTAAGTGCCATCGAGTTGGTTCCGACCCATAGCGACCCTGTATATGGTTTCCAAGGAGTGACTAGTGAGCTTGAACCACTGAGCTTGCAGTTTAAATGGCTTTGCAGTCTGGCATATTAACCCACAGTGCCATACCAGGACTCCTATTAGGGTTTCCTTTATATGCTTTTGAGCTCTTTTATTGGGAGCGTAGATATTTAAGGAGCTCTGGCAGCATAGTGGTTACGAATCGGGCTGTGAACCTTAAGGCCAGCAGTTCGAAACTACCAGCTGCTCCGCGGGAGAAAGATGAGGCATTCTGCCTGGAAACCCTGTACAGGGTCACTATGTGTCGGAACCGACTCGACGGCACTTAACAACAACAGATATTTATTATGGTTATTTTGTCTTGTTCAAGTGACCCTTTAATCACAAGATAATGCCCTTCTTTATTTATTGTGCTGGTTTTTGCCTTAAAGTTTATTTTTTCAAAGATTAGTATTACCACTTCTGCTCGTTTTTTATTGCAATTACCTTGATATACTTTTTTCCATCCTTTAACTTTTAATCTGTTTTTGTCTTTGTGTGTAAGGTGTGTCTCTTGCAGACAACATATTGAAGGATCTTGTTTTCTTATCCATTCTACTACTCTATGTCTCTTAATCTGTTGACATTCAGTGCATTTATCGATAGGTATGAATTTATTGCTGTCATATTTGTTTTTTTGTGGTGTTGCTGGTTGTTCCTCTTCATGTTGTCCCACATGAATCTTAGACTGTCTTCAGATTTTTTTTTTCTTTTTTTATGTTTGTTCTTCTATCTTAGCAATACTGAGAGATTTGTCTTCTAGCTCACTGATTCTGTTTTCCATCTCTTCATTCTACTCTTTTGTCCTTTCAGTGTATTGTCCATTTCTCATATTTTGTTATTAATCATTTGGACCTCTTTTGCAGGTTTTGAATTATTCCCAATGCTAGTTCTATCTTTTTTAGTTGTTCTTGTAGCACTTTCCTGACTTCTTCCTTATTTTTCTCAACCCCTCTGTGGAGCATTTGGATGTACCTAAATATCATTTCCTTGTATTCCTTCTCAGATAGCTCCAAAGCCTGCCCTCCTACCAATGGGAAGTCTAGGTGTACCTCCAGCTCATTTGTTTCAACTACTTTATCTTGTTTCTGGACATATACTGAGATCTTCTGTTGTTTTAGGGGGCCATTTTCATAATTAGATGTATTTTCAATGCGTAGATGAATGTATATTGATGTATTATTAAGCTTTCTGATTGCCTCCTGTGATCAGGAGATGGGCTTCCATTTTCACTTCTCTTCTTACTCAGCTCAGAGTAATTTTACCAAGAGTTGGCTATCTATCTGGTGTATAGCAACTGGTATTGGGTCTTGCCTGGATGGTGGGATTTTATAGGGTGCGATTATAGCTTGGCTATATGACTTCAATTTCTGTCTCTTCTTGAATAATGTAAGGTGAGAAAGAGCCCCCTCAAGGTAAAAGGGGGGCCAAAAAAACAACAACAACAAAAAGTAAAGTGAAAAAAACCCCAGAATGCTAATGTCTATAATCGCCACAAAACCATACCAAATCTCCTCCCTCCCCATCTTCCTTGGATGGCGGCTGTTTATGCTGGACGTGTGGCCAGAGA
>NW_006408540.1:26878248-26880447 GCF_000296735.1 Chrysochloris asiatica | reverse complement strand
AGTCACAATTTAGAGTGCCCTTCAGTGCTCCAGATTGGTGGTTTGTGTTAAAGGACTGTTTAAGATTTACATCCCAAGATCATGCTGCATGAAAATGAGCCAAGATTTTCGCCCAAAAAAGTTCTTGGATAAAATCTAAAAAATAGTACTGCAATTATGTCTCTTGAAGAAAAAAACACGTTATTTTAAATATAAACAGATTCACTTAACACTTTTGCTGTTGTAGAAAACCTCAGAGTAGGTTAAGTTGTCTTTGCTGCCAGCACTCACCAGAGCCTAGGGGAGCAGCTGCCTTCATGTGCCAATATCATCTGGGGAATAAAAAGAACCATTCCACGTAGCTAAAGAGGACATCCCAGTGCTTCCAGAGAAAGGCAGTGAAAACCACAAGGAATAAAGTGCTTAATGTCCTGCTGCAAGTCTTCATGAGGGAAACCACACAGGTAGCCACTGTGGAGACAAAGACTGAAAGGACTGCCATCACAGCAAGAAGGATGTTGATGAGTTCTGGGCAGTGGCGTTCCCAGTAGCAGTGCCCAGAAGGTTCCGGGCAGTGGCGTTCTCTAGTCCTTCCAGTTGTACCACCTGCTGCTGCTACTGCTGCTGTAGCTCCATCTTAGAGATGAGGGTCTGGCATGCCTCCAGGGTCTCCTGGATGTCCCAGGCATGTTCATAGAACTGATAAGTGATTTTCTCTTTCATGCTGGCCAATTCCTGCTTCAAGTTCAAGATTTCATTCTGGGAGCTCTATTAGGTCATTTAGTTGTTCTTCAAATCATTCACATCTATATCGTTCCTCATGTAAGGCCTGCATTGGTAAGGATTAGACCCTCCGATAATGTTCCTTGAACATCTCAAAGGATTCCTCAAGTCTTGCTTGGGTTTCCTGGATCTTCTAGATCTCATGTAGTAGTGCATCAAATCCTGAGCTCTGCATGTCTCGGGTGTTTGTTTTGGAGCTGGATGCTCCTACAGCAACGTCCCCACACACACACACACACACACACACACACACACCGCCCCCGTTGTATGGTTGGCTCCCACTGGTGTGGCATTGGAAGAGTCTTCCTCGCTACTGTATTTTGTGCTTGACTGAAAGTTTGAAATCACTCCCAAAGTCTTCCCTCCCACCCCCTTGTCTTCTATTTGCCCTTCCTCTAAAGAGTCCTTCAAGTTAGAGATGTTGTCTGCACTACCAAATTTATTCCGAATCAGTGAGGAAATTTCCCTGGGCATTGAGATCACAGCTCCTGCTGCTGAATGGGTGACTTGGGAGAAGCTGGAGAGTCCACCTTTGACCCTGTCCACCACACCCTCACTAAAGCCAGTCACCTTGACTCCCACATCCTTCAGACCCTGGTGCCTGAAGACATCAATTCTGCTCTACCTCCTGGAGCTTCTGATGGTAATGCTAGAGTATATTTTGTAGCTGGAGGATAGTTTGAGCAGATTTCTGATTTTTCTTCTGAAAGACTTGCTTGATGAGGGCAGCCTGCTGCTTGTCTGCACTGTTGACAAGTTTCAAGTACTCAGCAACATTGCCATCCTGGGATGTTTGGGCAATCTTGATCTGTTCTGTGAGCTTCAAGATCTTCTGCTGTAGATGAGCACTAGCAGCCTTTGTGTGCTGAGGGTCTAGCGTTCCATCCACGGAGTCTGTATGGATGGATGCTGCCATCGATGCTAGAGGCCACTGCACTAGAAGTTTGGGCAAGGTTGCTTACTTCCAGCCGTTCAATCTGCTCTATAATTGTTTCCTCTCTGGTAGACATGCAGCAGCAGCACAAGCTATTTCCATCAGAGCTGAGCTGGTCAAAGCATCCATTGTGGATGAAGACCTGGGCTGGCCGCCTGCTTAACAGCTGCCATCTCCTGGCCAGATTTCCTGTTGATCTGGGGACTTATGTAGGCTTGTCTCTCTCTTCCTCTTGGGCGGCACTCGGATCTGCTGCAGGACTCGATTCAGAGCTGTGGGGTGGGTGGAGATACCATCAATCTCAGAACATGTGTTCTGGCTTTCCAGATCCATTTCAGGTTCTGCATCTGCCTGAATTTGCTGCACGTTGTGTGGAGACACTGATGACCTCCTGCGCTGATGCTGGAGGAGATGTTTCAAGTCTTGGCCAATCACTTTAATGTTCTCCAAAGCATTGTGTGTCATTTTAGACAACTTTTGTTCTGATTTCTGTTTACTTTCTG
>NW_006408540.1:26854446-26855827 GCF_000296735.1 Chrysochloris asiatica | reverse complement strand
ACACTTCTCTTTTCCCTAGCTGCTTTCAGGATTATCTCCTTGTCTTTGATTTTGGAGAGCTTGATTATAATATGTCTTGGTGCTTTTCTTTTGGAGTCTGCCTTTCTTGGGGTTTATTGAGCTTCTTGAATTCTTATCTTTTTATGTTTGAGGATGTTAGGTAAATTTTCTTCCAACAGCTCTTCAGCTATTTCCTCTGTGAACTTCTGTGATTCTTCCTGTTCTGGAATGCCCATATTTCTTCAATTATTCTTCTTCATGTTGTCCCACATGAATCGCAGACATTTCTTCAGATTTTTTATGCTTTTTTTCTGCTTGCTCTTCTATCTTAGCAGTATTGAGAGTTTTGTCTTCCAGCTTGCTGGTTCTGAGCTCTGTCTTTTCAGTTCTACTCCTTTGCCCTTTCAGTGTATTTTCCATTTCTGATATTCTATTATTAACCATTTGAACCTATTTATGTAGGTTTTGAATTGTTTCCAATGCTGTATCTATCTTATGTGATTGTTCCTTAGCACTTTCCTGACTTGTTCCTTATTTTTCTCAACCCCTGTGTGGAACATTTAGATGCATTTTCATATCATTAGCCAGAATTCCTTCTCAGGCAGTTCCAAAGCCTGCCCTCCTTCCAATTTGAAGTCTAAGTCTACCTCCAGTTCATTTGTCTCAGTTACTCTGTCTTTTTCCTGGACGTGTGCCAAAATCATCAGTTGTTTCCTGAGCATCTTCAATAATTAGATGTGTTTTCAATAATTAGATAAATGTATGTTGATAGATTATTAAGCTTTCTGATTGCCTCCAGGTAGATGTGTTCAGGAGATGGGCTTCCATTTTCACTTTTCTCATTACTCAACTCAGAGTAGCTATAGCGTGTGTTGGCTGTCTATCTGGTATATAGCAACTGGTACTGGTTCTTGCCTGGATAGTGGGATTTTACACAGTGTGATTGCAGCTTGGCTATATGACCACACTTGCTGTCTCTTCTTGGGTAATGGAGGGAGAGAAAGAACCCCTGGGAGGTAAAAGGGGGACCAAAAAAACAAAACAGCAGCAGCAAAAAAAAACAGATTGGCTACTGTAGCAAAACATGAGTATGACTTCAAAGCCCCTCTCTCAGCTTCTTGAGTTCAAGGCTGCCCAAGAAATTTCAAGATGTCACTGTTGTTCTTTATGACGTAACTCAGGATTTAATTTTTGGTCTGTTTCCTTTTTAGTCTATATCTCTCCCACTCTACAACCCCTGTTCAGGACTTTTTCCTAGTGATAAACAGTTTTAGGAGACCAGTCAGTTTTAAGCAGTGTCTTTTCTAACATTCTGCATGCAGTGATCTTTGCTGAGCAAATCTGTGTTAGTACATAGTAAAACCCTCTGGGGGTGGGGGGG
>NW_006408540.1:26851923-26854006 GCF_000296735.1 Chrysochloris asiatica | reverse complement strand
TTTCAATTCGTAGTGATCCTGTATAGGGTTTCCAAGACTGTAATTCTTGGTAGGAGCAGAAAGTCTCATCTTTCTCCTAAAGAGTGGCTGGTGGGCTTTAACCACCAACCTTGTGGTTTGTAGTTTAGTGTGGCACTGCAGGATAATGCAAGGTCAGTTTTAATTGTTAGGTCAGGGGTTTAAAGTCACCAGCTTCTCCTTGGAAACTGTATACAGGGTCACTGTGAGTCAGAACTGACTTGAGGGCACTTAACAACAACTACTTATCCTATAGAGCCACTGCACTCCCTTCTTTTCACTTAGAAACCTCCATTAGTTGAAAATCCTTAATTTTTTCATAGAAATCTTCTACCTACAACTGGTTTTAGTAGTATATCAAAGGATCTATCATAGGGCCTCTGTAGTTTATCTTACCATTTACTCATCTTTTAACTCATTTCTGAACCCTAGTGATTGATTTTGTGCTTTTGGTCTTAGCCAAATTACAATGCGTCAGACTGCAGTCATTTGAGCTGCAAGCTCACCAGCTACTCCTTGGAAACCCTGTACAGGGTCACTGTGGGTCAGAATTGATTGTCTCAATGGCACTTAACAACAACAACAACATAGAACAAAAGGATAAACGGATCCATTATCTACTGCCGGTACTGTGTACAGCTGCAGCCTAGTACGCTTATTATTCCCATGTAGTTGATACTTATATAAGTGTACCTGCCTTATGGAAAGTCATCTCCAAGAGGTAAGATATGTATCTTCCACATGTCTGGAAACAGCATCATAATCTTTCATTTCTGAGTTGCTATGCTTTTCTTTAACTGTGCTATATGTAACATGCAACCTTCCATAATTATCAGTAGACAGTGAAAACCTTATTTAAAAATTGGGCAACCAAGGTTGTTGTTGTTACTGATTTTAAATGCGATCAAATCAGTTCCAACTCATAATGACCACCCTGTATAGGGTTTCCAAGGTGGGTTTGAACTGCCAACTTGCAGTTAACGTATCTTACGGGCAGTTAAGGTAGTTAACAGCAACTTCAGTAGTTTCAGTGTTCAGATATATCCTTCCTAAATATTTTTACATATAGCCTCAGTTAATCCTACTGTCTGCTTTACTGTTCTATTGGTAGACAAAACATGATACAGCACCATTAAAGTGTTTTTTCTTCATATTTTTAAATATGTATATAATGATACCATGTACCTGTGTTTAGCTTCATTTTACTAAATAAGTCTATCTTATAAGGTAGTATTGGGTGTCTTCTAAATTTTGAGAATTTCAAGTTTTAAAAATTAAATCAAGATTCTCTTGTTTGTAGTTTTCCTTTGTTAAAGCTTTCAAATGTAAGAAGTCAAATACGTGAAGATCTTCATGACAACTCTAGGTATTTTTGCCTTTTATAAAGCCATTATCCTACAACAAATAAACATCTTCTATTAGCATTCAAATAGATACTTGTATTTAATAACCAAAAAGCTCACATAAGTCACACTAAAGTTCATCCCAGGAGAATAGTTTATATAGGAATAATTTTTATACCTTTTACTTTTACTTTTATTTGTTGCTTTCCTAAACATAGATATTCTTTGAGAGGTTTAATAAGCCAGTCAATATTTATCAGACATTTTTTATATGTAATGCACTGAGCAAGCTGTTGTGAGGGTCTCTTTTAAGATAAGATTTCTACACTATAGAAGGAGATAAGATATAAGAGTATTTATATGAAGATATAAATGATTCAAGTAATATATGCAAAATGTTAAATTACTTAAAAAGCAAGTTTGTTTTGTTTTTCGTTTTATTTTTTTCTCTGCTATATTTGATACATAAGTGAAATCGTGTTGCAAAAAAAAATTGGCACTAACCATCCCTTACACAGTACTTTCTACTTCTCGGCTAGGTTCAATAATTCATTGCACTGGTCACACAGAACTCGGATATCATACTCACAGTTAATGGGATTTGTTGGGAAGTTAAGAGGTTACAATTCAGAGTCAGAAATGCTCAGGGTTCAGTTCTTCAAGTTAGGCAGGCCCCTCTCTGCCTAGTCAATGTTACAAAGCTCTTTTAGGGCTGCTGATAA
>NW_006408540.1:26849033-26851568 GCF_000296735.1 Chrysochloris asiatica | reverse complement strand
TCAGTATGTTCTTTCACCTTCTCTTACTCAGATCCATCAGGAAAAGAATCATTTGGTGGGAGTTAAAACACTAAGGCTAGAAGAGACATATTAAATAATTCCCTACATCACATGTGGTCAGAGGGTAAAGTTTTCTTCCTTTATTAGAATCTTTTATTGAGTTCTGCTACTTTCTATTCTAGACACTTTGACATAGGTTTTAATATTATCTAAGCTGTGGCACTGTAGGATAAGCACTGGACTACTAACTTGCAAGCTTGGCAGTTCAAACCCAACAGTTGCTTCTCTGAAACCCTATCCAGGGTCCTTAAGTGTCAGAACCAACTCAGCAACAATAGCGGTCTTTGCAATAACTTCGTGAAGTAGGCAAATCACAAGGTTGGCAGTTTGAACCCGTAGCCATTCTGTAGAAGAAAGATGAGGTTTTCTGCTCCTGCAGATATGCAACCTCATAAACCCTGTAAAGGGTTACTTTGAGTCAGAATCAACTTGAAGGCACTTTATAGCAGCAACAAGTCTTTACAGGAGTAGGCAGCCTTCTTGTTCTCCTGAGAAGCTTCTGATGGGTTTGAACCAGTGACCTTGTAGTTCCCAGCCCACTGCTTATCCTACAGTGCCACCAGAGCTGCTTCTCCTTGCCCATATTATTGTTGTTAAGTGCCATGGAGTCAGTTCTGACTCATAGTGACACTGTATAGTATTTTTTAAGGCTGTAAATCTTTGGAGAAGGAGAAAGCCTCATCTTTCTCCTGTGGAATGACTGGTGGGCTCAAACTGCTGATCTTGGGGTTCACAGTCTACTGCTTATCCCACAGAGCCACCACACTCCATAAATGAAATGTTAAGTGCCATTTAGTCAGTTCTGACTCATAGCAATCCTGTATAGGGTTTCTGAGACTATAAATCTGTGACAGCAGAAAAACTCACCTTTCTCCCACAGACTCAGTGGTTTGCAGTCTGGTGCTTACCCTACAGAACCAACATGCTCCCTCCCCTTACTCATAGCAATTTAAATCTAGAAAATCAGTGACTATTGTCTAGTGCTTCTGCTCTGGATCTGAACTGTAGATATTCTCACTAATGGAACAATGATGCTCCTATAATATGATCTACTCAGTCAAGGAAATATTAAAATGTAATTGTCTATTGGATACATTCAATGTTTGTTTTATAGGCAAATGGAAAAGTCATTTATATTGTGTCTTTGTTTTCAGCGTTCTTACTTCCGTACTCTTCTCATGTATGGGTTCCACTTTCTGGTGTGGTTCCTTTGTGTCAAAGGAATCAAGGACACACAATGTGGTTTCAAATTATTCACTCGAGAAGCAGCTTTACGGACGTTTTCATCTCTGCACATTGAAGGATGGTAGGTTTTTAATTAGAATGTATCTTAGCAGTTATTCTAGGTAATGAGAAGCAACTTCATATTCTAATAATGAACATCTTGGTGAAAACATAATTGACACTTTACTATGTAAGTTTAATCTGTGTTTATATACTTTTTTAAAAAGCTTTTATTGTGAATTGAGTGATAGTTTACATGGGGGAGCATCAGTTTTACGCTTATCCTGTCGTATTTTGTTTCATTGTAATGATTATAATCCCCTACCTGCATCATCATTTAAACAATGTTTGCTTCTATTACCTCTGGTTTTTTTATTTTGCTTTGTATTTTTGTTTTTTATGTACACAAAAACACTTAGAAATATACAATCATTAAGCAACCAAAGGACATATTCTGCAGGCCTGCCTCCTGGCAACTGAACTCTGGATCTGAACTGTACAACTTTTCTCTTTCCAAGAGTCTAGAGTCCTCAGCTGCTCAGTCCCTTTACACCATCACCTCCACTTCCACCTCTAGTGTCGCTGCTTCTCTATTTAGGGTCCCACATTCCACTCATGATCTTCTTCCTGGTTGGTGGTCCTAGGTTCCTCTGTTCCTGGAATGTAAAGATTAACTACTCCTCCTTTATATTACAAAGTTTCTACAATCACAGTTAGTCATGATAACAATTACTCACTATTGAATCAAAAGAATCTTATCCCCATCTCCTTTCACGATACCCATGTAGACAAGATGAAAACTATTCATTGGGGAATTCTACCTTCCCCTATAGGCTCTGAAACTAAACTCCCTCCTGAAAACTTGTAAGCCAGCCACTTTATGCCTCCATGTCCTCTCCATCCTCATTTTAGGTAGCCAATGTCTAAGTTGCCCATCCCTATCAACCCTGTATACCAAGAGGATAGGTTTGATCCTAGATGTGAAGACTCCTTCCCTCTCGGTTGGTACTTTGAGCTGTTACATCCATAAATGGAGTCCTGGTGTGGCACAATGGGTTAATGCATCAGACTGCAAAGCCGTTTGAACTGCAAGGTTGGTGGTTCAAGCTCACCTCAGAAACCCTATACAGGGTCACTAAGGGTTGGAACCAACTCAACGGCACTTATACTATCCATAAGTATAGGTCAAGTTCATCAAATTGTGGCAATTTGCACTTGTTTCCTTTATCAAATTTCTTTGTCTAAGGAGCT
>NW_006408540.1:26816183-26843798 GCF_000296735.1 Chrysochloris asiatica | reverse complement strand
TGCGAGGTCAGTTTAAACTGCAAGGTTGCCGATTGAAATTCACCAGCCACTCCTTGAAAACCCTATTCAGGGTCAGTCAGAACTGATTCAACAGTACTTAACAACAACAACAAAGTTCCTGACACAAATTAGGTACTCAGTAAATATTGTTGAAATAATTAATACTTGTTCTAGTTCTGGGGAGTCCTGGTGTGGTGCTGTGGGCTAATGCACTAGACTGCAAAGTCATTTGAACCACAAGGTCAGTGGTTCAAGCTCACCAGCTGCTCCTTGGAAACCCTATACAGGTCGCTGTGGGTCGGATTCAACTCGACGGCACTTAACAACAACAACAACTAGTTCTGGATTCTGTGTGAATCCTGTTCATGGTTGGTATTTGACATAATTATTTCAGTATTATCACATACACCAAAAAAAAAAAAAAAAAAACACATACACCAAAAAAAAAAAACAAACAAGTTGTCAACAAGTCTACTCTCACAGCAATCCCTTATGTGTCAGAGTAGAACTGTGCTTCCTAGGGTTTCCAATAACTGATTTTTCAGAAGTAGATCACCAGGCCTTTCTTTCAAGGTGCCTCTGGGTAGACTCAAACCTCTAACCTTTTGGATAATAGCCAATTGTTAGCTATTTGCACCACCTGAGTATGCTTAATTACCAGTCTTGAAGTTCAAGAAATATATGCAACATGAATTATAACTATATGCTTCAATTGATCATCAATTTTCTTTTTATTTAGTAAGTGAATATATTTTACATTTATATATCAACACATTTATTATTCACTGTCCCAAAAATAGGACATGGAAGCAGGGTCTGACCTACTCTGACTTTACAAAGAGGAAGGAGGAAAATCACCATCAGCCCAAGGCTAATTCTTTTTCATTTCTTTTTTTTAACTTTTTGTTGTGAATTGAGTGAAGGTTTACAGACAAGATCATCAGCTTTACATTCAGCAAATTATACATTTTGTTTTATTTCAATGATTATAATCTCCTCCCTGCAACAACAGTTATCCTACTTCCTCTCTGTGACTTCCCTTTTACAGCTAATATTTCACAAATGAACAAAGCAAAATTATTTGATACTCATACAAAATAAAAAATACATATTCATTTAAATGTCCAAAAGGCACATTCTGCAAGCCAGCCTCCTGCCTGCAGACACAGTCTTACTCAGTCCATGGGCCTAGAGCCTGCAACTGCTCTCTCTCCATGCCACTGTCTCCATTGTTGCCGCTCTTCTAGGTAAGGATTTCACACTCTGCTCATGTTCTTCCTTGTTGATGGTCCTGTTCCTGAAATGAAAGATTAACTACTCCTCCTTTTAGTTACACATCTTCTGCAATTACAGATGTAACAATCACAGTTAATCCTGCCAACAATTACAGTTGAATCATAGAATCCTATATTACCATCACCCCCCTCCCATCCCTTTTCCCTCAAATCCATCTGGAAAAGAGGAAAACTATTCAGTGTGGATTAACCCCCTCATTCTGAAAGTAAGCACACTCATGACAGTTTGTAAGCCAGTTTAGCAGGGATTAGACATGCCTCCAACCTCCAGCCTTCTTATTAATCCTAACACCAACCGTTCTTTCACACAGCTCTACTTCTCAGCTGCATTCAATAATTCCTTGCAGTGGCCAGATAGACCATACTTATAATTGTGAACTATTAAGGAAGATAACAGATTTCAGTTCAGGATCACAGATGTTCATAATACAGTTCTTTGATCAGGACAACCTTTTCCCTGTCATGCCTGCAGGCAGGCCTTACTCTAGTCTTTGCCCTCTTGGCATGGTGTTGGCCCTGGTTAGACAATGTTAGAAAGCTCCTTTAGTGCTACTGATGAATGCTCATTCCACTAAGCCTTAGCCAAAGGTGTTCAGTTCTAGCTCCATGAGTCAGGAAACCTATCTCCCCCAGGTAAATGCCTGGAGGTACCCCACTCTACAAGCAAGCCTCCTGCACAAAGACAATCAGCTTTCCTCACTCCATGGCCTAGTAAACCCACTCCTCATGCTCTTAGTGCCACTTACCTGCTGTCCTCTAGTGTAACAAACAGCTTTCTGTTCTTGATTCAAGAAGGTTCAACATGCAGGAATTTTGGGGTCCAAAGGATTCACTCTATTCCTGGCTCCTCTTATTTGATCGTAATAAGATCCCCATTCCTACTTCTGAGATGACTCATTTTATATCCACATTAGAGTTCTAAGTTTTTACAATCATAATTAGCCCTGTTCATAATCACTCAGAACTGTATCATAATACTATCAAATATTCCCCCATGTTCTAAAAAAAATTGTTTGGTGGAAGTTACAAAGACTGGTTAGAAGAGACTTGCTGAATTATTTATTGTACCTCAACTGTATATGTTTCAAGTGTATTAAGTACAAATGCCTTATAATCTCATTATCCATATGTTGTTGTTACTGTTGGTGTTGTGTGCTGTTGAGTCATTACTAACTCAGAGCTATACCCTAGGCTGTAAATATTTATGAGAGCAGAAAACCTCATCTCCAGAAGAATGATTAGTGGATTCAAACTGCTTACCTTGTATTTAGCACCCCAACACATTACCAACTACTGTACCAGGATTCCTCAATAGTAATCCAGATGTTACTAATATTGTCAATAGTGGAATAAATTAACATGTTAAAAATTTTTAATGTATTAAATTTGAACTATGCTTCAGGTGCGTTGAAGACCATTGCCACATTGTAATGTGGCAGTTGTTTTTATCATTGAAAATGCTGTTGAGTCCCTTCCATATTTAGTCACTAAAATTACTTCCCTTTGATTCCTTGTATCTTGTATTGTCTTTAACAGTGGAAAACTTTTGGGTGGTTAACATTTTCAGCTAAAGAACATTTTCTATTCTAATGCTTCTGTTTCTGTAATTGGTCTACTTTTTATAATCTATTTTTGTACATCTATTTGCAAAGATCAGTTGTCTATGAAAATAGCAGACATATATTCCCAAAAATTATTTTTTTAAAAATAATAATTTCAAAATTAAAGTGATCATTTCTTGTTAAGTGTCTTCAAGTTGATTCCAATGTATAGCAACCCTGTATACAACAGAACAGAACACTACCTAGTCTGCCATCCTCACAATTGTTACTATATTTGAGCCCATTGTTGCAGCCACTGTGTCATTTCATTTTGTTGAGGTTTTTTCTCTTTTCCCTGACTCTTATCATGCATGATATCCTTCTCCAGTGACTGGTCCTTCTTGACAACATATCCAAAGTACATGAGACGAATTCTCACCATTGTCTCTTCAAAGGAACATTCTGGCAGTACTTCTAGGACAGATTTGTTCGTTCTTCACTAACATCATAATTCAAAGACATCAATTCTTCGGTCCTCCTTATTGATTGTCCAGTTTCCGTGTGCATATGAAGCAATTAAAAATACCAAGGTTTGGGTCCTCAAAAAGACATCTTTGCTCTTTAGTACTTTTAAAAAAAAAACTTTTTGTGAATTGGGTGAAGGTTTACAGAGAGGATCATTTTTCCATTCAGTAATTCATACACATTTTGTTTGATTCCATTGGTTGCATCCCTACAATGTAATATCACTTATACCCTATGCTTCCTGTTCCATTTCTCCTTTCCTAACCCTTCTCAGGAGTCCTGGGGTGGTGATTCATATTAATGCAATGGTTTACAAGGTCAGTTTGAACCACAAGGTGGGCAGTTCAAGTTCACCAGCCACTCCTCAGAAACTCTATACAGGGTCACTATGAGTTGGAACCAACTCGAGGATACTTAGCAACAATAACAACCCTTCTGAACTTTGTCCTTGTGTAAATGCCCCTTTTTTCACAATCTCAAAGGATTGACAATTCTAAATTGTGCATACCTCACTATTGTTATTGTTCTTCTTTTAGACTTGCCTTAGGGGGTTCCACCAGTCTTTATATCCAAGTGGTAAGCTGGTTTTCTTTATGTTTTTGAGTTTGTTCCACACTTTCCTCCTCTCTATGTAGAACCTTCTAATGTGATCCTTTTCAGAGCAGTTGGTAATGGCAGCTGTGCACCATCTAGTTCTATTCTCAGAGTAGTGGAAACTGGTTTGTTTCCATGTGTTTCAGTTTTTTCCTCTGGACAATTGCTTTTAAGACCCCCGTTGATACTCACCAAAGTAGAATGTCTTTTGGACATTGTTTTGTCTGTTGACCTTGGGGCCCTTAGAAACTCTGGGCTGAGTGATTCATTCCCTGTGCAAAAATGGAGCAACTGCAGTGGAAAACAGTATGGTACCTTCTCAGAAGACTGGAACTAGAAATACCATACGACCTAGCAAGTAGAGGATGTATACCTCTATGTGATATATATGCTCAAGAAATAAGAGCCATAACGCAATCAATATATGCATGACCATGTTCATGGCAACATTATTCACAATAACAAAACAATGGAGGCAGCATAGATGCCCATCAGCAGAGGACTAGTTGAACACACTGGAACATATGCACAATGGAATATTATGCAATATTAAAAACTGATGATGAATCTGCAAAACACCACATAACATGGAGAACCTGGAGGACATTATGCTGAATGAAATTAGTTAATCTTGAAGAACAGATAATGTATGAGACCACTACTGCAAAAAGTCAAGACATGGAAGGAAAGGGAGAATTATACACTTGGTATAGTGTAGACCCGTGCTAACTTGGGCGGCGGAAAAAACAGTTAAAAAGAAAGGAGGGGGGGAAAAAACACAAGGAAATTGCTTTTTTTGTTGTTCTGTGATTTATTTTTTCATGTGCTAGAAAGGAAACAACGTATATATATTTTTCTCATTAGTACAAACTATTGGGAACGTTCCCACAAATGAAAATATGGAAGCCAGGAAACACAGAAAGGAGAAAGATAACGATTTGGAAATGGTGATGGTTGTATTACATGGAGAGTGTAGTTGGAGAGGCAGGATTATACATGTCAAAATGATTGAAGTAGCAAATGTCTTGTATGTGGTTAAGTGCCGTCGAGTCAGTTCATAGTGACTGACCCTGTGTTGGGTTTCCAAGGAGCAGCTGATGAGTTTGAACCACCAACTTTGTGGCCAGCAGTTCAGTGTTATCCTATAGGCACCATACCAGGATTTCTTATATGTATATTGCTACCAAAATAATAATAATAAGTATGTTAAGAAAAAGCGAAAACCGAGGACAGTTCTAGATTACAGGAGACTTAACGAATTGGGCTGCTAACCTCAAGGTCAGCAGTTCAAAACTAACAGCTGTCCGTGGGAGGAAGATGAGGCTTTCTGATCCCGTAAAGATTTGCAGCCTCAGAAACCCTGTACAGGGTCACTGTGAGTCGGAACCAACTCCAGGGTACTTAACAGCAACAACAAAAAAGGGACAGATAAATAAAATGTGTTAAGCTGGCTTGGATTCCAAACTTTTGTCTTTGCTTTTTTTTTTTTGTTTTTTGAAAAGGGTGTTTGTTTATGTATAACAAATTTTCATAACTTTGCTTATTGTATACACTCCATCATATTCATGGATATAGTTACAGCAAAGGGAAATACCCAGGCATAAACATTCTCTGTAAAACCTATATATGTTGTTGTTAAGTGCCATCAAGTCCGTTCTGATCCATAGCGACCCTGTATAGAGTTTTTGAGGAGCAGCTGGTGAGCTTGAACTGCCAACCTTATGGTTCAAACCAACCTTGAAGTCCAATGCATTAACCCACAGAGCCACACCTATATATATTCGTGGTATAGTCCACTCTCCCTCCCACACTCATTCAGCCTGTGTGTTTAGAACTTTGTCTTCGTGAATGAAAATGTTGAATCATTTATTTGACAATCTCCTCTTTTGTCTCTTCCATCTAGAACCTCCTTACTAATTGTAAAATTTTATTTTCTCTCTTCTTTTCTACTTTTGTTCTTTCGAAGAGATTTCTAAAACTTTGATATTTTCTTCTTGCACAGAATTGTTTGCTTCCTCTTTTTTTTTTTTTTCTCTCTCTTTTTGTATGTTTTCATTATTAAAGGCTTTTCTCAGATGTTTTTAGTATAGTACTGAAAAGTTCTTTGAAGACTGTGTTTGGGCAGCATCTCTGATTCATTGGTTGAATTAATGTCTGCTTAACCTGTTACAATATCAGGTCCACCATTTTAAGCTGTACCTTCCGGGTTCTTCCCTCTCTTCTCCCTTAAACTCCATTTTGTCTGTTTCCCCGCCCTAAACTACAAGCTGCATAGTTTAAAGGGCAACATGGCTTTTGATAGGCCACAGCTGAATCACCTTAGCCATAACCATGCCCTTCTTGTTGAATCTATATAAGACCACTCCCTTCCCGTTGACTTCCTCTTCTCTTTTTTTTTCCTGCCCTCTTTTCTTTCTGCCTTCTGCCTTCTCTCTCCAGCAGAGGTCACCTTCCTCTTCCTCACCCTGAATAAAAGTCTCTACACGGGTCATCTGGTGTGCAGTGTGGTTGATGAGCGGCGCCAGGTTGTTTTTTCCCTTTCATAACCTAGCTGGCTTGTGCTCTTGGGAAACTCTCAACTATAATGTTTTGATCTCTTCTCTTGGACTGGTAATTTTCATTAAAGCAAGATTCTTCAATGAAGAATAAAAGATATGAGTCTGGCTGCCAGCATTCACTGGACCCAATGGGGGAAAGGGAATGGGGATTTACTGTTGTATCAGAAGACTTTCCATAGTTGTCTTTGTTCAACATAGTGCCCTCCCACTCTTAACTCGGTTCTGGAGCCTTTCTAGCCAAAGTTACTCTGATTCTGAGTAAGAGGTAAGTCACCTCTTACCTTCTGAAAAGGATTTTACTACATAGGAGAGGGAATCCTTGGATCTACTTGTTTTGTATACAGATTTTCCATGAGTTGTCTTTTTTTTTTCTTCTTGTTTTTGTTTTTTATGTTTTTTGTCTTTTGTTTGTTTTGTTTGTGTTTTTTTTTTGTTTTTTTTTTTTTGAGTTATCCTATTTTTCAGACCTACCTACATCTCCACTTACAGAGTTATGTAAGCCACAGATTCCTGGCTCTTTACAGGTTTCTGTGGTATCCATCAGCCTGCTTCCAGACTCAGCCCACTGCTTTGTCCACTCACTCAATTTATTACTTGCCCAGCTACTTTCTAATTTCAACAAAAGAAAGTTTTTACTATTATCACTTCCCATTTTTTCAATGGTTCTACCCTCTTAATTAAATACAAGGATAAGAAAAAGCATTGGGTCTTTTGAAAAAAAAAAAAAAAGTTTTTATGTTGAATTATCCCAAAACATAAAAAAATTCCAAATTCAAATTATTTGAGATCAGGGAATCTGAAAATCAAATCACAAATGAATTTTAGTTATTTTCTAGTCTGTGCTAATATTTTCAAAACAAGCTCTTGAAGTTTGAATGTGTCTCTATCTGTTCAGCCTAGGATGAAAGCAAAATGATAAAGGAATTTAGAACTTTTAGAGACAGTTACAAAACAAACATGAAGTTTAACAGGTAGTGAGTGGTGTTTCTTTTCCTGAGCATACATTCCAGCAAAAGGAAATACTGATCAGAGAAATTTTTTATGCGACTCCATAAAAACTTCTGAGTCAGTATTCAAAATCTTTTATGGAAAGTAGTGTTGACTTAAAAGGAGCTCTGGTAGCATAGTGGTTACAAATTGGGCTGCGAACAGCAAGGTCAGCAGTTCAAGACTACCAGCTGTTCTGCAGGAGAAAGATGAGGCATTCTACTCCCGTAAAGATTTACAGCCTCGGAAACCCTGTACAGGGTTACTATGAGTCGGAACCAACTCCACGGCACACAGTCACCACCACCAGTGTTGACTTAAGCTCATAAAGAAAAGCTTTAAGAAAAAGACACCTTTTCAGAGGTAGAAGGAAAGATGAACTAGGAATTTGGACCAGACATTACATGCAAGTAATAATATACCTAATTGTCCTTGTATGTATTTAGCTTTACCCATGAGCAGTTAAAACCATACTAAAGTAGTTTTTCACTTTAAGTAACTGATGGGTATTATTTTGTCCAATATTCATAGAGACCAAAAAGAAAAAGACATTGCCTCAAACACTATGTGTTTAGAAAACATGAACACCAAACTCTCCTAGATAATATTCTCTCCTAGAGCTTTTCAGAATTCTGTTTTATCCATTCACTGAATTCGTTGAAAATGCTACCCGCTCTATAACTTTAGCTAGATAAGTCTGAGATTGAAAACCATCAGTCTTGGAAATTTTCAATTTTCTTTTGGAGCCTAAAAGGCTGTTTTCACCTTCAAGAATGTCTGAGTTGTGAAGTAGACCCCTTATATGTCATTTAAATGTTATGCAGTGAGATAGTGAATTATTTTCCTTGAAGCTTCTGAACCACTCAGATTTTAATTATATGATTGTATATGACCATGACCTTCAGTTTTGGCTTTCTTTTTGCTTTTTTTTTTTTTTTTAAACTTTCATTGTGCATTGAGTGATAGTTTACATGGGAGAACATCAGTTTTGCCCTCATCCCGTCATATTTTGTATCATTGCAATGATTACAATCCCCTCCATGCATCACTATTCAACAGTATTTGCTTCTATTCCCTCTGCTTTGTTTTGTTTTGTTTTGATGTACACAAAAACACTCAGGAATATATAATCTTTTAAATAACCCAAAGGCACATTCTGCAAGCCTATCTCCTGGCCACCAGCACACAGCCTTTCTCTTTCCATGTGTCTAGATTCCTCAGCTGCTCTGTCTCTCGATGTCATCATCTTTGCCTCCATCTCTGGTGTCACTGTTTCTCTACTGAGGGTCCCAAATTCCTCTCATGCTCTTCTCCCTTGATGGTCCTAGAGTTCTCTGTTCCTGGAATGTAAGATTAACTACTCCCCTCTTTATGTTACAAAACTTCTGCCTTTATAGTTGTGACAACTGCAATTAGTCATGATAACAGTTACTTTGAATCATAAGAACCATATCCCATCTCCTTCACCAGACCCAAATGCCTTCAGTTTTAAAGTGTAAGCTTCTAGTCATGTCAGGGTGGAGATTGATTTTCACACTACTTGTCTTTGTAAATATAAATAGCAATATATTTTCTATTGCAGGGCCTTTGATGTGGAACTGCTGTACATAGCGCAGTTCTTCAAAATTCCAATAGCAGAAGTTGCTGTCAACTGGACTGAAATTGAAGGTATGTTGTTTATATTACAGAGGGAGAGCCACTTCAGACAATACAATTATCTACTTAAATTAACTGACTTAATATCTCCTCCAGCCCCCTTCCCCCGTCAAGATTTACTCAACTGTCTTGATTTAGAGAGCCAGTACTATCAACAAAAGTCAATCAAACGCAACCCACTACTGTTGAGTCAGTTCCAACTCATAGTGACCCTATAGAACAGTAGAACTACCCCATAGGATTTTCAAAGCTGTAAATACTTATAGAAGCACACTAATACATCTTTCTCCCAAGGAGTGGCTGGTAGGTTTAGAAGGAGGTTCAAAGTCATTTTAGACATACTTTATTATTTGTTTCACCACTGATTAGCATTATATTATTATGAATTAAATGGTTATAAACCATTATACAAAGCTAAATAAGGAATTATATCGCTGTTTTACTCCAAATGCCCAGTCTATTCAGAGCCACTTTAGCTGTAATCTGTATATAGGGTTTCCAAGGAATGACTGGTGAGTTTGAACTGCCAGCCTCCCGAGTCAACCCAACCTGGTGGTCCAGTGTTTATCCTACAGCACCACAGCGGGACTACTTTACAGAGATAGTTGTATAGTAATATGACTCGTAAGTACTTCAACTTCCACATTGGTGAAATGAAAATAATGTTTTCCCCTGGTTAATAACAAAGCATAAGGCTAATATTTGCATGTTGCTTCAATGGCACTGTTTTCAAAAGAAACCAAAAGTGATAAAGATTCTGACATGCAGTAACCATATAGGACAGGGAATCCTGGTGTGGTGCTGTGGGTTACTGTGACTGCAAAGTCACTTTGAACCACAAGGTTGGTGATTTAAGCTTAGAAGCTGCTCCTCAGAAAACCTTTACATGATCCCTATGGGTCAGAACCGACTCAATGGCACTTAACAACAACATAGGACAGAATAGAACTGCTCATAGGGTTTCCAAGGCTATATTCTTAAAAAAGAAGACTGCCACATCTTTTCTCATTAGCAGCTGAGTTATTAACCATGACTTCTCAAGGGGGAAGAGAGCTGTTTAAATTCACAGTATTACAATTTTAGTTTGTCAATAAAAAACTAAAACTCTAATGCTATCTGTTATCTTTAGGTATACGACAGATAATGGTTTGTAAGAATCCTTTATGATATATGGATCAGTAGCGTGGTTACGAATTGGGCTGTGAACCACAAGATCAACAGTTCAAAACTACCAGCTGCTTCACGGGACAAAGATGAGGCTTTCTGCTCCCATAAAGATTTACAGCCTCGAAAACCCTGTACAGGGTCGCTATGGGTCGGAACCGACTCGACGGCACTTAACAACAACAACAACAGTATACCTATAGCATCCTAATGTGGCACTGTAGGATAAGCATTGGACTGCTAACCATAAGGTTGGCAGTTCGAGTCCACCAGTCACTCCTCAGAAATCTTAAACAGGGTTGCTATGAGTCAGAACTGACTCAGCACATAAGCAGTAACAGTGTGTACCTATGCCACCTTCCATGCAAAAGATCTGGGTTTGATTTCCTAGCCAATGTACCTCATGTGCAACCACCACCCATCTGTCACTGAAGACTGGTATATTATTCTGATGCATGCTGACGAGGTTCCATTAGAGCCTCCAGACTGAAAAAAGAGTAGGAAGAAAGGCTTGGCTGTCTACTTCCAAAAAATCAACCAATGAAAGCTAATGGATCCTAACAGTCTGATCCTTTTGCTCAGGGACTGATTTAAGCACAGCAGGGGGGATAATCAGCATATCTATGTAAATCTGGAACCAAAGTCCAGACAAAAATTTTTTAAGTCTGATTATAGGCTTTTTTTGTTTTTTTTCACTATTAAAATAGGATTCATGTTCTGGGTCGGAGCCATGGTGGTGGTAAATTCAAGCCCTGTCAACCCCATGGTATTCTTTGATGTCAGCATTGACGGCCAGGAAGTTGACCATTTGAAGATCAAACTCTTTGCAGGCATTGTACCTAAAACAACCAAGAGCTTTACACAGTTCTGCACAGGGGAATTCAGAAAAAATGGGGTTCCAATAGAATACAAAAGAAGCAACTTCCACAGGGTCATAAAAGACTTCATGATCCAGGGTGGAGATTTTTGTTAATCAAGTGCTTCAAGGGCTCTTTGATTTCAGCAAGCAAGGTTGTATCATCACATATCAGAGGTTGCTAATGACTCTTCCTCCAATATTGATGTTATTGTTATGTGCATGGAGTCAGTTCCGACTCAGCAACCCTGTATAGAGTTTCCTAGGCTGCAAATCTTTAAGGGAGTAGAAAGCCTCATCTTCTCCTGTAGAACAGCTGGTTTTGAACTGCTGACCTTGAGGTTCGCAGCCCAGTTTGTAACTACTATGTATGCTACCAGAGCTCCTTCCAATCCTGAGATACCGCGGTTTTTGTATATAATTCAGTTTCTAAGATTATTTGCTCAGCATACAGATTGAATAAGTATAGTGAAAGGATACAACCCAGATGTACACATTTCTTCATTTTAAACCACTCAGTATCCTCTTGTTCTGCTTGAACAACTGCCTCTTAGTCTCTGTATAGGCTCCTCATGAGCACAATTAAGTGTTTTGGAATTCCCATTCTTCTCAGTGTTATCCATAGTTTGTTATGATTCACACGGTTGAATGCTTTTGCATAGTCAATAAAACACAAGTTAACTTAAATAAAATTGTATACAGGAGCAGGTGTATTTATCTGAGATGCTGTATCTTTAGTTGCTTTATATAGCAATTATTATTTTCATTAATCAGCACTCACTAAGTAGATTTATTAAGCATTTCTAGAACACTCAGCCATATACAATCCCTCCTTCCCTGTTATAGAGTCATCTGACATTTTCAGTATTTAAATCCTCCATGTTTCATTTCACTTCAGGATGTCTTTAATTTGTTTTTAAGAAAAACTCACTTTAAGCTTTGAAAACTTTTAGATTTTATGTTTATGATTTAAATATTTAAGTTAATATATTTTTAATTATTTTTAAATCACAGGTTCTAAATTAGTTCCATTTTGGAGCTGGATACAAATGGGCAAGGACCTACTTTTTATTCGACTTCGATATTTGACTGGTGCCTGGAGGCTTCAGCACACTAGGAAAATGAATTAGATTATTTGCAGTTTTTGAATATGTTCTTCTACATACATAACTGTCACATTATTTAATTTTAAATCAGTAGCTTAAATAAAGCTGGAATAAACCTATTTACATTGTTTGCCTTTTGACAATTATGAAGAACAAAATGTCATGAGTAATACTTTTTATATCCTTTCAGACAAAAATTATAGTGTTTTGTTTTGTTTCTTTAAGTTTATTACCACTGAAAGTCATATTTTCTCTTACTTTAGCTATTTTTCTTATTTAGATTAATTATCAGTATGATTCTGAGAAATACAATTTTTAGGCAGAAGCAATTATTTCTACTAAAAAGTACCTGCATAAATATAAAACATTTAATGTAAAAGCTGGCATAAATTTAAATATATGCAAATTTATCAATATTAAATCTGTATTTCAACCTATAAAACTCTAGGAAATTATATTAAAGGGAAGGATACATGCTTGGTCACAAGATATGTAAAGTCTTACAAGAGTAAGTCAAAAGTATTTCTAGAAAATCACAGAAACCTTTTTAAAATATCAAAATGTAATGCTATTATTTTTCAATATAGCCTTCATCTAGGTCCATACTTTTCTGAAGGTACTGTTTCTGTCTCTCTAACCCTTCCTTGAAGAATCCTGTGCTCTTTGGTTTACATCATATCAAAATAGCAGTTTTGATATCCTTGAGGTACTCAAATCGTGTTCCTTTTCCATGTTCTTTGAATTTTAGAAATAAAAAAAAGTCTGAAAGGATAAGATAAGGGCTATAGGGTGGATGCGGTAAAGTTTTCCAATGAAATATACATATGACAGACCTTGCTGCCCTCAAAGAATGATTAAGAACATTGTCATGATGGAAAAAATTCCTTTTAACAACTTTCCAGGCCTTTATCTCACCATTTCAGTTTTCCATTTTCTTAAAACGTTTTCAGAATAAGCCACTGTTACTGTCCAAAGTCTAAGAAAATCTATCCAGATTTTCCCTTTAGAATACAAAATAAACAGTCACCAATGATTGGTTCATTTCAAATACCTTCTTTAGATAGCATAAGAGACGACTCATATACATGGACCTCACCAGATAGAACACACAGAAATCAAATTGACTACATCTGTGGAAAAGACGATGGAAAAGCTCCATATCATTAGTCAAAACAAGGTCAGGGAAAGACTGTGGAACAGACCATCAATTACTCATATGCTAATTCAAACTGAAGTTGAAGAAAATGAAAACAAGTCTACAAGACCCAAAATATAATCTTGAATATATCCCACCTGAATTTAGAGATCATCTCAAGAACAGATTTGATTCATTAAACACTAAAGACCAAAGACCAGAAGCGTTGTGAGATGACATCAAGAATATCATTCATGAAGAAAGCAAAGTCATTGAGAACACAAGAAAGAAGGAAAAGGTCAAAATGGATGTCAGAAGAGACACTGAAACTTGCTCTCCAGCCTAGAGATGCTAAAGCAAATGGAAGAAATGAGGAGGTCCAAGAGCTAAACAGAAAATTTCAAAGATCAGCTCTAGAAGATAAAGCCAAATATTACAATAAAATGTGCAAAGTTCTGGAATCAGAAAACCGAAAAGGAAGAACACGCTCAGCATTTCTCAAGCTGGGGGAACTGAAGAAAAAATTCAAGCCTCGACTTTCATTATTGAAAGATTCTCTGGGCAAATTATTGAATGATGCAGAAAGCATCAATAGAAGAAGGAAGGAATTCACAGAGTCACTGTACCAAAAGGAAATGATGTCTTGGGAAAACAATAGCACTAGAAATGATGCTAGCCAAAAAGGGAAGTGTATGTATAATATTGGAAACCAAGTGTGGTATCCCTAACAACACAGCTCTTGATAGAACTATCACAAAGGCCCTGCAGGAATTAAGCACCATAGCTAATGAATGGACTGAAAACCCCTGAATTAACTGACTAGTTAGAGAGGTGGTTTAGACAGTGGAAAAATATAGCTGCCTCAATTCTCACTTTTCTCATCTTAGTAGTTGGAATTTAGACAGCTATTAGATGTGTCATGCCCTGAATCCAAGGACTAGTGCAGATTCGGAGGAAGTCAGACTTGGTCCCTACTTGGTTTAAGTATTTGGTACTCTGAGCAGGATTCATTGCAATGGCTCCAGTCCTAAGAAACTGTAAGGTTTTGTGGGAGAAAGAACGAAAGGGAATGGGATAAAATGTTTCAGCTGAAAGGACAGAAGCTTCTGAAGTTTCCTGGAGCTGGATAGAAAAGATAGCGTATCTATGGCTAGGGCCTACTGGAATACAGCCTGCCAGAGGCCCAAAGCCATATGCATGTGAAGGAGTTAGAACAAGGTGGAGGGAAAGATTGAACTTGAGTGTTTTAAAGGTTAATGTGTTTGACTGCCTTATGGATATTGGCTTCTGCTTATTATTGTAAAATACACATACACATGTATTAGGAATATTGGGAATTATGGTTACAGAAAGGTTGTAAGCTAGTCTTTGGCTTATACTTGATTGGATTTGTCAGAACTGTAAGGTGGAATCTTGAGCTCCACCCAGAACTCCACAGTTGATATATTTGCATTTGAAAAGACATGCACACCAACCCAGAGCTGTTGAAAGAACAGAAGATTTGTGATTGGAAGAAAGCCAAAAAAAAAAAAAAAAGCAGACAGTTTGGCATTTTGAATTTCAGGGACTTTAAGGCAAGGAATGTTGGCTCATCAAAGACAAAAAACCTCTTCCAGGACTGAAAGTTGAAGGGAACCAGTGCTCAATTTGCTGATGTTCTCCTGGGTCTACTTGTGAATAGGATTGGGGGAATGTTCTATTGGCACCCATTGACCTTGAGATGAAATAAGAGTGAAGACTGACTGTTTTAAAGTGTAGGGAGTTGTGTGTGAACTCCCAAACTTGCAGCTGGTACTCATTTGACCTAGTTTGGATGGCTAGGTTTGTTCAGCTGACTAGAACCTGAAGGTGTTTGATACTCTGAGCAAGCATCAGTTACTACAATTTGATAAACTGGACATTTGCTTATGGATACAGTTCCTAAAAATTCCAATCAGAATGGAAGTTGGAACAACAACAACATTGCTACAAAGGAGTCCTGGTGTGGTGCTGTGGGCTAATGCATCGGACTGCAAAGTCGTTTGAATTGCAAGGTCGGTGATTCAAGCTCACCAGCTGCTCCTTGAAAACCCTATACAGGGTCGCTATGGGTCAGAATGTACTCAATGTTATTAACAACAACAACAACAACATTGCTATAAGTACATGGGTATGCTTAGTTTTAGAATGAGGGGTCAAGGAAAAATCCCCACTCTTTTCCAGATGGGTCTGGTGAAAGGGGGTATGGAATGATGCTGATAAGATTTTATTATTTAAATTGTTTAATTATTAGTGGTATTGATTGTGATGGTCAGAAGTGTAATTGTAGAAGATATGTAGCTTAAAGGAGGAAGTAAAGTTTTATTTCAGGAACGGAGAATCCCAGGACCATCAAGAAGGAAGGGCATGAATGGCACTTGGGATCCCTGCTTGAAGAAGCAACAACAGAGATGGTGATATGAAGAGATGGAGCAGCTATGGACTCTAGACCCGTGGACTGAAAGAGGCTGTGTGCCTATTGGCTGGAGATGGACTTTAGGACATTTTATGTGTGCAGCAACTATTTCTGATTTGTTCATGTGTCATATATAAGGGGAAAATGGGACCAGTGCATTTTCAGTTGTACGTGTTTTAGTCATATTATGTCAGGCACAGGTATGATGCAACCTAATACAGGCATAGTTAGCTCCACTCTTAGGGGTATTCAGAAATGATATACTTTATTAGGATTTAAGAATAAATGAAGATGAGACCAATAAGTGTAAAGAGAAGAGAGGAGGACTTGTGAGAAATTCTCAGGATGGCCCATCTTCAGAAATATAAAGGGCTCATGAGAGTGCTAGACCAACCAGACATAGATTGTTAATTCACAGCCAGAGATACGTAAGCAGGATGAATTGGGGGAAGGGAGGAAATAAATCTATTGTAGGACTAAGAACTTTAAGAACACAGTCATTAAGACCATGGGCAAGCCATTTTGGCTTTTCCGGGGGGGAAGGGAAAACTGGAGGTGCCAGTAGAATTGTAAATGGGGAACTGGACCTGGCAGAGGTGCTTTTTCAAGACAGGGGAATAAAACAGTTTGTGGGCTGGCCATGCAGTGCATCTGCCCTCTTCTACTGGGTTAGGCACCCAATTTTGGAAAATCAAATAAAGAAAACCTCACTCTTGATAAAATGAATATAGATTGGATTACTTGAGCATTTGTCGGTATAGACAATATTTCTCACAAAACCAGTTCTGCAGAGGATATCATGCTTGGTAAAGTGGAAAGTCAGAGAAAGAGCCCAATGAAATGTATTGACACAGTGCATTCAAGCATAACACTTATGAGGATGGCACAGGACTGGGCACTGTTTCCTTCTAGTGTGCACAGGGTTACTATGAGTTAGAGCCAACTCAATGGCACCTAGTAACAACAGGCTCCAAATGCACTGTAGAATCCTGAAGAACTAGATTAGATTAGACTACAAGTGACCTCTTTAAACAAAACTCACTGGTCTATTTCCCTAAACCTATAGTTACCATTTCAGTGATAAGGAAAAGCTGATCTTAAGGATATAGATTAAAAGAAGTGTTGTGTCTCAATTTACCCAGATGACCACTCGAGACTCAGGATCAGCAAGGAAGGCTTTATCAGCTGGCCAGTGACTACAGCCTCCCTAAAAGCGGGAAAGACTGCAACCCTGACCCAGTTTTTCAGAGAGTATGTATACATAGGCAGTCTGACATTATCTTGCACAAACCAAGGGTGTGATATATGCATGAGCTGTTAGGGTAGGGGCTGGGACAGTTCCTTCTCAAGGTTAACTTTGGCTGGCTGTTATTTCTCAAGATTAGCCTTGGCTGGCTGGCCAATTCATTCTGTTAGAGGGCCCACCCAGCTGTGAGGAGTTTGCATAAGCAGTGTTACAGAAGCCAACTTTAGCTAGAGTTAAGGGGAAAGAGGTTTCTGCATACAGGGGAGTTGTTGATGCTAAAAGTTTTCACTTCAGCGTGAGCCCATCTTAAAAATTGGTTGTTGTTGTTGTTAGGTGCCATCGAGTCGGCACCGACTCAGAGTAACCCTATGCACAGCAGAACAAAACAATTTCCAACCCTGGGCCAACCTCACTACTATTGCAACACTTGAGTCCATCGATGCTGCCACCTGGCCAATCCATCTCGTTGGGGTCTTCCTCTTTTTCTCTGACCCTATATTGGTTACTAATATAGGGTCAAATTGTTTACTGTAGGGCAATTACCCTAAATTGGTTACTATCGGGCAATTAGGGTTTACAGAAGAATGGAGAAGAGCCAAAATTATGTGTCCCAATCTCTAGAGTTGAATTAATTTAGGCCATATGTTGCACAGTTTTTTAGAACGGAATGGTGAAGCTCCAAAGAAGCTGTCTCTGGGTCCTTTATACCTAATTGCCCAGATACAAGGAATCAGATAAATGACTACCTTAGAGGAAAAGCAGAGCATCCCCAAAAGAGTGAAGGAGCATTTCCACAATATAGAACCCATAGTCCAGTGAGTGTTATTGACTTTAGTTCCTATTCCATGTTTGGGAAAGCTGTGAAGACTGGAGGAGGCAAGGAGGTGGGGAGAGCAACCAGTTTCCATTGAGTCAACGTTGACTCGTGGCAATCCCCTACATGTCAGAGTAGAACTGTGCTCCATAGGGTTTTCAGTGGCTATTTTTCTGAAGTAAATGATCAGGTGACTCTATGGACTCAAAGTGCCAACATTTCTGTTAGTAGCCGAGTACCACCAGAGACTCTAAAGAGAAAACATGGGGTGTAAAAAAGCTTGGTTTTCTATTGGCATACCTTTTTTTTTTTTCGTTTCCCCTAGAGAGATACTGACATACAGTCATTGGATTGAATTGGTACATCTCAATTAACTCGTATGGTGGGAATAACTTTACATATGGAAGTGTGGACTTAACCTCATGAATGATCCATTCAAAAAAGAAAAAAAACATAATACGAACTATTTTTTCACTCTGAAGCAGTCAAAGTATGCAGAGGTAGAAAAAGAAGGAAGTGGTAATCGAACACAAGAAAAGAAGGGACACTTAAAATACAGTATCAGGAAATGAGTATTGATGCTCCAAACCCCAATAATTAGTGACAAGTATTAGAAGTAGCAACCATACCAGAATTCCATTTAGCAATTTACAGAAACTTTTGCCTTTTAAATAACATTAGATATCAATCTTGTTTTAATAAATACAGAGAGATGTCAGGAAAATGTCTTTACCGGCAAGTAAGAACCTATTCAACTTGTTGTTGTCGTCGTCAGGTGCCATCGGAACCGACTCATAGTGACCCCATGCACAGCAGAATGAAACAATGTCCGATCCTGGGCCAACCTCACTACCAACACCACACTTGACGCCATCAATACTGCCACCTGGCCAATCCATCTCCTTAGGGGTCTTCCTTTTTTTCTCTGACCCTCCACCTTACCAAACATGATATCCTTCTCCAGTGACTGTTCCCTCCTGACAATATGTCCAAAGTATGAGACGAAGTTTAGCCATCCTGGCCTCAAAGGAGCTCTCTGGCTGCACTTCTTCCAAAATAGATCTATTGGTTCTTTTGGCAGCCCATGGGACTTTTAGTATTCTCCTCCAACATCACAATTCAAAAGCACCAATTCTTCTACAGTCTTCCTTATTCACTGTCCAGCTTTTGCATCCATATGAGGTTAATGAAAATACCATGGCTTGGGTCAGGCGCACCTTAGTCCTCAAGCTGACATCTTTGTTCTTCAACACTTTAAAAAGTTCCTGTGCAGTAGATTTGCCTAATGCAATACATCGTCTGATCTCTTGACTGCTGCTTCCTTGAGTGTTGATAGTTGATCCATGAAGAATGAAGTCCTTGACAACTTCAATCTTTTCTCCATTGGTAAGAATGTTTATTGGTTCAGTGGTAAGGATTTTTGTTTTCTTTACATTGAGATGTAATCCATACCGAAGGCTATGTTCTTTGATCTTCATCAGTAAATGTTTCAAGTCCTCTTCACTTTCAGCAAGCAAGGTTGTATCATCTGCATATCACAGGTTGTTAATGAGTCTTCCTCCAATCCTGATGCCACATTTTTCTTCATATAAGCCAGCTTCTTGTATTATTTGCTCAGCATACAGGTTGAATAAGTATGGTGAAAGAACACAACCTTGTCGCACACCTTTCCCAATTTTAAAATATTCAGTGTTCCCATGCTCTGTTCGAACAACTGCTTCTTGGTCCAGGTACAGATTCCTCATAAGTACAATTAAGTGTTCTGGAATACTCATACTTCACAATGTTGTCCATAGCTTGTCATGATCCACACAATCGAAAGCCTTTGCGTATTCAATAAAGCATAGGTAAACATCTTTCTGATATTCTCTGCTTTCAGCCAAGATCCATCGGACATCAGCAATGATATCTCTCGTTCCGCGGACTCTCCTGAATCCAGCTTGAACCTCTGAAAGTTCTCTGTCAATGTATGATTGTAGCCGTTTCTATATTACCTTTAGTAAAACTTTACTCACTTGAGATATCAAAGAGATTGTCTGATGATTTCCACATTCCGTTGGGTCATCTTTCTTTGGAATGGGCACAAATATGGATCTCTTCCATTCAGTTGGCCAGACTGAATGGTAGAGATCCATATTTGTTGTTAGGTGCCATCAAGTTAGTACCGACTCAAATCCACCTTACGCACAACAGAATGAAACACTACCTGGTCCTGGGCCAACCTCACTACTGTTGCTATGTTTGAGTCCATCAATGCTGCCACTTGGCTAATCCACCTTGTTGGGGGTCTTCCTCTTTTTCTCTGGCCCTCCACCTTACCAAACATGATATCCTTCTCCAGCTATTGGTCCTCCCTGACAATATGTCAGAAGCATGAGAGACAAAGTTTGGCCACGGCCTCTAAGGAGCACTTCTTCCAAAACAGATCTATTGGTTCTTTTGGCAGCCCATGGCACTTTGAATATTCTCCTCCAACACCATAACTCAAAGACATCAGTTCTTCTACGGTCCTCCTTATTCACTGTCCAGTTTTGCATGCATATGAGGTTATTGAA
Source organism: Chrysochloris asiatica (assembly GCF_000296735.1). Taxonomy (NCBI): domain Eukaryota; kingdom Metazoa; phylum Chordata; class Mammalia; order Afrosoricida; family Chrysochloridae; genus Chrysochloris; species Chrysochloris asiatica. The sequence continues at coordinate 26,823,332 of NW_006408540.1, read as the reverse complement.
AATACCATGAGTTGGGTCAGGTGTACCTTAATCCTCAAGCTGACATCTTTGCTCTTCAACACTTTACAAAGGACTAGTGCAGCAGATTTGCCTAATGCAATATGTAATTTGATTTCTTGACTGCTGCTCCCGTGAGTGTTGATAATTGATCCAAGAAGAATTAAGTCCTTGACAATTCAATCTTGTCTCTATTGCATAAGAATGTTGTTTATTGGTCCAGTGGTAAGGATTTTTGTTTTCTTTATATTGAGATGTAATCCACACAGAAGGCTGTGCTCTTTGATCTTCATCAGTAAATATTATAAGTCCTCTTCACTTTCAGCAAGCAAGGTTGTGTCATCTGCATATTGCAGATTGTTAATGAGTCTTCCTCCAATCCTGATGCAACGTTTTTCTTCATAGAACCCAGCTTCTCAGATTATTTGCTCAGCATACAGGTTGAATAAATATGGTGAAAGAATACAAACTTGTCACACATCTTTTTAAATTTTAAACCATTCAGTGTTTCCATGTTCTGTTCTTCTTGGTCCAGGTACAGATTCCTCATGAGCACAATTATGTGTTCCAGAATACTCATACTTCGAAATGTTGTGCATAGCTTGTCATGATCCACACAATCAAAAGTAAATAAAGCCCAGTTAAACTTCTTTCTGATATTCTCTGCTTTCAGCCAAGATCCATCAGACATCAGTAATGATATGCCTTGTTCTACGGGCTCTTCCGAATCCAGCTTGAACCTCTGTCAATGTATACTTGCAGCTGTTTCTGTATTACCTTTAGTAAAACTTTACTCACATGGGATATCAAAGAAGTTGTGTGATGATATCTGCATTCCATTGCATTACCTCTTTTTGGAATGGGCACAAAAACTGATCTCTTCCAATCAGATGGCCAGATAGTTGTCTTCCAAATTTCTTGACAGAGATGAATGAGTGCCTCCTGTGCCGCCTCACTTTCTTGAGAGATTTCTATTTTTATTCCATCAATTCCTGGTGCCTTGTTCTTTGCCAATTCCTTCAATGCACCTTGAACTTCTTTCTTCAGTATCATTGGCTCTAGATCATATGCTACCTCTTGAAATGGTTTAACATTAGCCATTTCCTTTTGGTACCGTGACTCTGTGTATTCCTTCCATCTTTTCTTGATGCTTTCTGCGTCATTCAATAATTTGCCCAGAGAATCTTTCAATAATGAAAAGCAGAGGTTTAATTTTTTCTTCAGTTCCCCTAGATTGAGAAATGCTGAGCGTGTTCTTCCTTTTTGGTTTTCTGATTCCAGATCTTTGCACATTTGGTTGTAATATTTGGCTTTGTCTTCTTGAGCTGATCTTTCAAATTTTCTGTTCAGCTTTTGGAACTCCTCATTTCTTCCATTTGCTTTAGCATCTCTACACCAGAGAACAAGTTTCAGTGTCTTTTCTGACATCCATTTTGACCTTTTCTTTCTTCCTTGTCTTCTCAATAACTTTTTGCTTTCTTTATGTATGATGTTCTTGATGTTATCCCACAGCTCCTCTGGTCTTCAGTCTTTAGTGTTTAATGTATCAAATCTGTTCTTCATATGATCTCTAAATTCAGATGGGATATATTCAAGGTCATATTTTGACTCTCTCGGACTTGTTTTCATTTTCTTCAACTTCAGTTTGAATTTGCATATGAGTAACTGATGGTCTGTTTCGCAGTCTGCACCTGCCCTTGTTTTCACTGATGATATGGAGCTTTTCCATCATCTCTTTCCACAGATGTAGTCAATTTGATTTCTATGTATTCCATCTAGTGAGGTCCATGTGTATAGTCGTCTCTTATGCGATGCTGTTTAAAGAAGGTATTTGAAATGAACAAATCATTGGTTTTGCAGAATTCTATCATGCGTTCTCCAGCATCATTTCTATCACCAAGGCCATATTTTCCAACTACTGATCCTTCCTCTTTGCTCCCAACCTTTGCATTCCAATCACCAGTAATGATCAATACATCTTAATTGCATGTTTGATCAATTTCTGATTGAAGAAGTTGGTAGAGTTCTTCTATTTCATCCTCACTGGCTTTAATGTTTGGTGCGTAAATTTGAATAATATTGGTATTAACTGGTCTTCCCTGTAGGGGCATGGATTGGATATTATCCTATCACAGATAGCATGACTAATCTGGATATGTTCTTTTTGATGATGAATGCAACACCATTCCTTTTCAATTTGTCGTTCCCGACATAGTAAACCATGTGGTTGTCAGATTCAAAATGGCCAATACCAGTCTGTTTCAGCTCACTAATGCCTAAGATATCAATGTTTATGTATTGCATTTCATTTTTGACAACTTCCAATTTTCCCAGATTCATACTTCGTACGTTCCATGTTCTGATTTTCAGTGAATGTTTTCAGCTGTTTCTCTTCATTTTGAGTTGTGGCCCATCAGCATATTAAGTTCCCATGGGCTTTTCTCCCACGGACTTCAATCCATTCACATCATCAATGTCAACTCTACTTTGAGGAGGCAGCTCTTCCCCAGTCGCATTTTGAGTGCTTTCCAACCTGAGGGGCTCATTTTCCAGCACTATATCTGACAGTGTTTTTCTGCTATTCATAAAGTTGGCAGTGACTAAATATTTAGAAATAGTTTGTCACTCCTTCTTCCTAGTCTGTCTTTGTCTAGAAGCTCATCTGAAACCTGTCCACCATGGGTGACCCTGCTGGTATTTAAAATACCAGTGGTATAGCTTTCAGGATCACAGCAACTCACAAGCCACCACAGTATGACAAACTGATAGACAAGTGAGTGGTGGCTATTCAACTTATGTGTTACCAAAAACTCTCATAGATTCTTACTCTCCTTCACTGAGTGTTTTATCCACATTTGAATAATTCCTGATAATATCTGTTGCATAATTAGGAATTGTGCCTTCTTATCTGGCTCACTGATTAACTTTTCAGTTGACTGAGAAATGCTACTGATTGCTGAGTTTGTAAAGCACTAATAGAATCCTCTTGTAAATGTGCCTGGGTAACTTTCTTAAAAGTTTCCAAATACTTTTAGACTTGAAGAACTCTGTCTTTAAATAGGAAAGCACTTAAGCCTTTAGAATGTACCATAGTTAGATATGAATTTCTTATCGGCATTATCAAATCTTGATTGGTAAGTAGAAAAACCAGAAACAAACAAAATTAATGGGAACCAAATATTTAAGAAATGCCAATTTGGGGCTCATGCCACACGGTGGCAGGCTTACTCTGTATAGTGCTTGTCTTGTTAAAAAGAAATCACTTGGAACACTATTACCAGACTAGAGTCTTGGTGTGGCAGCACTGTAGGATAAGCACTAGACTGCTAACCTAGAGGTTGGTGGTTAAAACCCATCAACCACTCACTGTAAATCCTATACAGGGGTTGCAGTGAGTCAGAACCCCGATTCCACTGCACTTAACATATATTTATATGTGTGTATGTGTGTGTCATAGCTTGTCCATGAAGCAACATGTTTTTTTGGGGGGAGTGAGTTTTCTTTATTCGATTTTGCAAAATCTGGTGCACAGCCCCGTAGACAAGGACAGACCAACCACATGGCCTGTCACAAATGATTTTTATACTTGTCTCCAAAAAGCCCCTCCTCCAGTTCCAGTTCTCCATATGCATTTCTAAGGCATGTCCCACTTTCCCTCTCCCCCAGAGAAGCCAAAATGGCTTGCCCATTGTCTTAATGGCTGTATTCTTATTTAAATTTCCTAGTCCTAGAACAGCCAGGTTACAAATCCCTTCCTGTATGTAAATCAAGAATCTTTTTGTCAGGCCTAGAAATCTCATGAATTCCTGAAGATGGACCATGCCCACAAGAGTTATTTCTCACCAATCCTCATATTTTTTATTTATACTTACTGGTCTCTGCTTCATTTATTCATCTTAAATCCTTCAGACTTGTGCCTGACATAATATAACCAAATCACTTAAAACCAAAAATGCACTGGCCCCATTTTCTCCTCATATATCACAAATGAACAAATTGTAAGCATTTGATGCACACATAAATGTCCAAAAGTCAATCTCCAGCCCATAGGCACACAGCCTCATTCAGTCCATGGGTTTAGAGTCCATAGCTGCTCCATGTCACCACCTCTGCTGTTGCTGCTTCTTCAGGCAGGGCTCCCAAGTTCCACTCATGCCCTTCCTTCTTGATGTTCTGGGATTGTCCGTTCCTGAAATGAAAAATAACTATTCCCTCCCTTTAGTTACATATCTTCTACAATTACAGTTCTGACCATCACAACTAATACTACAATTGAAATAATACAATCTCATTAGCATTATTCCATACCCCCTTTCACCAGACATAGCTGGAAACAGCAAAACTAGTCAGTGGGGATTTTTCCCTTGACCCCTCATTCTAAAACCAAGCACACCCATGAAAATATTTCAAGTCAGCCACTTATTGCAATTGTTGTTAAGTGCCATTGAGTCTACTCCGACCCATAGGGACCCTGTATAGGTTTCTGAGGAGCAGCTGGTGAACTCAAACCACCAACCTTGCAGTTCAAACGGCTTTGCAGTCTGGAGCATTAACCCATAGTACCACACCAGAATTGTTGTTGTTGTTAATTGCTATCTAATCGGTTCCGACCTGTAGCAACCCTGTACAGGGTTTCCAAGGCTGTAAATCTTTACGGGAGCAGAAAGCCTCATCTTTCTCCTGTAGAACTGCTGGTAGTTTTGAACTGCTGACCGTGAGGTTAGCAGCCCAACTCATAACCACTACACTACCAGAGAGTAATGTCTAAATTGCCCATACTACCAATCCAGTACACTGAGAAGACATGCATGCCCCTCGATTTGAAGCAACTTTCATTTTGATTGGAATTTTTAGGAACTGCATCCATAAGCAAAAGTCCAGTCCATCAAATTGTAGCAGCTAATGCTTGCTCAGAGTATCAAACATCTTCATATTCATCTGATCAGGTTCTAGTCAGCTTAACAACCCTAGCCATCCAAGCTAGGTCAAATGAGTACCAGCTGCAAGTTTGGGAGTTCACACATACCTCCCTGAACTTCAAAACAATCAGCTTTTCCTCTTATTTCATCTCAAGATCAGTGGTGCATCAGCAAGCATATTACTGGCTGGCTCCCTTCAACTTATAGTCCTAGAAAGGGGTTTTCTTTGATGGGACAGTTTTCCTTGCCTAGAAGCCTCTGAAATTCAAAATGCCAAACTGTCTGCTTTAAAAAAAAAAAAAAACAACTCACAAATCTTCAACAGTTCTGGGTGGGCATGCAAATCTTTTCAAATGCAAATATCTCAACTCAGGTTCTAGCTCAAGATATATGGGTGCCAATAGAACATTCCCCCAATCCCATACACAAGTAGACTCAGGTGAACATCAGCAAACAAATTGAGCACTTGTTCCCTTCAATTTTCAGTACTAGAAGGGGGTTTTCTTTGATGAGCCAACATTCCTTGCCTTGAAGTCTCTGAAATTCAAAATGCCAAACTGTCTGCTTTTTTTTTTTTTAGCTTTCTTTCAATCACAAATCTCCTGTTCTTTCAACAGTTCCAGGTTGGTGTGCATGTCTTTTCAAATGCAAATGTCTCAACTGTGGAGTTCTGGGTGGAGCTTAAGATTCCTTACAGTTCTGACAAATCCAATCAAGTATAGGCCAAAGGTCAGTTTACAAACTTTTCGTAATCATAATTCCCAATATTCCTATTATACCTTTTATAATAATAAGCAGGAGAAGCCAATATCCATAAGGTAATCAAACACATTAAACTTTTAAAACACTTAAGTTCCCTCTACCCTGGACTATCCCCAGTCACATGCATATGGCCTTGGGCCTCTGACCAGGTGGATTCCAGTAAGCCCTAACCTTAGCAGCTGCTCTCCCCTTTCAGCTGAAACATTTTATCCCATTCTTCTTTGTTCTTTCTTCCAGAAAACCTACCTTTTTTTTTTTCAGGTCTGGAGCCATTGCAATGAATCCCACTTACAGAGCCAAATGCTGACTTCCTCCGAATTTGCACTAGTCTTCAAACTCAGGGCATCACAGAACATCTAATATCCATTTAAATTAAAACTACTAATATGAGAAAAGTGAAGATTGAGGCGGCTGTATTTTTCCACTTTTTAAACCACCCCTCTAACCAGTTAGTTAATTCTAGCATTTTCAGCCCATTCATTAACTATGATGCAACTTGGTTTTGAGTCAACTCCAGTATTAGTGATTGAACACATAAGTAGTTTATGCCGTTTTAGGAGAATGAGATGAACTACATAATAAAATTTTTGGAAGATGTGAAAAACTAAGATTTTTAATGTATGTCACATTTTCAAGTATGTCACAAAAATACTATTCCACATATTCTATAACAAAGAAAATGAGTCAATGAAGTTAGTTGTTTCAACAATCAACATACAATTCTATTGATTCTCACAATAAAAAATTGGTTTCTCCAGTTTTGCTTTAAAAGACTCATATTTCAGTTTTGGTGCTTGTTTCATAGTAAACGCTATAATATACATGAACAAATGAAAACGTCATAAAAGAAAATTTAATGATCAGAAAACAAGTAGCACAACAAATTTCTTTCTATTCTTTGCCCTTAAAATTCTTCAATGATTTCATTACAATTAAGCTGCAAAACAATATCTACTTCCAGAATTCTGGTAGAAATCTGTGCATGTCTTTAAATTAAGTTTATTTCAGAATCTTGGAGAGTTTTACTTGTCCAATATGTCCTGGTGTGGTGCTGTAGGATCAGCACTAAACTGTTAATGGAAAGGTGAGCGGTTCAAACCTATCAGCTGCTCCTCAGAAACCCAATAACGAGTCTCTATGAGTTGGAAAGCTGCACAGTGAATAAGGAAGACCAAAGAAGAATTGATGCTTTTGAGTTATGGTGTTGTAAGAGACTATTAAAAGTGCCAGGGGCTGCCAAAAGAATCAGATCTGTGTTGGAAGAAGTGCAGCCAGAGTGTTCCTTGGAGGCCAAGATGGCCAAACTTCATCTCTCATCTCTTATTGTCAGGTGGCAGAGGCCATGACACCAAGGGGAGAGTGGCAGAGGACCCTAAATAAGCAGGGCCACAATGGATCTCCCCTTTGTAACACAAGGTCCCAGGAGGGATCTCATGTGGGGACTCTGCTGTCTCTGTCTCTTTGTTTTAAT
>NW_006408540.1:26809532-26815548 GCF_000296735.1 Chrysochloris asiatica | reverse complement strand
CTACTTTGAAAAAATGATTAATAGATTGATGGTATAGAGTAGTATAAAAGCTGTTTGAGAATCTGAAATAAATGTAAGAGGAGAAATAAAATGTGAAGGGAAAAAGAGGAGAAATAAAATGTGAGAGAAGAGTCACCATCTAACAAGACCCATTGATTGTGTGAGCTTCATTTCTTCACCGACATCATACCTCCCTCTTGTTGTTGTTGTTAAGTGCCGTTGAGTCGGTTCCTACCCATAGCGACCCTGTACAGGGTTTCTGAGGGTGTAAATCTTTACTGGAGTAGAAAGCCTCATCTTTCTCCCGTGGAGTGGCTGGTAGTTTAGAACCTCTGACCTTAAGGTTCGCAGCCCAATTCGTAACCACTACGCTACCAGAGCTCCTATAGGACCCCCAAATAAGAGTGTCGGGGCTGGCTCTCGACAGTCAGGAGAAGGATCTCATGTTTGGTAAAGTGGAGGGTCCGAGAAAAAGAGGAAGACACCCAGTGAGATGGACTGGCAAAGTGGCAGCATCAATGAGCTCAAGAGTGTCAACAATTGTGAGGTTGGCCCAGGACTGGGCAGTGTTTTGTTCTGTTGTATATAGGGTTGCTATGAGTCGGTATTGACTCGATGACACCTAACAACAATAACAAATGAGTTGGAACTGGCTTCACAACACTCAACAACAACAGCATAAATACATACTCTATTGTTTGCATTTCCTTGGCTGTTTTCAGCTTCTCTTTTGATATTTTCTTTTTGTATCTGGATTGCACGCATTGCTATAGCATGAGCTTCCCAATATGTATAAGAAAGATATTTTACTTTGCAGGTAAATAAATGGACAGAGACACAGGCTGAATGGGTATGGAGGAAGAGTGGAAGTATACCCACAAATATATAAGCATTTGAAAGAAGATATTTTTGCATGTGTATTTACCCTTCTGGCAAACACAACTAGCAATGTGGTGGAGCATACAGTGGGTAAAATGATGAAAACTTCTTAGACATCAAAATCCTAAGGCAATGAGTTGCTGAGCCTTGGGGGTGTGGGGGGAGGTCAGGACCATAGTTTTAGGAAACACAATGGTCAATTGGCATGACATGGTCCACAAAGACAATGTTCTACATCCTACTTTGGTGAGCAGCATCTGGGATCTTAAATGCTCATAAGTGGTCATTTAAGGTGCAGCTATTGGTCTCTTCATGTGCAGAAGAAAGAAGAGTGATGAGACTTGAAAATGCTTTGAATCAATTAATCCAATGGACTAATGGGACATGTAAACATCAGTCTCCATGACTTTGAGACCAAGAGAACTAGATGGTGCCCAGCTACCCCTACCAAGGAATTCTGGGCATACAGATGCTGAAAGGAGACAATGACCAGTCCCCAGTGTCAACAAAGAGAAAGACTTCCACAAGAGCTAGCATTCTAAATGTGTACTTTTAGCTTCCTAACCTGTGAGAGAATAAATTTCTGGTTGTTAGCTCTGGTAGCGTAGTGGTTACTAATTGGGCTGCGAACCGCAAGGTCAGCAGTTCGAAACTACCAGCTGTTTCATGGGAGAAAGATGAGGCTTTCTGCTCCCTTAAAGATTTACAGCCTCGGAAACTCTGTACAGGGTCGCTATGAGTCGGAACTGACTCCAAGGCATATAACCACCAAAGCCACCACTACTTGTGGTACTTCTGTTATAGCAGTATTAGATAACTAAGACAGACGGATTATCTGGCCAATCAACTGGGAGACATCCATGTTTGTGCCCATTCCAAAAAGTGATCCAACTGGATGCAGAAACTATCAAACAATATCATTAACACCATGGATGTGCTGTTGGATAAGCACTGGACTGCTAACCACAAGGTCTGTAGTTCGAGTCCTCCAGTTGCTCCTTGGGAGAACTTTGAGGCTTTCTACTCCCCCCAAGGATTTATAGCCTTAGAAATCCTATAACTCATTATGAGTCAGAACTGACTCGATGGTACTTAACAACGTCATTGACATTATGCACAAGTTAAAGTTTGTTGAAGATATGATGGGCTGCTCTTTCCTGCTATTATATTTGAAATATGAGCTGATAAAAATGTATCAAACTGAGCAACAAGTTCAAGTAAGCCTCTCAAATTTCCATTTTGTAAGAACCAAACACTTAATTTCTGCCTCAAACAGGTGGTTCACATTCAGAGATTGTTATAAAGATGAATAAACAATATATTGCAAAATGGCTTTCCAATACTGACTTTTTAAAAAGTTGATTTTTGTTTTCACTTCATGAAGTAAGGTATCCCTTCAGTTTAATTATTATAACATAAAATCTCTGTGACTTGAACTGTTTTCATGTTTATAAATCAGTTTGAGAATTAAATAATTTAGGATGGAATAGTTTGCAAAAATAATACGTAAAGTTGACAGATGGTTAATAGAGTAACCATACTCTTAAAATGTTCAGTTAGCTTTTCACCTTAGATCTGGCTATAAATCATTGTTTGTTGTTGTTGTCAGGTGCCATCGAGTCGGAACCGACTCATAGCGACCCCATGCACAGCAGAATGAAACAATGTTCGATCCTGGGCCAACCTCACTACCGCCGCCACACCTGAGTCCATCAATGATGCCACCTGGCTGATCCATCTCGTTGGGGGTCTTCCTCTTCTTCTCTGACCCTCCACCCTACCCAGCATGACATCCTTCTCCAACGATTGTTTCCTCCGGACAATATGTCCAAAGTAGGAGAGACGAAGTTTAGCCATCCTGGCCTCCAAGGAGCACTCTGGCTGCACTTCTTCCAAAACAGATCTATTGGTTCTTTTGGCAGTCCATGGCACTTTCAGTATTCTCCTCCAACACCACAACTCAAAGGCATCAATTCTTCTACGATCCTCCTTATTCACTGTCCAAAATCATTGTTTACCCATCAGTAACTTTTTACATGACTTTTCAAATGGTCAACTGTGATGTTAACAATAAGTTGGTCCTCTTTCAATCTAATAATTTATATCATTAGAAGGAAAACTTCCACAAAACAGGATCTGGATTTTTGTTATGTATGGGGTCTGCAGATGTGACAGTTTCAAATTATAAAATAGTTTCACTTTCTACATCATTATTATTATTATTTACTACATCAAGGAATGGATGCAGAATTTGGAAAAATTGTGATATGTTTATATTGCTATAAGTAATTTCAGGATGAGTGGTACTAGTCCAATGAATTTTTGTTGTATGTTGTTAAGTGTTGCCAAGTTGGTTCCAACTCATAGCCGCCCTGTATAAGATTTCTGAGGAGTGGCTGGTGAATTTGAGCCACTGATCTTGCAGTTCAAACTGACCTTGAGGTCTAATGCTTATCATATGGCACCACACCAGGACTCCAGTCCAATGAATTACACCTATTAAACTAGAGCATTCAGTACAAAACATCTTCTTTTGATCCATCACATTTTTAAAAGGAAGTTAATTTTGGAATTTAGGGATTCACAAATATTTTTCTTCTTATCTTCTGTGAACTTTTTTTTTTTTTTTTTTTTTTTGCAGTTAGGAAATATTCCCAATTTTTATTCGTAATATTGGTAATCAAAGTTGCAAAGGAAGATTTATGGAGCCACATATCAAGAACAGAGTAAGATGGAAATGAAATACTGCAAAGTCATCTGCAAGAGTTTCCAAGGAACACACACTGGGCTAGAAATCTAGGGTTAAACTGTGGTTCCAAAACAGGTTATATTCATTCCTGCATTTTCTCATTAAGTTCTTCCTTATATTTGCCTTTCTCTTTTCCAACCTGTCGAGATTTGGCTTTGCGTTCAAGAATTTTTTTCCCGTCTTTGTCCAATTTGAGTCTGGTAATAACAACCTTGCTCGGGTGAATGCCCACATGGACAGTTGTCCCATTAGCCTTCTCAAGCTGCACCCTCTCGATGTAAATGACATGCTTCTTTCTGTACACCTGGACTACCTTGCCAATCTGCTGACCTTTGTAGTGTCCTCGAACCACCTGGACCTCGTCGTCCTTGCGGATGGGCATGGAGCGCACGTTGTACTTTTGCCTCAGCTCCTTGGACAGCGGGGACGACATGATCTTCCTGCGCACGTGCGAGGGAGCATTGAAGTGGCGTTTACGGTTCTTGCTGCTATCCGAGGTCACGAAAGGGTTGAACTTCATGGTGACAGTCCGGCGTCCGGCGGCCTTGGAAGCTCGGCGAACCTTCGGTGAACTTTTTGAATTTGAATTCCACTGAGTTATTGCCATTTCATTTACCAGGCTATAAACTTATGTCATTTTCTAGTGTCTTAAAAGCTCATGTGGTACAAATATTGGTCTCTCCCTATCAAGAGTATAGCAGAATGAAGAAAATCCAATGAACTAAGGGACCATGCAAACCTTAGCCTCCATGATCCTGCGACTAGAAGAACTAGATGGTGCCTGGCTACTACAGCCAACTTTTCTGAAAGGGATCACAGTAGAAGTTCCTAGATAGACTAGAAGGAAAATATGAAGCAAAACTCAAAATCATAAAAAAGACTAGCCTTAGTGCTCTGAAAGACACTGGTGGAACCCCAGAGACTGTGGCCCTTAGTCACCCTTCAGGTCTGGAAATTAACTCACCCCCATGGCTCAGTTTTGGAGTTCTGGTGTGGTGTTATTGGATAATGCACTGGACTACAAGTTCAGTTTGAACCTCAAGATTAGCGGTTCAAACCCACCAGCCGCTTCTCAGAAACCCTATTCAGGGTTGCTATGAGTCAGAACCCAGCACTCAACAACAACAACAACAACAACAATGGCTCAATTTTAAGCTAAACGATACATACTTATTTGTCGTTGTTGTTAAGTGCTGTTGAGTCGGTTCCGACCCATAGTGATCCTGTATAGGGTTTCCAAGTAGCGACTAGTGAGCTTGAACTGCTGACCTTGGGGGTTCAAAGGACTTTTCAGTTCAGCGCCACACCAGGACTTCCATTAGTGGAACAACAACACTAGGGAGGTATGCACATTTCAGGTAATCAATCATTTGATATCAAAGAGGCAGCATTTACCCTAGGACAAAGTTCAGAAGGCTTAGGAAAGGAGGAGGAATGAAAACTGGAAGCACAGGGAGGAGGTGGGGTAAGTGACGTTACATTGTGCAGGTGTTAAAAATCATTTAAGCACAAGCTTAGTGGTGATGAATCGGACTGCGAATCTTAAGGTCTGAAGTTAAAAAATACCAGCTATTCCGCGGGAGAAAGATGAGGCTTTCTGCTCCCGTAAAGATTTACAGCCTTGGAAACCCTGTACAGGGTCGTTATGAGTCGCAACCGACTCCACGGCACATAACAACCACAACAACCAGGGGTGAGAGTCAACCCAACACAACTGTTGTTCATTAGTATTCATTAACTGCTATGTGTTGTTGTTGTTAAGTGCCTTGGAGTCGGTTCTGACCCATAGCAACACTGTATAGGGTTTTCAAGGAACAACTGGTGAGCTTGAACCTTCAATCTTGCGGTTCAAACAGACTTTGCAGTCCAGTACATTAACCTACAGTGCCACACCAGGACTCGTAACTGCTATTGTTAAGTGCTGTCGAGTCATTTCCGACCCATAACTACCCTGTATAGGGTTTCTGAGGAGTTACTGGTGAGCTACTGGTGAGCTTACTTTACAGTCCAGCGCATTAACCCCCAGTGCCACACCAGGATTCCTAACTGCTAACTGTTATTGTTGTTGTTGTTAAGTACCGTGGAGTCGGTTCTGACTCATAGTCACCCTGCACAGGGTTTCCAAAGCTGTAAATCTTTATGGGAGCAGAACTCGTCATCTTTTTCCTGCGGAACTGTTGGTAGTTTCGAACCCCTGACCTTGAGATTGGCAGCCTGACTGGTAACCACTATGCTACCAGAGCTTCTTAGCTCTTAACTGCTATTAGCATCATTAAAAAAAATAAACACTAAGCAGCTGCTAATTGTTGTTGTTGTTGTTATGTGCCGTGGAGTCGGTTCCGACTCATAGCGACCCTGCACAGGGTTTCTGAGGCTGTAAATCTTTAC
>NW_006408540.1:26793777-26809412 GCF_000296735.1 Chrysochloris asiatica | reverse complement strand
ATATATATATATATTTTAAAGTAACTTAATCACCAATAAATTAAAGTAGTGGGATTTATTTGAGTAGTTATTGTATATGCATACAGAGAGAATTTTAAATAGTAATTATGTCCCCCTCCAATGCAGGCTAATGAGCTCTGGTAGCTTAGCTTAGTAGTTATGAGTTGGGCTGCTAACCTCAAGGTCAGCAGTTTGTAACTAGCAGCTGTTCCTCCCAATAAAGATGAGGCGTTCTGCTTCCATAAAGATTTACAGCTGCGGAAATCCTATGCAGTGTTGCTATTATTCGGAACCGACTCCATGGCACACTACCATGACCACCACCAATGCAGGCTAGTTACAATGAGGTTTTTGTTTGTTTCCTTTTTAACTTTTTATTGTGAAATGAGTGAAGGTTTTCAGACAAGATCATCAGTTTTACATTCAACAAATCATATACTTTGTTTCATCTCAATGACTGCAATACCTTCCACGCAACAAGTAATTCCACTTCCTCCCTAAGCTTCCTATTTCCATTCTACCAACCTTTCCATCTCTTCTCAACTTTGTCCTAAAGTAATATATTGCCTTTTTGATTTTAAATGATTGACAATCCCATACTGAGCATACCTTACTAGTATTATTTCCCAGCTATATACCTCTCTACTGCTTGGCTGAAAATTGGGCCACTAGACCTGAGGGGTGGTCAAGGGCCATAGTCTCTGGTTCCTCCAATCTCTTCCTGATCAGTAGGCTTGTTATTTTTAAAAAAATAAATTTGCATTTTATTCCACATATTTTCCCACTCTAGCCAGGACCTTCTAATGTGATCCCTTTCAGAACAGTTGGTAGTGGTAGCTGGGCCCCATCTAGTTCTTCTAGTGTTAACATGTTCCCTTAGTCCATTGGACTAATTGATTCGAGGCATTTTCAATTCTCATCACTCTTCCTTGTTCTGAACATGAAGAGACGAATAGCTGCACCTTATGTGGCAGCTCATGAGTTTTCAGATCCCAGACCTCTGCTGGCCAAGTAAGATGAAGAACATTATCTTTGAGGACTATGTTATGTTGATTGACTATGGCCCTGACCCTCCTCACCACACCCAGCAAGTCATTGCCTTAAAATGTTTGATAATATCTAACTTTTGTCTGCTGTATGCTCCACCATGGGAGTGCAGTGGCGGCATAAGATAAACACTGGACTGGGAACCACAATATCCAAGTTCTGAGGTTTGAGACAGCCAAACGCTCTGCAGGATAAAGGTAAGATTTACTGCTCCCTTGAAGACTTAAAACGCCTTGGAAACCCCTTAAGGGGTGGCTATCAGTAGAAATGACTGTCGCTTAACACAACAATAGTGCTCCACCACCTTCATGGTTGTATTTGCAGGAAAGGTAAATACTCATGTATAAATAATTATCTTCTTTCAAACTCTTATTTGTGAGCATATTCCCACTCTTTCTTCCATACCCATTCAATCTGTGTCTATTCCAAAGTTGTGTATATGCTGATCCTATATAGCAACACCAGGAGTCCACTCAGGATTGTTACAATGAAATTTTAAGGAGGAAATAGTGTAGAGAATTAATCATTGGTTTAAGCTCACCAGCTGTTCCTCGGAAACCCTATACAGGGTCGCTATGGGTCGGAACCGACTCGATAGTACTTAACAACAACAATGGGGTGCTATTACATAAGCACTGGACTGCTAACCACAAGGTCGACGGTTCAAACCCACCAATCGCTCCTTGGAAACCCTCTGAGTCAGAACCGACTTCACGTCACTAATAACAGCCAATCGCGCCTCGGAAACCCTATACTGGGTTGGCTCTGATTGTATGGCACTCAACAACAAGAATCACTAAATAACAACAATCATAATGTGAGGCCCCCTGGTGGTGCAGCGGTTAAGCACTGGCTGCTAAAGGTCCCTGGTTGGAATCCACCAGCCTTTCTGAGAGAAAAAGATGCAGCAGTAGACTCCTGTAAAGATTTACAGACTTGGAAACCTTATGCGCGGCTCTGCTCGGCGTTGTTGGGTTGCTACACTCAGATTCCACTGATAACAACGGGTTAATCGTCAAGTGATTGATTGGATGGCGGGCCTCTGAGTCACGTGAGTCTCGCGGCCCACAGAACTCAGCCGCCTAACGGCTGACTCCTGCTCCGCCCCTTCGCCGCCAGTGCGCCGCTTGGGCTCCGCTTCTCCAGCCGCGCTTCCTGCGGCTGGGCCCTGGTAGACTGCGCGTGGCAGCAGCTCGACTCCCAGGTAGCTTTGGGCGCGAGGTTGGTGAACGCTCACAGGCCGCTTCTTCCCCACTTCTCCGCTGTGCCTTCCCTGCCGGCCACGGACGTGTCTCGCGCGGGTCTCGCTGTACCCGCCGCCCGGCATCCGTCCTGACGCTGTCAGGCTACCTGCACCCACCGCGAGTCGGCGCGTTACCGCCGACGCTGCAAACGGAGCGGGTGATGGGGAGGCCGGCTAGGCACCGTTCGCACCTCCGCTAAGGTTTCCCGGGAGGAACAGGGAGAAGGAGGCCTTGGGAATGACTGCAGAAAGTTTTATGTTCTCCTTGTTTTGTTTTAGCTGCACCAACTGGTGTTGGCTCTTGGCGGAAGTGTGACACTACTCTTGGCGCCGTTTTTCCGAGGGGGAGACCTAGCTGCTGACTTTCCCTATCCCAGTGGCCCTTTCTGAGCTCTTAGATCTCTCTTAGTCCCCTGGTGGCGGTGTTGTCACTGGCATTATTTTTGACTCTTTCCCTTTTCCGCACGAACTCCGAATCCATAAAGGGACCTTTATTCAGGACTGCGGTGAACTGAGCGAGTTGACACTTCCCGGCTCCTGCCTGTGATAAAGAACCTGCTCTGTTTTATTTATAAGATAACCAGCGTTCTCTAATGTTAAGTGCGGTCTAGTCAGTTCTCACTTACAGGGACTCTGTATAGGATTTCCAAGGCGTGGCTGGTGGGTAGATCGCTGACTTTATTGTTAGTAGTCCAGTGCTTATCCTATAGCGCCAGACCAGGACTCTTTATTATATATGAATTCTGCAACTGGGATTACAATTTTATACAGTAAGCTTGTAGCAGTGCTTTGATAAACAAAATCAGACATGGTCTTACTTGCCTTTGCTCCGTTTTCCCCCTAGTGGAGTAGAGGGGTGGGGAAGTTGGAAGAATTAAAGTATTTGGAGGGGCAAAATTGTGGGTGTGTTAATTTTGAGCTTGGAGTGTGGCTCTGTGTGATAAACACTGTACTGCTAACCACAAGGTGGTTGGTTCAAACCCTCAGGCTGCTCCTCGGAAACCCTATACACGTCGCTATGAGTCAGAACTGACTACAGCACTAAACAACAATGTCAAAATGGCTAGGCATGTAATTTTAGAAGAAATGGAAAAATGATTTAACCTTTAGTTTAGTTAACCTTTAGTTAAATGCCGTCTAATAGGTTCTGACTTATAGGACTGCTGAGTTTGAACAATCAATCTACCATTGTTAAGTACCATCGAGTCAGTTCCAACCCATGGCCACCCTGTATAGGGTTTCTGAGGAGCAGCTGATGAGCTTGAACCGCCGACCTTTTAGTTCAAACAGCTTTGCAAGTCTGGCACATTAACCCACAGCGCCACACCAGGACTCCAACCTATCATTGGTGATGGTGGTGGTGGTGGTTTTGTGCCGTGGAGTCAGTTCCGACTCATAGCGACTCTGTACAGGGTTTCCGAGGCTGTAAATCTTTATCGGAACAGAAAGCCTCATCTTTCTCCCATGGAACAGCTGGTAGTTTCCAACTGCTGATCTTGCGGTTTGCAGTCTGATTTGTTACCTCTGAGCAGTCCAGTATTTAACCTACAGTGCCATTCCAGGACTTCAAGGTACATTTAAAATTTAGAATATCAGTGTAAAGAGAGAATTGGGTGGATTCCACCCTTCTGATCTGATTTCATGGCTGAGTGTTGTTAGGTATCATAGAGTCAGGTTCTTCTCTTAGAGATCCTATGCACAACAAAATGAAACACTGTTGTTACTCTCAAGTCCATTGCTGTTGCCACTGTGCCAGTCCACTTCCTCGGAGGGTCTTCTATTTTTTGCTGACTCTATACTTTACGAAGCATGATGGCCTTCTCCAGGGAGTGATCCTATTATGCCCAGAGTTCAGGGTCCCCAAAGACCACCCAGGAGCCGTGTACCAATGTAAATACATTAGGGTTGTTTATTCAAGCTCAAGCCAGGTCTCTAACCTCTTCCAGCGCAGCCGAATAGGGAAAGAGCCCAGAACCTTTTGTCTGCAGGGTTTTTATAGAGTTTTCAAACAGCTCAGGTTTCTCAGCTTTACAATCTTTGGATTGGTTAACAATTGGCAAACTATGAGATGTTACAGTTTAATTGGTCAGGACTGGTGGTCTTTGTTCTTAGGCTAGGGTAAAGGAAAACATCTGGCCTCTGGCCTTGAGCTGCCTGGCTATATATTATCTTCTTGGAGCTAGAGGACGTGCTAAAGCTTATATACGAAATGGATTCTTCTCTTTGGTCCTACAATCCCTCCTGATAACATGTTCAAAAGTATGAGAGGCAGTCTCCCCATCCTGGCTTCTAGGGAGTACTTTTAATATTTTTCTCTAACACCATAACTCAAATGCATCCATTCTTCTGTGGTTCATTATTCATTATCCTACTTTCACATGCATATAAAGTTACTGAAGAGACAAGGTGCACCTGTCTCATGACTTGTGGCAGGTGCACCTTAGTCCTCAAGCTGATATCTTTGCTCTTTTAACACTTTAAAGAGGTTCTTTTTTTTTTTTTTTTGCAATAGATTGCCTAATGCAGTGTTTGATTTCTTGAGTGTTGTTTCCATGAGTGTTGATTGGTTGTTGTTGTTGTTGTTAAGTCCTGTCAAGTTGATTCTGATCCATAGCGACCCTGTACAGGGTTTCCCACCCAATCAAAATGAAGTTTTTGACAACTTCAATCTTTTCTCCACTTATCATGATGTTATTTATTGGTCCAATTGTCAGTAGTTTTAAATTTTCTTTACATTGAGGTGAAACCCATACACAAGGCTATGTAGTTTTTTTTTTTTATCTTTATCGGTATTTTAAGTGTTCTTCACTTCCAGCAAGCAAGGTTGTAGCATCTGCTAATCAAGGTTGTTAATTCACCTTCCTCCAATCCTGATGCCATGTTCTTAATATAACCCAGCTTCTCAGACTATTTGCTCGGTATACAGATTGGATATAAGGAGCTGTGGTAGTGTAGTGGTTACGAATTGGGCTGTGAACCGCAAGGTCAGCAGTTCGAAACTACCAGCTGTTCTGCAGGAGAAAAATGAGGCTTTCTGCTCCCATAAAGATTTACAGCCTCGGAAACCGTGTTCAGGGTCGCTATGGGTCGAAACCGACTTGACGGCACTTAACAACAACAACATACAGATTGGATAAGGAGCTCTGGTAGTGTGGTGGTTATGATTCGGGCTGCGAACCTTAAGGTCAGCAGTTTGAAACTACCAGGTGTTCCACAGGAGAAAGATGAGGCTTTCTGCTCCTATAAAGATTTATAGCGTCAGAAACCCTGTACAGGGTCACTGTGAGTCGGAACTGACTCCGTAGCACATAACCACCACCATACAGATTGGATAATTATGGTGAAAGAATACAACCCTGGTGCACACCTTTCCTGATTTTAAACTATTCAGTATTCCTTCTTGGTCTGTGTACAGGTTCTTCATGAGCAAAATCAAGTGTTCTGGTTGAGTATGTAACTGTATACTGAGATTCTTAAGTATAGCAGTTCTTCTGTAGGATGGATATGTTTTAATACATTGTTGTTAAGTGCTATGGAGTGGGTTCCAACTCATAAGGAATCTGTATAGGGTTTCTGAGGAGCGGCTGTTGAGTGTGAACCACCAACATTTAGGTTGAGTGCTTATCCTGTGGTATCACACCAGGACTCCAGGCTCCTTAAGTATAAATAAATAACATTTATTATGATTAAATTTCTATAACAGATAGCTTAGCAGTTCAAAGTGATAACTAAAATCATCACCCATCCTGTTTCTGGAAAGAGAGAAACCTTTATTATGCATCCTCAGTGTAGGTGAGATTTGATTTATTTTTGTGTAATTTAAAAATAATTTTGCAAATTTACTCTTTCAGAGGGTTGAAACATGGGATGATCGGGGTTTAGCTTGTATGCTAAAGAGCATGTGTTGTTGTTAGGTGCCATTAAGTCAGTACCAACCCATAGCGACCTTATGCACCGCAGAACGAAACACTGCCCGATCCTTGGCCAACCTCACTACTATTGCCACGCTTGAGTCCATCTATGCTGCCACTTGGCCAATCCATCTCATTGGGAGTCTTCCTCTTTTTCTCTGACCCTCCACCTTACCAAACATGATATCCTTCTCCAGCGACTGGTCCCCCCTGACAATATGTCCAAAGTATGAGAGACAAAGTTTGGCCATCTTGGTCTCCAAGGAGCACTCTGGCTGCACGTCTTTCCAAACAGATCTATTGGTTCTTTCGGCAGCCCATGGCACTTTCAATATTCTCCTCCAACACCACAACTCAAAAGCATCAATTCTTGTACAGTCTTCCTTATTTACTGTCCAGCTTTCATATGCATATAAGGTTTTTGCAAATACCGAGGCTTGGGTCAGGCACGCCTTAGTCCTCAAGCTGACATCTTTGCTCCTCAACACTTTAAAAAGGTCTTGTGCAACAGATTTGCCTAATGCAATACACCATTTGATTTCTTGACTGCTGCTTCCATGAGTGTTGATAGTTGATCCAAGAAGAATGAAGTCCTTGACAGCTTCAATCTTGTCTCTGTTGATAAGATTGTTGTTTATTGGTCCAGTGGTGAGGATTTTTGTTTTCTTGACATTGAGATGTAATCCATACCAGAGGCTGTGCTCTTTGATCTTCATCAGTAGATGTTTTTAGTCCTTTTCACTTTCAACAAGCAAGGTTGTATCATCTGCATATCGCAGGATCATTTAAAATGGATTGTTTCAACATTCAGAGTCCGTCCAGTGTTTCCAGTAAAAAATATCAGCTTCCATGATAAAGAATGGTAGGCGCTCACTCTAAGCCCAAAGATTTGCAACAACAAAAAAAGGAATCCGAATTTTGGTGCTAATCAGTTCTGAAGAGTTGTTTATCCCAACCTCTTTTTCTTGAAACGTCTAGAGGTGCAAAGTCTCATCGGTGGCATTGATCTCTTTTTTGCCAAATGCATAAAGGGGTTATACTAGGAGTTTGAGGCATGTGTGGAACCCACACGCCTATTGATGTTGTTGCTAAGTGCTGTTGAGTCATTTCTGACTCATGGTGACCCTGAATAGGGTTTCCAAGGAGCAGCTGGTGGGTTTGAGCCACTGACCTTGTGGTTAGCAGTCCAGTGCTTATAGCACCATAGGTCAGACTTAAATTTCAGTATTGTTCAATTTTGAGGCCATTATTTCATCCAAAATAAAGTTTTTCTGTACTATTTCTCTCCATTTTCTGTCAGGAACTAGCCCCGACAAACTTATTAGGGGGGCTCACAAAGGGAGATGTAGAGTTGGTGAAGAAATCACACGGAGTTGATGATTTGTGCTGAATTATGATGATGATGATGATTTTACTTAATTTTTTCAGCTCCTTATATACTGTTACAATACACTATGATCTCATAACAATCAATTTCTTTGAAGCATTACACAAATGATCTTGTTAAAATACCTTAATCTTTCTGACATCCTAAAATGTCAGGTTAACCTTAAAACATAATTCTAAATCTTAACTCCTATTTCTACCTTCACCTATTATTTTCTATAGATTCATTAATCACAACATGTACCTAAACGTTATTTGCTATGGTAACTGACAACACAGTTGTTTCTCAAGATTGATTAAATAAGAAAAACAAGAAGCACTTAAAGTTTTGTAGTTAAGAAGAAACGGAACAACTTCCTTATACTAAAAACTTCTCTATACAAAACATCTAGTTAAATTTCTACCTATGATCTATTACTATTCCCTCAGCCCTTAATTGCATCTTAAATAATTTTCTAGAGGTCTTATTGTCCCTGACTGAAACTACACAGAATGTTGAATGTAATCTTAAAATTGAACTAGCAAAAACTTTAGCTGGTTTTTCCTAGTGGTGAAACTTATTGTTAGTGTGAAAAGCATTCTTTAGGACTACGCATGTAATGGTGCCTAAAAACAAATTTCAAATCTCTAATATAATTCCTAATAAGATTCTACTGAAAACCTTTATTATAAAATCAAGAAAATTAAAAATAAGCTGATTAAAACAAAGAGACAGAAACTGCAGAGCCCCCACATGAGATTCCTCCTGGGGCTTTGCCTTCCAAGGGGAGACCCATTGTGGCCTTGCTTAACAATGAGCCCTTCATGTTTAGGGTCCTCCGCATGGCCTCTGCCAATTTTCTATTATTTTTCAAGCTCTGTAAACATACTCAAATATATTTTCGGCTAAAACAGTAAAATAAAATCTTCTACACTTTGTCTGAGAAACAGTTCTTAAAGGATGGGAGAATAATTGTGCCCTGAGAAGTGAATAATTTGTTGTCTTTGAGTTCTAAATGTAGAATTCTAAAATTAGAAAGTCTGTGTTTGTCTTCCTGAGGAATTTGCTTTTAGAGTTTGAAAGAAGGAAAAGAACTAAGTTGCTGATAGGTACCCAGACTCAACCCTAATCCCCGGTGTTTCTCTGTAGATTTCAAGGTAAGGTAGAAATGTTGTTTGCCCTCCAGATAGGACTAGATGTGGACACTTGCTGTTGTACCTGCAGGGTCATTAAGGTCCCTTGCAGCAATCCCGAGTGGTTCTAGGGTCTGGTTGTTGTTTCCTCAACTGCCTGATGAAATGTTTGGTTTCCTTGCTGACGCCCAAAGAACATCTTTATAGTTTTGATAGGTAGAATTTGACAGCTTAGAAATTTTATTGAACGGTTTTATAAAAATTTTATTGTGACGAGTGTGCAATTAAAACTTAAGTTTCTCTGTTTTAAAAAGAACTTTTGCATGTTGTAAAAGATAAATTTTGTTTATTAGTTGTAAAAATCCTGTGTGCTTTCGGCTACTTAATAGACAACTAACAGTTGGTGGGTTTGACCCACCAACCTTGTGGTTAGTAGTTCACTGCTTTTGTTGTTCAGTGCTATGTAGTTGGTTCTGACTCATGGTGACTCTATATGGAGTTTCCAAGGAGCCGCTTTGGGTTTGAACTACCAACCTTGCGTCTAGCAGTCCACTGCTTATCCTGTAATACCACATCAAGACTCCTTTGCTTATAGGTGATACTTTTATTCTTTTAGGATGCGCGTGAACATGTAAAATACATCATCAGGTTTTTATATGGACTCTTTTTTTTTTTTAATGTTTTATTGTGAATTATATGATAGTTTACATGAGAGAACTTTAGTTTTACATTCATTCCATCGTATATCATTTCATTGCCATGGTTTTTATATGGACTCTTAACATACAAAAGTCTTTGGAGAAATATCTTATAAAATAAAGCTTAAGACTCTCTGGTGACTACCTTGGTCTACTTGTGAGTGGAAGTGGGGGAAATGCAGCAGTGAAGACATGGGCTGAATTTGACCATGTTCCGTAGACACCTGTTGACCTTGAGATGAGAGAAGAGGAAGTGCTGCCTGCATTGAAATTTAGGGAGATTTGGGAACTCCTAAGCCCATGGACCCTGACCTAGCCACTGGGGCTAGAGCTAAGAGTGAAACGGCCAGCTGGGCTAAAGTTGGGGGAGGAGTGCAAGAATGCCCAAACTTGCTGGTAGTTACTATTTGATGTACCTTGGATGACTTGCTGATCAAAACTCAACAGGAGGACGATAAAGTTTGATGCAGGAAGCAAGTGTAAATTGTTACAATTTGATGAACTGGACCTTTGCTTATGGATGTAGTTGCTCAGAATTCCAACCGAAATGGATGGACTTTTCATGTCAAGCATCAAGCCTGTTCCCTCAGTACACAGGGACCGGCAACTTAGACATTGGTGTGGCGCTGTGAGTCAGTGTGTTGGATTGCAGAGTTGGTTTGAATCGCAAGGTTGGTAGTTTAAGCTCACCTTGGTCGCTGTGAGTCAGAACTGACTCAGCGGCACTTAAAAACAACAGCAAATAAATAAAGACATGAAGTGACTGGCTTACAAACTTTCAAGAGTGTGCTTACTTTCATAATGAGGGAGAATCCCCACTGAATAGTTTTCCTTTTGTCCAGATGGATCTGTTGAAAGGGAATGGGTAGCATGGGGATGTTGTTGTTAGGTGCCATCGAGTGGGTACCAACTCATAGCGACCCTATGCACAACAGACTGAAACACTGCCCAGTCCTGGGCCAACCTCACAATTGTTGCCATGCTTGAACCCATTGATGCTGCCACTTTGCCAATCCATCTCGCTGGTGGGGGGAGGGGTCTTCCTCTTTTTCTCTTACCCGTCCACCTTACCAAACATGATATCCTTTTGGATAGCATTATTTCAATTCAATAGTGAATAATTGTTATCATGACTAATTGCAGTTGTCACAACTGTTAAAGGTAGAAGATGTGAAACAAAAAGTGGGGAGTAGTTCTTCTTTCGTTTCAGGAACGGGATCCTAGGACCATCAAGAGGGAAGAGCATGAGTAAAGCTTGGGATCCTAACCAGAAAAGCAGTGACACCAGAGACAGAAGTAAAGGCGATGGCATAGAGATAGAGCAGCTGAGAACTGTAGACCCATGGAATGAGAAAGGCTGTGTGCCTGTGGTCAGGAGGCTGGCTTGCAAAATGTGCCGTTTGGTCATTTAAATGAATATATATTTTCTGTGTGTTTTGTGTGCATCCAAAAAAAAGCAAAGGGGGAATAGAGGTAAATACTGTTACCCAGTAGTGCATCGAGGGGATTGTAACTATTGCAATGAAACAAAATATGATTGGTTGAGTCTAAAACTGTGATCGGCCCTGCAAACTATCACTCAATTAATAATAAGAGCTTTTTAAAAATGAATAAAAGCGCTATATATAATGTAAAAAAATAAAAAGAAAATTTTTTTTAAAGTTTAAGGTAATTTAACAATGGGTAAATTCAGTTTATATACTAAGCCATTATTGTGAATGTTCACCTTATCTTGTAAATAACCAAACCCTTTGGAGAAGTGAGGAAGATTTGAAGTCTAGAGACTGGATATTCATTTCTGTCCCTAATTAGCAGGACATTTGTGGGCAAATCCCTTCTTTTGTAAAATGAGAAAGCTGGATCAAGAGGTTACAAAATTCACATTTAGCTTAGAAATATTTATTGTCTAACTTTAAAAGTAAACTTCCAAAATCTCTCCTGAGTTTCCCCAAAAGACCAGAATTCACATATCAGGGTGTTTTTGGCAAACTGAGATGGTTTAGGAGAAAAAAGTAATTAAAAACTGATAGGTAGAATAGAATGAACCCTTGTGGTACATTGGTTAAGCACTTGACCAAAACGTCAGAGGTTCAAAACTACCTGCGGCTTCATGGGAGAAAGATGTGGCAGTCAGCTTCCATAAAGATGATAACTTTTGACATCCTATAGGGCAGTACTACTATGTTCTTTAGGATCTCTATAAGAGTCAAAATCAACTGGATGACAGTAAGCTTGGGTTTTTTAGGATGATTTTGTTGCTCATTGCTGTTCAGTCAGTTCCACCTCATAGAATAGGGTTTCTAAGAGGAAGTAAAAGAGCTGAAAAGAAAATTTCAAAGGGCAGCTTGTGAAGACAAAGCAAAGTACTATAATGTAGTGTATAGAGACCTGGAGTTAGAAAACTGAAAGAGAACACACTCAGCATTTCTCAAGCTAACCAGAAAAGCTGAAAGAACTGAAGAAAAAATTCAAGCCTCAGCTTGCAATAGTGAAGAATTCTATGGACAAAATATTGAATGATGCAGAAAGCATCAAAAGAAAATGGAAGGTATACACAGAGCCACTGTGCCAAAAAGATATGGTCAATGTTCAACCATTTTTAAGAGGTAACGTATGATAAAGAACTGATGGTATTGAAGGAAGAATTCCAAGTTGCACTGAAAGCATTGGTGAAAAACAAGGCTCCAGGAATTGAATTGACAGAATACAAATGGAAATGTTTCAACAAATTGATGCAGCACTGGAGGCACTAACTTACCTTTGCTAAGAAATTTGGAAGACAGCTCTCTTCGCAACCAATTGGAAGATAGGTATATTTCTGCCCATTCCAAAGAGTGGTGATCCAACGGAATGTGGAAATCATTGAGCAACATCATTAATAACACATGCAAGTAAAATTTTGTTTAAGATCATTTAAAAATGGCTGCAACAGTGCATCAACAGGAAACTGCCAGAAATTGAAGCTGGATTCAGAAGAGGACTTGGTATGAGGGATATCATTGCTGATGTCAGATGGATCTTGGCTGAAAACACAGAATACCAGAAAGACGTTTACTTGTGCTTTATTGACTATGTTAAGGCTTTTGACTGTGAATCATAAGTTATGGAAAACACTGTAAAGAATGGGTATTACAGAATACTTGATTTTGCTCATAAGGAACCGTTACATAGACTAAGAGGCAATTGTTTGAACAGAACACGGGGATGTGGAATGATTTAAAATCAGGAAGTATATACACTAAGGCTCTATTCTGTCATCATACTTATTTAGTCTGTATGCTAAGCAAATCATCTGAGAAGCTGGATTATATAAAGAAGAACATGGCATTAGGATTGGAGAAAGACTCATTAACAATCTGTGATATGCAGATGATGCATCCATTCTTGCTGATAGTGAAGAGGACTTAAAATACTTAGTGATGAGGATCAAAGACCACAGCCTTCATTATGGATTGTTCCTCAGTGTAAAGAAAACTAAAATCCTCACAACTGGATCAATAAATAACATTATGATAAATGGAGAAAAGATTGAAGTTGTCAATTTGGATCCACAATCAACACTCATGGAAGAAGCTGTCAGGATATCAAAGGACATATTGTATTAGGCCAATCTGTTGCACAAGACTTCTTTAAAGTGTTCAAGAGCAAAGTTATCAGTTTGAGGACTAAGATGTGCCTGACCCAAGCTGTGATATTTTCAGTTGCCTTATATGCATGTGAAAGTTGGACAGTAAATAAGGAAAACCATAGAAGAATGATGCGTTTGAGTTGTGGTGTTGGAGAAGGATATTGAAAGTACCGTAGACTTCCAGAAGAACAAACAAATCTGTGTTGATAGAAATACAGCCAGAATCCTCCTTAGAAGTCACAGTGGCCGAGAGTTCGTCTCTCATTCTTCAGACATATTATCAGGAGGGAACAGTCCTCGGAGAGGGATATCATGCTTGGGAAAATAGGGGGTTGGTGAAAATGAGGAAGTTCCTCAATGAGCTGGATTGACACAGTGGCAGTAGCAATGGGCTCAAGTATAACAACAATTGTGAGGATAACGCAGAACAGGGCATT
Organism: Chrysochloris asiatica; assembly: GCF_000296735.1. Taxonomy (NCBI): domain Eukaryota; kingdom Metazoa; phylum Chordata; class Mammalia; order Afrosoricida; family Chrysochloridae; genus Chrysochloris; species Chrysochloris asiatica. The sequence continues at coordinate 26,795,949 of NW_006408540.1, read as the reverse complement.
GTTTTGTCTGTTGTGCATAGAATCTCTATGAGTCAGAACTTACTTGAAGCAGCCCCAACAACAACAACAACAAACCTTTGTGGGAGCAGAAAGCTTGGTGTTGTCAGGCAACTGGTAGACTGTAGCTGCTGACCTTGTGGTTAGTAGTCCAGCACTTATCCTACAGAAACAGTGTTCCCTTCTCAGAGTTGTTGTTAAGTACCACCGAGTTGATTCCAACTCATAGCGAACCTGTATAGGATTTTGAGGAGCGGCTGATGAGTTTGAACCGCCAACCTTGCGGTTCAAACCAACCTTGCGTTCCAGCACATTATCCTGCAGCGCCACACCAGAACTCCCTTTTTAGAATAGTTCCATTGAATAAGGAAGCCTGGTGCGGCACTATAGGATAAACACTGGACAGCTAACCACATGGTTGGCAGTTCAAACCCACCAACTGCTCCTTGAAAGCCCTATACAGGATTGCTATGAGTCGAAAGTGATTCTTGGCACTTAACCAACTTTGGAGGAGGTTCACTAACTGTGCTATGCAGATGATACAACCTTGCTTACTGAAAGTGAAGAGGACTTGAAGCACTTACTAATGAAGATCAAAGTCCACAGCTTTCAATATAGATTACACCTCAATGTAAAGAAAACAAAAATCCTCACAACCAGAGCAATAAGCAGCATTGTAATAAATGGAGAAGAGAGTAAAGTCAAGGATTTCATTTTTTTTGATCTATAAGGTATTTTCAGTAACCTCATATGCATGCGAAAGCTGGACAGTGAATAAGGAAGACCGTAGAATTGATGCTTTTGAGTTCTGGCGTTGTTGGAGAATACTAAAAGTGCCGTGGGCTGCCAAAAGAACCAATAGATCCATTTTGGAAGAAGTGCAGCCAGAGTGCTCCTTGGAGACCAAGATGGCCAAACTTTGTCTCTCATACTTCGGACATATTGTCAGGAGGGACCAGTCGCTGGAGAAGGATATCATGTTTGGTAAGGAAGACCCCCAACAAGATAAGATTGGCCAAGTGGCAGCATCGATGGGCTCAAGCGTGGCAACAATAGTGAGGTTGGCCCAGGATCGGGCAGTATTTCATTGTGCTGTACATAGAGTCGCTATGAGCCGGTACCGACTCAATGGCACCTAACAACAACAACAACAACAAACAAGTAACAGTCATGGAAGTAGCAGTCAGGAACTCAAATGATGTATTTATTGCATTGGGAAAATTGCAAAAGATCTTTTTAAAGTATTAAGAAGCACAGATGTCACTATGAAGATTAAGGTGCGCCTGATGCAAGCCATGGTATTTTCAGTCATCGTGCAAAAGCTGGACAGTGAATAAGGAAGACCAAAGAAGAGTTGATGCCTTTGAATTATATTAAAGATAACATGTTGTTGTTAAGTGCTGTTGAAATGGTTTCGACTCATAACAACCCTGTATAGGGTTTCTGAGGAGTGGCTGGTGAACTTGAACCACCAACCTTGTGATTCAAACTGACCTTGCATTCCAGCGCATTAACCTATAGAGCCACATCAGGACTTCAAATATACCATGACTGCCAGAAAAACAGACAAATCTGTGTTGGGAAAAGTGCATCTAGAATCCTCAGAAGCAAGGATAGTGAGACTTTGTGTCATGTACTTTGGACATGTCATGAGGAGGGGCCAGTCTGTGGAGAAGAACATCATGCTTGGTGTAAAGTTAGAGTGCAAGTCAGTGAAAACGAGGAAGGCCCTAAGTGAGATGGATTGGCACAGTGGTTGCAACAATGGATTCAAACATAGGAATGATTGAACGGTGCAGGACCTAGCAGTATTTCCTTATGTTGTGCATAGGATTGTTATGAGTTAAAACTGACTTGAGGGCACCAAACAACATAGTAACAACCATTGAGTAGTAAAAAGTGGTGAATCTTATATTTTGAACTAATTTATCTTTATATTAAGAAATTTAAAATTCTTGAAGACAGACTTTGTGGTCCATAGTCTAGGAAAGTAGGCTTCTGGATTTTCCTGAAATTTGTCTACTTGATTTAAATCTAGATATTTTTGTTATTATTTGATCTCTTGTGATTCTTTTCCCTGTTTCATTCTATAAGAAGCATTTAGGGTAATCTTACCATACTTGTTGTTAGGTGCCATCGAGTCGGTTCCGACCCATAACAACCCTATGCACAGCA
>NW_006408540.1:26787385-26792607 GCF_000296735.1 Chrysochloris asiatica | reverse complement strand
AAAACTTTACTCACATGGGATATCAAAGAGATTGTCTGATGAGTTACGCATTCCATTGGGTCACCTCTCTTTGGCATGGGCACAAATACGGATCTCTTCCAATCAGTTGGCCAGATAGTTGTCTTCCAAATTTCTTGGCAGAGATGAGTGTATGCCTCCTGTGCCACCTCACTTTCTTGAAAGATTTCAATTTTTATTCCATTAATTACTGGTGCCTTGTTCTTTGCCAATTCTTTCAATTCACTTTGGACTTCCTCCTTCAGTATCATTGGCTCTTGATCATATGCTACTAAGAACACTTAAAAATCAAGAACAAGAAAAAGAATAGCAGTCCAGTAGAAAAACATAGGTGCTATACAAATAAGGAGGAACCCTGGTGGTGCTGCGGGTTAGGTATTTGCTGTAGGTTAGGTATTTGGTTCTTACCCACTAATCACTCCAAGGGAAAATGATAAGACAGCTCCCGTGAAGATTTATAGTCGTGGAAACCCTACATAGGGTCGCTGTGGGTTGGAACTGACACAGTAGCAGTGGGTTTACAAAAAAAGATGATAGGTGGGCTCTAGAACATCTGGGGCCTGGTAGTGAAGGGTGCAGACTCTGGATCGCAATGATTCATGGCGATCCCTTGAATGTAGAGTAAAATGCTCCATAGGGTTTTGAAGGCGGTGAACTTTCAGAAGTAGATGGCCAGGCCTGTCTTCTTGAAATGCCTTTGCGTGTTTTTGAACCAAAAATCTTTGGGTTAGTAATCTAGTGCTTAACCATGTGTGCCACCTAGGGATTCCTCTAAAGCATCTGAGACAGAGTGGTGAAATGGACTGTTTCTGAGTCCAGAATACCTTGAACACATTTTTAAGATCTCACTGCCTTTATTTTTTTTTTTATCTGTAAAGTGAGAATTAAATAAATGAATCAGTGTAAAAGTATTAGAATTGTGTTTGGCATGTAATGAGTATTATCGATAAATTTAGTTATTTTTATATTATTGTGATTAATTTTTAACATGATTCTCAGCCTCATTGGAAGTTTTAACAAAGCTGAGAGCCCATGAAAATGCTCAGTGTGTTCAGAGTGTGAGCAAAGAGATGCTGTCAAACAAGGATGATTATTTTGTTATGTTGCTACTAACTTCATTAGAGGACAAGTTGACAAAATTACTAAAACTTAAAATAGCTATTAGTATTTCTAGGAATTTTGTCTTAGAAATTTGTGTATGAGAAAAAATATATATATACACACACACACAGTTCTAGTCACGTGAATCTTGATTGTATGTAAAGATTTACATTATATCTGTAGTATGCATTTGTTGTTAAGTGTTGTCAGGTTGGTTCTGACCCATAGCAACCCTGTATCGGGTTTCTAAGGAGCAGCTCTTGAGCTTGAACCACTGACCATGCAGTTCAAACAGCTTTGCTTGCAGTCTGGTGCATTAACCCACAACACCACACCAGGACTCCATTATATCTGTAATATGCATTAGCAATAGTATAATGTATATTTATAAAGTTGTTATGTGGTGCTCTGGGTTAATGTGCTGGACAGCAAGGTCAATTTGAATCACAAGGTCAGCAATTAAAGCTCACCTGCAGCTCCCCTGAAACCCTATACAGGGTCACTAAGAGTCAGAACCGACTGGGCACCACTTAACATTAGCAGAATATTAGAAATGACTCAGATGCCTTTTGGTAGGAAACAGGTAAATTGTTAAATCCGTGAAATAGACCTATTGGATGATTTCTAAATGTATTGTCAAGTGAGGGAGGAAGGAGGGAGAGGAAGCTTTCATTTGTGTTTTTGTTGTGAATATTATATACACACACACACACACACATATATATAAAATTCCTGAACAATAGACAGCATCTTTGGTAGGAATCACAGACAACTAATAGCTATGTTGTCTTGAAAGAGAGAGTCAGGAAATGATGGTAGGTAGACTTACTTTCCTGTACCTTTCTGTGCCATTTGAAACCTATTTATTCATTCTTACCATAATATTACTTTTTTGGTGGGGGGGTAAAAGTTTTTATTGTGGATTGAGTAAAAGCCTACAGGGCAGGTCATCAGTTTTACCTTCAACAAATCATGCACCTTGTTTCATTACAGTAATTATAATCCCTTCCATGTACCCTCAGTTAACAATATTTCCCTGTATTCACTTTAGCTTTTTTTTTTTTTAAACACACAGGCATATATAATAATTTACACCACCAAAGGGCACATTCTACAAGTCTGCCTCCTGGCTACTGTCTCTTAGTTCTTCTCTTCCCATGAATCTAGAGTCCTCAGATGCTCCCTCTCTCCATGTCTTCATCTCTCCATCTCTCATAATACTACTTTTTAACTCTACTTCATATTCTTTACCCTATTCCACCAACATGCACACTTGTGCACATACATGGACATATAACAATACATGCACATATATCCATATGTTTGAGCATTCAGGTGTTATTCTTGGAGTCTGGCTGTGTAGGGACAGGGAAGAGTCTGAACAGATGGTATTCTTTGTGTATTGAAAATGTGTGTTATTTGGGACTGATAGCAGACTTTTCATTCTTGTTATCTTTGGTGCTGAAGGGAAAACTCTTCTCTGGACACTGGAAACAAGCTTTAGCTAAGTATGTTCAAGCCTGAAGACTCTTTTTATAGGTGTTCTAGAAGCTGGAGCCAAATAGACTCTGGTCTTGAATCTTCTTTTTTGGCTATTTTTAAAGTCCTGGTGATGTAGTGGTGACAAAGGGCATCCTTGTCTGGTTCCCGTTCACAGAGGGAAGGCTTTCAGTTTCTCCCCATTGAGAGTGATGTTGGCTGTTGGTTTTGTACATGTGCTTTTGATTATGTTGAGGAATTTTACTTCAATTCCTACTTTGTTGAGTGTGTTTATCAGGAATGGATGTTGGATTTTGTCAAATGGCTTTTCTGCATCAATTGATGTGATCATGTGGTTCTTTTCCTTTTTATTATTTAGATGGTGAATTACATTGATTATTCTTCGAATATTGAACCATCCTTGCATCCCCGGTATGAATCCCACTTGGTCATGATGTATACTTTTTTGGATGTGTTCTTGAATTCCGTTGGCTAGGATTTTGTTGAGAATTTTTACATCTATGTTCATGGGGGATATTGGTTTATAATTTTCTTTCTTAGTGATGTCCTACTCTGGTTTTGGTATGAGGGTTATGCTTGCTTCCTAGAATGTATCAGGCAGTTTTCCATCTTCTTCTGAATTCTGGAATAATTTGAGTAGAATTGGTGACAACTCTTCCCTGAATGTTTGGTTAAATTCACCAATGAAGCTATCTGGACCTAGACTTTTTTTGTTGGGAGTTTTTTGATGACCTTATCAATTTCTTCTTTTGTTAAGGGTCTGTTTGAGTTTTCTGCTTCATTCTGTGTAAGTTTAGGTAGGTCGTGTTTTTCTAAAAATGTATCCATCTCTTTTAAGTTTTCAAATTTGATTTATTTTCTTCTGGTGACTGTAGGCTAACTTTATTGGTTTCTAATTGTTGGAGATGCTTTGTTAATGTGTTATATTTGTGTTTTTCTTTTTGGATGCATGCATTTATTGCAATAAATTGTCCTCTCAGCACCTCTTTCACCGCATCCCAAAGATTTTGGTATGTTGTGTTTGCATTCTCATTTGTTTCTAGGAACTTTGTGAGTTCATGTTTTATTTATTTCTTCTACTACCCAGTAGCTTTTAAGCAGGATGTTATTTAGTTTCCATGTATTCTGCTTTATTTCTGTGGTCTTCTATTTTTGATTTCTAGTTTTGTAGCATTGTTATCTGATATGATGCTTTGTAGTATTTTGATGTTTGTTAATTTACGCCGCTTGCTTTGTGACATAACTCATGGTTGACTCTGGAGATTATTTCATGTGCACCGGATAAGAATGTGTATTGTGCTGTTGTTGGGTTGAATGCTCTGTACACATCTCTGAGGTCAAGTTGGTTGGTTGATTGTGCTGTTTAGTTCCTCTGTAGTTCCTTGTCGAGTTACTTTCTGATTGTGCTATCCTTTTTTGAAAGTGGTGTATTAAAATCACTTCTATTATTGTAGATTTGTCTATTTCTTTCTTCAATTCTAGTAGTGTTTTCTTTATATATCTTGGGACTCTTTCATTGCAGCATAGATATTTATTATGGTTATGTCATCTTGTTCAACTGACACTTTAATCATGAGATAGTGTTCTTCTTTATCTCTTAAGCTGGTTTTTGCCTTAAAATTTATTTTACCCAGATTAGTATTATCACTCTCACTTGTTTTTTATTGCAATTAGCTTGGTATGTATTTTTTCATCCTTTAAATTTTAGTTTGTTTTTGTCTTTGTGTTTCAGTTGTGTCTCTTATAGGCAGCATATTGAAGAGTCTTGTTTTCTTATCCATTCTGCCACTCTGTCTCTTCACTGGTGCATTTAATCCAATTACATCATTGCAATTATCAGTAGGTTTGAATTAATTGCTGTCATTATGTTAATTTTTTTTGTGGTGTTGCTGGTTCATTTGTTCTGCATGCCTTCTTGTGCTGAGTTCATGTTTTTTGTGCTCTTTGTCAGTTTCTTCTTAGCTTTAATGTTTCCATATTCTTCTTGCATCTTTATTTTCATGGTATGTTGTTAAGTATTACTTTTCTTTGAGGTTACCTTATAATCTACTAACTTTTCCCTCCCTTTAAGACAGTGTATTTTATCCTGCAATCTACCTGACCTCCTCGCCATCTGGATCTCTGTTCATATATTTTTCCCTTCTTTGACATTATTATTTTGATCTTTCATTGACCTCCCAGGTCCTCTGAATTTGTTGCTGTAATTTTGTTCTGTTCTTAACTCTTCTGTCAACTGAGTTACAGGTGGTGTTGCCATACCTGTCAATCTCTGGTTGTTATCTGTTCTTGTTGGGTTTTCAGTCCCAAGAAATCCCTTTAGGATGTTTTGAAGCACTGGATTGGCTTTGACAAGTAACACTTCTCTTCCCTGGCTGCTTTTAGTATTCTGTCCTTATCTTTAATTTTGGAGAGCTTGAATATGATATGTTTTGGTGATTTTCTTTTGGGCTCTATCCTTTTTGGGGCTCATTAAGCTTCCTTTTTTTTTTTTTTTAAGGTTTTTATTGTGGATTGAGTGAAAGTTTTTAGGGCACATCATCGGTTTCACATTCAAACATTCATATACCTTGTTTCATTACATTGATTATAATCCCCTCCACATA
>NW_006408540.1:26781011-26786015 GCF_000296735.1 Chrysochloris asiatica | reverse complement strand
TATCTCAGAGTCCTGCCATTCCAAGGTTGTGTATATATCTCATTCAGCTTCTTGATTGCTTATCTTCTTATCCTTCAAGATGGTAAGGAATCCTGAGTCCTATGCAGAACTTTCTGAGGTGGAACATTCCCACCTGAAAGGACAAGCAGACCAGCCTGGAACAGCTAGAGTGACAGAAGATACATCGTCAAAGAAAGAGCATCAGGAAAAACCTAAAACAAAAATGGCAGTATGACTGGCTACTATAAGAATAAGCAAGTTGTTCACTGGGAAGCCATCAAAGCAAGCAGTCAAGTTCCTTCAGGACAACCTTCCCACCCCCAAGACTGACACTCAAAGGGAACACAGGAGCAGGCTTGTAAGCTTGCTAATGACCACATTGGTCTACTCTTGAGTGAAATAGGGGGAAAGGCAGCAATGAAGAAATGGGCTGTCAATCACAGTCCATTGACTCCCATTGACCTGGAGCTGAGAGAGAGAAGAGAAAGTGCTGGTTGGTCCAAAGTGTGGTGAGACCTGAGGACATGTGAGCCCATGGACAAGGACATAGCCATGGAGGGCTAGAGCTGAGAGTGGAGCATCCAGCTGATAATGAAGTGAGGGTTGATGCACAGGAACACTCAGAGTTGCAGATAGTACCCATTTGATCTAGCCTCAATGGCTTGTTAGTCAGAACTCAACTAGAGGAAGATGAAAAAAAAAACAATTTTTAATAAAGGAAACGAGGGTAAATTGCTACAGTTTGATGAACTTGACCTATACTCATGGAGGTAGTAGCTCTAAAGCCAACAGAGAGGGAAGGAGTCTTCACATCAATTATCAATGCTGTCCCCTCTGTAAACAGGGTTGATAGAGATGGACAACTTAGACATTGGCTACTAAAATGAAGTAGGTGATAAAAGGAATGGAGTGATTGGCTTACAAGGTTTCAAGATGGAGTTTAGTTTAAGAGTGTGTGGGAGAAGGCAGAGTCCCCACTGAATAGTTTCATCTTGTCTAGATGAATCTGTTAAAAAGAGATGAGGTTAAGATTCTTATGATTCACTAGTGAGTAATTGTTATCATGACTAATGGCGATTGTCACAATTGTAAATGTAGACTTCCAGCAGTGGGTGGGGATGTCCACTCGCTCAGGCCCCTCTCTAGTCACCACCGTGGAGGTGCACAGACAGAGATTGAGAAAGTAATGGAAGGAAGATTGTTCACAATTTTATCTCTGAAGATCAGTTAAATATCTGCATATGCACAATGTAATTCTCAAAATGACTGCATCCTTGTATATAATAGTTGGTGTTGGCGCTTGCCTTTTATGTCAGGGTTTTACAGTGTGCAAATACAGTTTGTCTGTGTGGCCAGACCTGCTGTCTCTTGTTAGATAAGGCAGGAATAAAGGCTCCCGCCCCAGTAGCAAAGTCAAATTTAGGGCTAAATCCCAGAATCAGATGTCATAAGAAGCACTGGAGGATTAGTCTCTGGAGCCTAGGTGGGTTTCAGCAACTTCCTTGTTGCACTGTGGACAAATTGTACCCTGTTGGCACACCGCTGGTCCCTTTTGGAGGTGCACTCCCACTCATGTGAAAATACCCATGCTGGGCAGAGAAGATGGCAGGGGAGAGGACGGAAAAAAGTTTTTAAAAAGTCACACCTCTTTTCCACAAGTCACTGGATGGTTTTTGCACTGTACCTGCCTGGCTGTAGCCCCGCCCTCTGATCTCCACCAAGACTGAGGCTCACAAGCAGCATCCCCATTGATTCAGAAATTGCATTTCTTCTAGCCACATTCAGATTTCTTCACCGGTGGGCACCCGAAACTGTTTCCTTACTTTATATTAGATCTAAAGCAAAGTGCTGCCTCTGGTTTTTCTGCACCTCCGCAAGGAGCCTGCACTGTTTGTCACTGCTTATCCCACCCCTTGAAATGCTTTTTAACCTAAGGACAATTGGGATCATGACCAGGGTTCTTTGATAAAACTCCTTAACCAGATGAAAGTATTATAAAAATGTTATACATTCCTTTGCTGTTTAGTGGCGTTGTAGGATCAGCACTGGACTGCAAACCACAAGGTTGGCAGTTCAAACCAACCAGCTGTTCCACAAAAAGCTCTATATGTGGTCTCTATGAGTTGCAACTAACTCGATGGCATTTAACAATAACATTTAAACTTGTAAGGAGCTCCAGTGGCACAAGGTTGTTGGTTGTCTGCTCCTGTAAAGATTTATAATCTTAGAAATCTTACATACGGTTGCTGTGAGTCGGAGTTGACTTGAAGACAGTGGGTTTGGTTGGATTTAAGCTGATTTGACATGCATTAAGGCTGTAGTTATCAGCTCTCAACACCAACATTAGGGTGAACTGTCTTATCTTTGTTCATATAATTACTTTTCTCAATGTGAAATGAAATATAGTCAATCTGTAGAAAATATGGCTGTCGAAATTGGCACTCAAATATAGTGGTTTATTATTATTATTATTATTATTTTTGAATTGATTTTCTATAAGCAGTGGAGGTGGCAGTGGGACTCAGATTTTTATATCACACACATGTTTTCCCTCGAAGATTAACTATATTGTGGGATAAGCACTTGAGGAGAGACCCTCGTTTCTTCCTGGTTATATATGTTCTCTTCACTGTCGCATGGACTCGAGAGCATGGGGGGGGGGGGCGGCGAGTGGTGAGGAGCCTCTGGCATCAGGTGATTCTCGTCAGTTGCTGTCAAGTCTAACTCAGGATGCCCCATGTGTACAGAGAGAACTGCTCCATTAAGTTTTCAGGACAGTGACCTGTAACAGGTGAGCACTGACTTGTGACTGGACAAGACAAACCGCTGGTTCTTACATGCAGTTCCTTTCCATAGATGTAAAGGCCCAGGTTCGAAGGTGGAGGAATGACTGAACGTTGTACTGGCTGGAGGGTATAATCCACTTAACCAAAGGTAGGTCATCTAGTCCTGAATTAGCTTTTGTTAACTTTTATGAACAGTGTCTTTATTTAGCTAATTTTTTTTCCCCCCTTGGAACCCTGTTTGTGTGTTATAGTAGAGATGTTGCCTTATTTATAGGAGTTGCCCAGAACCAGAGTCATGGTGGATGTGGGAAAGTGGCCAATCTTCACTCTGCTCTCACCTCAAGAAATCGCATCGATTCGGAAAGCGTGTGTCTTTGGCACTTCAGGCAATGAAGCACTATATGTCACTGACACCGATGAGGTACGAATCTCTCAGAACATAGAGCCTAGTTTTAGGGTTTATTTGGGGGTTGGGCCTTAACACTTTAAAGAGAAAAAAAAAAGTGCAAAGTATGCACTTTGAAAAACAGAGGAATGAAAGGAACCTGAAGTTTAGGAGACTCCCTTTGATATAATTTCTTTTCTTTTTTTCAATGTCTTCACACCACTCCATCCCCTGCTACTCTCTCGGTTTCATCATATAGCCAAATATTGTAAAACTTAACAGTGGCAGCAGAGGTTGAATTTTTTGTAACAACTTGATCTTATCAGCCTCTATTTACCTATTCAACTTGAAAGTGAACTTGAACATGTCATGTTTTCAAAGGGGTTATGGTAGCTGGTAATATGACTTTAGGCCAAATGACTCACAGCTTTCTCTTCTAGGTGTTTGTATTTGGACTGAACTATAGTAACTGTTTGGGAACTGGAGATAATCAGAGTACACTTGTCCCCAAAAAGCTAGAAGCCTTATGTGGGAAGAAGATTAAAAGCCTTAGTTACGGGAGTGCGCCACATGTTCTCCTCAGCACTGAAGGTAAAGAGGAAATGAATCCAGCTTGGCAATGTGTGGGAACTTGAGCAGTTCATATAAGTAAAGGGAGGGCAGGCTGTATCCTTTCATAAATTTTGGATTTTTTATTTATTGTTTTTTCTGGGCAAGTCCACAAATCACATAAGAGTTAAGTGTTGACTTTGAAACAGATGTAGGTTATCTTGAAAACGACACAAACTTCTGAGGTTTTAGACTATTTGTGTAAAAGTTATGGAAGATTAGATACAGCAAACAAAGTGATCATTTGTACCCTAACTTTCCATGGCTTTGTCTAGAAAGGTTGCTTTGATGTTTTCCTTAGTATGTGTTTGTAAATAGATAATACTGTTTTTCCAGTTTTTGTGTTGTTCCTGAATCTTGAGTCTGAGAAATCGTATTCCCTGGCATTCATGTGGGTGACATCCTGGAAAGTATGAGGAAAATGTAAAGAAAAAACATTTTTCTTTTTCTCTCCAAGACCACTAAAGAAGGCAACTATATGGTTTTCTTTGGTAAACACACCTACACTTTGGGTAACCATCACACTCAAAACTCTTTATACATAGAACCTGAATTCTTAACTTTAAAAAATTTTTAGGTACATTAGAGCTTGCTATCTCTCCTGTAGAGACTTTCAGCTTTTTATTGAGCAATACATGAGGTCAACATTTAGGAGATGCCATGCTTCCATGGTCTTCAGCCTTCAAGACTGGGAAGTCATAGCTTGGATGCTACAATAGGTCTTACTTTTAGCCTACATATGAATCCACTCCAAGTTCTTCTCTGCATCTTTCTAAAGCTGTGAGATACAGATCTGAGCATGACTGTTTAGTCAGACTGTGGCTGGTCTTGAGCACAATGATGTGATTCTCTTATTTATGCATTGTGTAATCATGTTTTCTGCTACTACAACGGTTCTTTCAAACAGTTACTGACTGATTCAGCTTCTCATCCATTGTGACCTAAAAATTTCAGTTTTTTTCTAACATGTTTCAATTTTCTTCTTAAATTTTATTGTGGCAAGAATATATATATGTTGTTGTTATCAGGTGCCATCGAGTCGGAACCGACTTATAGCGACCCCATGTACAGCAGAACAAAACAATGTCCGATCCTGGGCCAGCCTCACTACCGCCGCCACACTTGATGCCATCAATGATGTCACCTGGCTGATCCATCTCGTTAGGGGTCTTCCTCTTTTTCTCTGACCCTCCACCTTACCCAGCATGACATCCTTCTCCAGTG
>NW_006408540.1:26761039-26778010 GCF_000296735.1 Chrysochloris asiatica | reverse complement strand
GCGCTCTCGTGTCCAGGGTAAGTAGGACAGCCTGGCCGGCCCCTGCAGTCTCTTCCCGCTAGGCAGTGTCTCCCCATCGACCTGGTCTCCAGACACCTCTCACCCCGCTGCTCCGTGGTCTGGGTTTCATTTAACACCTCCACCAGGTCTGCGCAGTTTTCGCACATTGTTTAACTGCCGCCCTTCATGAATATATATATATATAAAACCAACAAAAGTTGCAGTTTTAACCCCCTTTAAGTGTACATGTTCGTGGCATTAGTTACATTAACCAGGTTGTGCTGCCATCATCACTATACATTTCCAGATGTTTTCCATCACCCTACACAGAAGCTCATCATTAATATCACATACAAGTAAACTTTTGCTGAAGATAATTTGAAAACAGCTACAACAGTACATCAACAGAGTGCTGCCAGAAATTCAAGCTAGGTCAGAAGAGGATGTGGAATAATGGATATTATTGCTGATGTCATGTGAATCTTGATGGTTTTAAATCAGGAAAGGTGTGTGTCAAGGTTGTATCCTTTCACCTACTTATTCAGTCTGTATGCTGAACAAATAATCTGAGAATTTAGATTATATGAAGAATATGGCATAGGATTGGAGGAAGAATCATTAACAACCTATGACACAGCCGTGTTTACTGAAAGCCTTGTTAGTGCTGAGTTGGTTTCAACCCATAGTGACCCTATATTGGGTTTTTGAGGCACAATTGGTGAGCTTGAACCACCAACTTTGTGGTTCAAAGTGACTTTGCATTCTAGTGCTTTAACCCACAACGCCACACCAGAACTCCTTACTGGAAAGTGTAGGGAACTTGAAATACTTACTGATGAAGATCAACGATTACAACTTTCAGTATGGATTGTACCTCAATGTAAAGAAAATGAATAGCCTCACAACTGGATCAATAAATTATATCATGATAAATGGAGAAAAGAGTGAAGTTGTCAAAGACTTTATTTTGCTTGGATCCATAATCAGTGTTCATGGAAGCAGCAGTCAAGAAATCAAACGACATATTGCATTCGGTAAATTTGCTATAAAAGACCTCTTCAAAGACGTAAAGAGCAAAGATGTCAGTTTGAGGATTAAGGTGGGCCTGACCAAAGGTGACCATGTATTTTCAGTCACCTCATAATGCTTGTGAATGTTAGACAGTGAATAAGGAAGACATAGACAAATTAATGCATTTGAATTATGATGTTGGCAAAGAATATTGAAAGGTGCCAGAAGAGCAAAGAAATCTGTCTTGGAATAAGTACAGCCAGAATGCTTCTCAGAAATGAGGATACGAGACTGCTTCAATAATACTTTGTACATGATGCTTGGTAAATGGAGGATTGGTACAAAAGAGGAAAATTCCCTTGAGATAGATTGACACAGTGGCAGCAACAATGGGCTCAAACAGAACAACAATTGTGAGAATGGCTCAGGACCAGGCAGGGTTTCATTCTGTTGTGCCTAGGGTTGCTTTGAGTTGGAACCAACTCAGTGGTACCTAACAACAACAAAATGATGGTAAAGATTAATTTTGAACTTACCTTTTGCTTGGTACTTGAAACAAAAACTATTGAGATGAATCCAAGTGTTTCAGAAGTCCCATTTTTGTATATATACAGGATAAATAAAATATTGCTCTGGAATCAGAAATCTCATTAAACAAAATTTGAAGCTGTTGTTTGCTATCATATCCTTCATCTAGGTCAGTACACTTCTAAAGGCAATGTTTCTCTTTACCCATTTCCATCTCCACCCATTTCCCAAATGGACTGCTGGACTTCTGTAGGATTAGCACTGGACTGCAGACCACAAGGTTTACAGTTCAAACCCACCAGTTGCTCCTCAGAAACCCTATACAGGGTCGCTATGAGTCATATCCGACTCGATGGCACTAACAATCACAAGAACAACCCATTTCATAAAGAATTCAGTTTTTATCACATCAAAATGGCAGTTTTAACATCCTTGAGGGACTCAAATTGTATACCTTTTCAATGTTCTTTGAATTTAGGGACCAAAAAAAATTCTGAAAGGGCAGGATCAGGACTGAAAGGTGGATGGGATAAGATTTACCAAGGAAATTCTCATAGGGCAGCTCTTGCTACCCTTGAAGAATGTGCAGGTGCATTGTTGTGATGGAAAAATTCCTTGGTGCAACTTTTCTGGTCTTTTGCTCAACAATGCAGTTTTCTGTTCTGTATAATAAGCCCCTGCAATCGTCCTGTGCCCTTCAAGAAAATCTACCAAGGTTATCCCTTTGAAATCCCATAGAACAGTTATTTACCATAGCTTTCTCAGCTGATGTTGATCTCTCTGCCTCAAACTTGTGTAGCAGATCCCCTGTGAAGTCATTGTTTTGATTGGGTCAGCCATCTGCTGATTACAGAGATTGTGTTTAAACCTGCTTTGTTTGGAATAAACCCATGCATGTATGAACTGGAACTCTAATAGCAATACTTTTTGACTTACCCTCTTAAATTTCTGATTGCAAACTGATCTTTCTAATGTCAGAGTGAAGTCCTTTCATTAAAAGTTTTATATCTGTCTATCCTCTTCTCTCATTCACCCCTCCATACCTACCCTTTTTACATTTTAGAGAGGAGAGGGCAGTGTGAAAGAAATTAATATTGAAATATGAGTTGTGCAAAGTTCTGGGCAGACAGGACAGAGTTACCATTTCCTATTGGAGCTGATTCTTTGTGTCGCCATTTTGTGTAGATGGAGTTGTTTACGCCTGGGGCCACAATGGATATAGCCAGCTTGGGAATGGGACAACCAACCAAGGCATTGCTCCCATCCAAGTCTGTACCAATCTCCTGATAAAACAAGTGGTTGAAGTAGCTTGTGGCTCACACCATTCCATGGCTCTGGCAGCTGATGGAGAGGTAAGTGCCCTTTTAAAAAGACAAAATAAAATGATCATATTTGTGCTTGGTACAGTGTGAACATGGTAACCCTGTGTATGTAACTAAAAACATTGTGAGAAAAACACAGTCTTTTCTCTATCACAACCCACATTATATGATCGGGACCACTCTTTGTTGACATTAGAATTCAGTCTTAAAGCAGTTGAGTTTTAAGCTCTTTGCTAAGATGGCAGATCAGATGTTTATGACAGTGTTGTGTACTTTTGTTTTTTATGACCCCACCCCTAAAAGTCTGTTTTGTTTTCAGCAAGTGTAATGAATTCTCCATGGTGGAACATAACCTTACCAACCTTCTAGTTACTGATACCACATGCTCACCCCGCATCTCACAGTTAACTTAAAGGTTACTCATCCTGTCAATTCTGCCTTTGAATCTCTTGTATCATTCTGTTCTTCTTCATCTGTACCTGAGATCAGGTCTGGTCAAATCCTGCCTGGACTTTGCCACAGTCCTGCCCCGAGCTTTTTAATTAGTCTACCTGTGCGATCTTATTTCTGTGATTTTTTTTTTTTTTTTAATGCAAACCAGATCACACCGTTACCCTGTTTAAAAATTCTTCAGTGGTATTACAAGTGCTCTTACTAAATAGGACAGGTTACAGATGAGGAAACGGAAGAAGCTCACAGAGATTCAATGACTTGCCCAAGGTGTTGTGGCTGGGATATGCCGACTGAAGCCTTGATGGGCACACTGGCTGGATGCCCGGATCCAGTGTTTGCTAATCCATGTCTTGGTTAGTGAAATCAGTCCCAATTTTCAAATAAATGGCAGTTGCATTGCAAAGGAGCTTGAGATATTTGGGAAGAAGGGCCAAAAGACTGTTGAAATTAGACAGAAGTTGATAAGTTTTACAGGCTGGCTTTCTGGTTTACTTTAGCCTCAAGTGAATAATGGTGCTGACAGTTTTCATGGTTAAACTAGACATTTCTGTGAATACACTTTCAGGATGTGTTGTAGGCTATTTTCTGTGGACCTGTGGTACATATTCTCTTAAGGTATTCACTGTGGGTTTTGCTATTGTTTGCTGTTGAGGCTGCTTCCAAGATTTGAACTGAGGAGGTGCTGACAGAGGAAAGAAACAATGTTGAAGCTTATGAGGGCCTCTTCCTGCTGACAAGTGAAACAGGAGTCCTTAAAACTTCTAGAGCTGGAGGACAGAGCTCTACACCTTAACTTCTAATTCCTTACAGTCTTGTTTGATAGGATCAGTAGCTAATTAATTGGAAGTTACTTTTGTTTTGTTTTTCATTTTTGTTGCTGTTTTTAATTAGTTTAGAGATCTGTTTGTGTTCTTCTCCCTTAGGAATTTTGCTTTTCAGGTAATCACAGATAATAGGCCCAAAGTTAACATGGGAATCAGTTGAGAGAAGGAAGTTATCATGGGATTCAGTTAAGAGAAGGATGGTGGCTGCTTGCTAGACAGACAGCAAATGAGAACTGAGAGAAAATACTGCCCAGACATCTTCGTTTGTGAGTTCCATGTTATAGCGCAGAACTATAATTGATATTTGGAGCATATAGTATATACCTCATTTCCTACTGAGGATGCTAGAATAAAAAAATCATAGTGGCTGTAATTACAGAGGCCGTAGAGCATCGTGGTTAAACACTCAGCCAGACTGCTTTGGACTCAAATTCTACTTCTGCTACTTACCAATTGTGGAACCTCAGCCAAGTCACTTACCAGTTTCTGTCTATAAAATGGACATGATAATAGTAGCTACCCAGGGCCACCTGACAGGATTACTATGAAGATGAAATCACTTAATGTGTGTAAAGTGTTTAGAACCATTTGGTATATCCTAACTATTCATTTTTTAAAAAACAACAACATCCAAACAAGTTGCCAGTTCTGACTCATGTGGACCCCATGTGTAGCAGAGTAGAATGGCCTCAGAGGGTTTTTTTTGACTGATCGGTAGGTCTTTTATTGAACCACCAACTTACTTTTTTTTTTCATGTTTCATGTGAATTATATGATACTCCACATGAGAGAACTTCAGTTTCACATTCATTCCACCGTATATCGTTTCATTGCCATGTTCCCAATCCCCTCCATGCATCACCAACCAACCAAAAGGTATACCCTACAAACCCGCCCCCTACACTCCCCCTACCCCCCCCCCTTTCTTCAGCACATAGTCCCTGTCCCTCTCCCTCTCCGGATCCAAAGTCCCCAGCCGCCTCTCTGGGTAGGGTCCCGCCCTCGGCCCCTCTCTGTCGACGGTCCCAGAGACCTCCGCTCCCAGACTGGAGAGTCAATCACTCCCCTCCCTGCCACAAAACGCCCACCTTTACACCATCAACCCTCACAACCAATCCTGATAACAGTCATTCACTATCATATCACAATTGACCCCTCTGCTTTTCATTTCATCAGCTCTGCCTAGACAGATTGGATAGTACTCACTGGAGATTCTGCCTTCCTCCACGCCCCCTAGCTCTAGTGAACCACCAACTTTCAGATTAGCAGCTGACTACAAACCACCTGGACCATCTAGGAACTAAATAAGTACTCATTTAATGGGTTTATTTTTGCTTGATGATTGTAATTGTGTGTTAGAGGTAGAATTGTCACCCTTAATATGATTTCTTTTTCTATTTTCCATCTCTCGTGTAGGTATTTGCTTGGGGTTATAACAACTGTGGTCAGGTGGGATCTGGATCCACAGCAAATCAACCAACTCCTCGAAAAGTTACAAACTGTTTACATATTAAGCGGGTGGTTGGCATTGCCTGTGGCCAGACCTCGTCCATGGCTGTCCTGGACAACGGTGAGGTGAGCCATCTCTCCATTCCCTTTCCCTCCCACCACCCCATCAGTGAGATGCCCATTTCTTTATAAGGTGTGTAGGCTAGTTAAGGAGTAGGTTTTTGTTTTGGATAGCTACATTGATAGCTAACTGATAGCTGACTGCTGACAGGTAGCCAGACCACGTTTGCGTCTCAATACCAAGTTTTAATATCCCAAGGTTTATCTGCCATCAAATGTTCTGTCCAGCTAGTTTATGGCTGTTTCACTTCTGATATGGAATGAGAGTGTCTTTAACAATCTGTCTCTCGTACTCTAAACTGCATGTCACCTTTTCCCCTCTTACTGCTTGATCCTGCAAATCCCCAACCTATGTCTGTCTGTCTGCCCTACACCAACATGGTGCTTGGTGCCATCCCGTTTGGTCAGACCTTTTGTCTGTCTGTGTCAGGACTTTTCCTAATCTCTCTAGTCCTCCTGTCAAACCTGTGCTGAGCTTAGAGTAGATGGACCCACTCTCACTCAGATCTGCAGAGGTCTCCACCTTCTATTACAGCTCCCTCTGTGATGGCCTCCCTGTCTGTTCTCTCTCTCTTCGTCCCATCTTCTGCTTTTAGTTTGTTCCCACCATAAGACCTCAGGGAGTATTTGCTCATGTCAGTACTTGTGGAGGATAGACGCATTTTCCACTGAGTAATGTCCTTGACTCTCAGCTCACTCACTCCAGTCATCCTTCATGTTGTGGCCAGCACGATCTTTCAAAAATGAAAATGTATTCATGTTAATGTCTGTTTTGAAACATTTCAGTGGAAACCGTACAGACACAGTCCATTTCAGCAGTATGTTTTCTCACACTTTGTCCCATTACTGCCCCAGGTGTGTAAAGCCTGGTCCACTATGTGTCATCTGAACCTGCCTCTAACACATCCTGTGTCCTCTGCCATCATTCATCCTTTGTTGTTGTTAAGCGGTCTCAAGTCGGTTCCGACTCATAGCCACCCTGTATAGGATTTCCAAGGAACAGCTGGTAAGTTTGAACCGCTGACCTTTTGGTTCAAACCGACCTTGCAAACTAGTGCTTATCCTGCTTCACTACACCAAGACTCCTTTTTTTGTGGTTGTTCAGTGCCGTTGAGTAAGTTCTGACTCATAGTGACACACCCTGTATAACGTTTCCAAGGAGCAGCTGGTGAGTTTCAACCACCGACCTCATGGTTCAGACCAACCTTGTGGTCCAGTGCTTTATCCCTCAGTGCCACACCAAGACTCTTTATTCAATTTCTGAAAAGTCTTTCCTAAACTGTCTTACAAAAGCCAAATCCTTTCTCCTTTCTGTGCCTATAGTGCGTCAATGCGATCTGTAGAATAACACTTGCCACCTGGCTGTAAAATACTTGTATGTGTCCATCTCTACCGTTAAACTGTGACCAGAGACTTTTATTTCTTATACTTTTTTACAGTGTCCTGACATATGTAGGGGTTTACTAAGTGCTAGTGAGCCTCAGCTTTCTTATTTGTAAAATTGGAGTGAGTGATGACTTGCCCAAATCTATCCCAATAATAAGTTACAGAGTAAGAAGAATTGATGCCAAAGTCTGTCATTCTTGTTCCTCAAATATTTTCTGTTTAGAGATCAGTTGTGCAGCACATTCGACTAGAATGAGTGTCAGAAATAGAAAAAGTATCTGATTTGAAGAGCTAGACTCCTTTTATCTTCTCCTTTTACGAGCAGATTTAAAAGCCTGTTCCCTCCCTTTCTCTCCTCTCGGAGGTGTATGGCTGGGGTTACAATGGCAATGGTCAGCTGGGCCTGGGGAACAATGGCAATCAGCTGACCCCCGTGAGAGTGGCAGCTTTACACAGCATGTGTGTGCATCAGGTAAGTGTGACCGGCTCATGGCTAGCTGATCCCCATCTATCTTTGCTGTTCTGACTCAAATTGGAGAAAGATCGGGTGCTTTCTTTTCAATAAATCTTTTTTAGTTATTACCTTGTGCCTTTGCCTTGCACATTTAGCATGCTGTCTTCCCTGTGGCCCCTTGGTTGGAAAGACCATTGGTGCTTGCACAGCAGTCTTGACAAGTAAATTCAGTGAATGGAAAACACAGTAGTGCTAAGTGGTAGGCTTTGAGTGCTTATTTAAGGTCCCAGAGAATGTCATTCCAAACCTTATGATGAAACAGCATTCTGCAGAAGGTGACTTCCTGCTGTTAAGTGTCATTGAGTCAGTTCTGACTCATAGCGACCCTATATAGGATTTTGAAGGTGCAGCTGGTGAGTTTGAACCACCAACCTGTGTTTCAAACCAACCTCTTAGTCTAGCTTATCCCAGTAGTTTTAAATAGATAGTTTCTGGCCTTTCTGTTGTCCTGTCTATGGTAACTATTTATATTTACTTGCAGATTGTCTGCGGCTATGCACACACTCTAGCACTAACAGATGAGGGTTTGCTCTTTGCCTGGGGCGCTAACACCTATGGGCAGCTGGGAACTGGCAGTAAGAATAACCTACTAATCCCAGCACACATCATGGTGGAGAAAGAAAGGTAACTGGACTGTGGGACGTGTCTTTGGGCTACATGTGTGCTGTGGTCATGTTTATAGGACCTGTGCTACTTCTTATTTTGAACAAAGAGTTTGAGTACCAACCAGAATGAACTTGAAGTTGATGATTCTTATGCCCTTTCTAGAAGAAGCAGCTATGATTGATTGCATTAATGTATTTTGGCATCATTCCTATGAACTTATTGTCCATTTACTAGAGAAGTAAAATAGGGTCTATGTTGTTAAGTGCCGTTGAGTTAGTTCCAACCCATAGCAACCCTGTAAAGGGTTTCTGAGGAGCAGAAAGCCTCATCTTTCTCCTACAAAAATAGCATATATGACCAGGTTGAAATTCAAAATGTAGTAGAATTTTCCTTTGAAGCAGCTAATGCTTCTTTTAATTAAATAAAATATGCTCTTGAAAAACGCTGCCTGTTTGAATGTTGAGTGGATTCATGTGTGTTAAATGTGTATTACTAGAATAGATGTTTAACGGTTAGAGTGTTGGCTTCTGATTCTGAGACCTGGCTTAAAAAGCATACTTTAGAAACAGTCAGCTTGACCTGAAGTCCATTGGACTGGAATGTGTAGAGTCCATAACCACCTGGACCCAGGGTTATTATCTAAATGAGCTCTCCTGAGTTCTCATAGAGGCTGAGGGAATTGGTTGTATTTATAAGCAAATGATATATTGGAGGCAGAAATTTTTGTTACTGTCTACTTTTGAAAAATCAATCAATGAAAACTTTATTGATCATGATTGAGTCTGTTGTGCATGGGGTTGTCATGAGTTGGGGGGACCAACTTGATAGCAACTAACAATAAGAAGAAGCCTCCAGAACTGTTAGGCATTTGCCAGTGTGGTGTAGTTGGTTATGCATTAGACTGCTAACCTCAAGTAAGGAGTTCCAGTCCACCAACCACTCCATAGGAGAAAGATGAGGCTTTCTGCTCCCATAAAGATTTGCAGCCTCAGAAACCCTATGTGGGTCTCTTGAGTTGGAAACTACTCGACACCACACAATAATAACACCTTCCTTAGTTAACTGTAGTTTCTATTCCCTTTTTTCGGGGACCCCTCCATAACATGTATCATATGCTCTAACTCAAAATCAGGTTTTTTTAAGAGGTGGGCAGTCTAGAAGGGACAAAACCAGAGCTCTTCTCCTGATCTTTTGGTTTTGGCAGCTTCATTTGGCAGCTCATATCTTTGGAACTTTTTTATGAAGTGTTCCAAGTGTGAATGGTATGATTATATTGTATGGTGTACTGTAGGCTTCTATGTAAAGAAGTGACATGCATTTCTTTTAAAACTTTACAGGGTTGTAGAGATTGCAGCCTGCCACTCTGCCCATACCTCTGCTGCCAAGACTCAGAGCGGGCATGTGTACATGTGGGGCCAGTGTCGCGGCCAGTCGGTCACTCTGCCTCACCTCACCCACTTCTCCTGCACAGACGATGTCTTCGCCTGCTTTGCCACGCCTGCTGTCTCATGGCGCCTTCTCTCTGTAGGTAAGGAAGCTAGGGACTACTTCCACCTAGAGTTAATAAGGCTATCACGTTTTCCTGTGTTATTTGCTGGTAGTGGCTTTTTTAAGCTCTAGAATGTTTTATTCTCAATTTTAATACCTTTCCCCAAATTATATTTTATATAATTTATATATTATGAAATATTTTTATGGGCTTATTATTTTCCTCCCTCCTAAGTTCTTATGCTATACTTAGTTGAACTTACTGCATAGATCAGTGTAATACTGATAAAAATTTACTTGAAAAAAAGTGAGAGACTTGAGAATGTTTAAGGTGACTAGAAAACCTGCCTCTTTCTCTGTCAACCAATCTCAAGTACTTTTATTTTGGAAGGGCATCAAAAAAGAGATATTTTAAAGGTAGCAGAATTCAGGGGTGAACTGCATTTTTTCTTAATATTGTCTTCATTAATAGTCCATATGGTAGAACTTCATATGGACCTTCAAACCTAGAACTGAGCTCACTCATGGAGATCACTTTTTGGCTAAACAATACAAAGGTCTATAAAGTGGAAAAATAGTACTCATGAGAAACATGCTGCTTCAAACAATCAACCATGTGGGACCAAAGGGGCAGAAACTGATCAAAAATAGTAATTCAGAAGGCTGGAAGGAAATACAAATGGAGACAGGGAACCGATGACGAAATGGGAAGAGTACTGTTGCATTGAGGGGTTTGCAACTAATGTCATGAAACAGAATGTAGGTAAATGAGTCAGCGGAAAATGAATTTGCTTTGTAAAGTTTCTCCGAAGCCACAATAAATTGTTCCACCGCAACAACAACAACAACAAAAAATCCATTTATTGACTGAAATATATTAAGATATTTTGAAACTAGGTAGCCATTAACCAGGTGATTCTTCTAAATTGTTCAGAGGGTTAAATGGGTTATGATAGGTGCCTAGAGCTTGAAAAATTAATAAAGTTCTTGACAGCCAAAGTGTGTGTGTCTCTTAGCAACTGATAGTGAAAGGTCGTACTCTGGTATGGCAGACAGCGGGAGCTGTCCCATCAGCAGAGGGCCAGTCTCTGTGATTGTGGAGGGAGGGGCATTTTAGGAAGAGGGAAGCTGCTACTCAATTTAACGTGAAATTGATTGAACCTTTCCTTAAGATTCGTTTTTGCCAGGTTTTTTCATTACAATCTTTTCTTTTTTTCTTTAACCGTAAATTCTGTGATTTAAACCATTTACTTCAGTAAGTGGGGCCTGCACTGATCTAGTCATGATCTAATGTATGTATGGCATGCAGGGCCAAAGCATGGCTGTCCACCCCTTCAGATCTTCAGGTGCCACATTGCTGGGCCTCCTTGTAAGGGATTTCCCTAGGTTTATTAAAATGCATCCTTTTCAGAACAAATATGTCTGAACATTTTTTAATGTTAAGTTTGGGAAAATAAGGTTGCTGAATGTGTCTTCTAGATAACTTCTTTCCTTTCTACCCACCAAAAGTCAGTGGTTTTATTTTTCTCTCAGTTTATGATCTCAGCTAAGTGGTAGGAAGAAATCATATGATGAATTCACACCCCTGAAAAAGGGTTGTTTCAATACGACTAACTGCTAAAGGTGAGGCACTGATGAGAGCTCCTTTGGTGTGGGTGGGTTAGCAGTCATATGCCCAGTCAATTCCCCACCTTAGTTCAATTTTTTTCATTGGTGCTCCTGGCTGCAGAGCCAGGGAAAACCTGACTTCTGAGAAGTGTTAACCACTCCTCCATAGCTGGCGGTGGCGTTTGGGTGGAGGCTGGACCAATGGTATCTCCTTGGGAGATTCTGATAGTAAAGCTCTCGGAGAAGCTCATTTGTGAAGCTTTCCCCCATACGCTAGTAATTATCCCTCTTCTTAAAAGTTGCTCCCATAGCGCTGGGATACTGAGAAACCCAGGTTCTGCCCACACTTCTTGGAAAGCTTAGTCCTTTGATGAAGTTGCCATCATCTTGTGGACAGTCGAAACATATTTCCTGTGTCCACGGCAGCTTTGGTCAGTGTCCAGGGAGAATCTCTGAAAATTTCCCCATTTGCCAACTTCTACTTATTTCCTTCTTTCATATGTATAAAGCACAAGAAAGTGTCCCATGAATTTGTATAAGTGCCTCACTTTTCTTTGTAATAACTCAGTTCTACTTACATATAGTTGTAGCAGCAGTCTCTTTATTGATAATGTGGTTGCATGTTTTTATAAAACTATTCTGTTTGAGTATACATTGTAACTAAGTAAATTTGCCCTGTTTTAGATAGTATACAAAGATTATTGTTTGTGCATTGATTTTTACATTTAAGAGACATGTTTAGATCCCAGATACTTTAGGATGGTGTTTCTTGTTACCTTACAAGTTGCTCTGCTAACCTCAAGGTCAGCAGTTCAAGACTACCAGCTGTTCCACAGGAGAAAGATGAATCTTTCTGCTCCTGTAAAGATTTACAGCCTTGAAATCCTATGCAGGGTTGCTGTGGGTTGGAATTGACTCGATGGCACTTAACAACAACAACAACAACAACAAGAAAGAGTGTGCCTGCATAGCATTGCCACTTTAATGAGTTTATTTCTTGGAACTAGTGTTGTTGATGATACCAATCTTGAAACTGCCTTAAAGCAGAGGAAAGATATTCTTTGTGTTTAGTCAATGAAATGTATGAATTCTTAGACTTACAGGGAACCACTCAAGTTTTGAGACAGTAATTGTATCATCATGGACTACCTGTAACTTTTTCTTTCTCTTTTTTAGATATAAATCTCTAACATCTAACTTGGAGTCATGGTGTAGCTCTGTGTAGAATAAGTACTGGGATGTTAACCACATGGTTGGAGGTTCAAACCCACTAGCCACTCCTTAGAAACCCTATGCAGAGTCTATGAAACTGAACCAACTCTGTGGTACTTAAACAACAATATGAAGGTATTTGTTGTTAAGAGCTATTGAGTCAATTCCGACTCATAACAACCCTATGTAGGGTTTCCGAAGAGTGGTTGGTGAATTCAGACCACTGACTTTATGGTTAGCAGTCTAGTGCTTATCCTACAACACCACACCAAGATTCCATGAAGGTATTTAGCTTTTCCAAATATTCACATTGTAAATTTTTGGTCTTTTATAAACTCAGCGTTCTTACAGTATTAACACTTTGAAATTGGTATGTCAAATAAGGCATGAGTTCTTGAAAGAAAGCTAATGGATATATCTAGCTTGCTAACAATTATGTTTTTGAAGATTTTCAAGTTTTCTGTTTGTGTTTTCAGCTTTCTGTGTTAATAGTGTTTGTTATCTGCAGAGCATGAAGATTTCTTAACTGTTGCGGAGTCACTAAAGCAAGAATTTGATAGTCCAGAAACTGCTGATCTGAAGTTTCGAATTGATGGGAAATATATTCATGTCCATAAAGCTGTTCTAAAAATCAGGTACTTTGACATGTCCTTCCAAAAAATAAAGTTGATCCCAGCTGATAGGAACTCCACAGGACAGAGTAGAAATGTCCAGGGCTAGAATTTTTACAGGGGCAGACTGCCACATCTTTGTCCAGGGGAGTGGCTGGTGGGTTTGAATTGTTGGCCTTTTAGTTCACAGCCAGGCACACAGCTACTGTGCCACCAGGGCTCCTTTGCATAAGTTTAGGGACATAAATAATTTTGCTTTCTTTTTGCCATCTTTGTTTCTTTTTATGTATACAAAATGGAGACTGATAGCTATGGCAGCAGAGAGAATTTTCACACTTACTATTTTTTCAGATAGTATCATTCAGTTGCTTTTAAGAATACTAGTTATTCCACAGTTGTTATTCAAGAATTGTGCGTGTATGTGTGTGTAAACATGCTCGCACACTTTATAGGAAAATATAATATAGAAACATACTGTTTATGCATACATACTGAGTCCTGGCATGGCACTGCAGGTTAATGTGCTAGACTGCAAGGTCGGTTTGAACCATATGGTCAGCGGTTCAGGATTACTTGCCACTCCTTGGAAGCCAAATACAGACAGGGTCGCTGTGCATCAGAACCAGCTCAACAACTCTTAACAACATATGTCTGTACATATATATGGTGTGTTTTTTTTTAAATTAGTTTTTTTTGTGTGTGTGTGTGTGTTGCTTTCTTTCTGATTTATTTATTTTGGAATGCAGCATAAGGATTTAGGATTAGGACTACGGCTAGGTTTAAGATAAACCTAAGACTTGATATAGTGTAAGGGTTATAGTTAGGACTAGGATTAGTGTTAAGAATGAGGATTGGTCTAGGTCTATGAGTAAGGCTTGGTCTAGTTTTGGGTTACAGTTAGGTTTATTTGTATTTATTTTTCTTGAAATATACTTGATTTCCTTTTCATTCAGAAGTTCTGTAACTATATTATTCCGTCTTTTTATTTTATGGTGGACTTTTTGTCTTGTTGCAAATCACTATCTCTGGTTCCCATTTTCACTCTTATAATCCTGGTGTGGCACTGTAGAATAATCACTGGACTGATAACCACAAGGTTGGAGGTTCAAACCCACTATCTGCTCCTTGGAAACCCTATACATGGTTGTTAGAGTCAGAACTAACTCATTGACACTAGCAACAATAGGTTTTACTTTGACTAGCTCCTCTCATGCTCTTCCCTCTTGATGGTCCTAGAATCCTCTGTTCCTGAAATGACATATTAACTGCTTCCCCCGTTTGGTTACACCTCTTCTACATTTACAGTTATGATAATCACCATTAGTCCTGATAACAGTTACTTACAGTTGAATCATAAAATCCTATCCCCATCATCACCTGACCCATCTGGTCAAGAGGAAAACTATTCAGTGGGAATCCTATTTTATCCTCCTTGTTCCGACCCTAACCGCCTTCATGAAAACTTGTAAGCCAGTCACTCTGTGCCTTTATAGCCCCCCAATTTTGATAGCTGAAGTCTAAGTTGCCTGTCCCTATCAACCTAGTGTGCCTAGGAGACAAGCTTGATCATAATGGTTGGAATTTTGGGCATCTTCATCCACACGCACAAATCCAATTCATCGAGTTATAGCAATTTAAGATTGCTGCCTGTATCAAACTTCTTTATCATCATCTGATTGAGTTCTGGTTAACAAGCCATCCAAGATATGTCAAAGGGATGCTATCTGATCCTCCCACTTCAGGCCAGGTGTCTACTTCACTCTTAACTCTAGCCCCCAGTGGCTAAATCAGTGTCCTTTGGCTTGGGTCTGATCACCACCTTTTGACTAATAGTTGAGCACTTAACCATTTGTGTAACCCAGGGCTTCCCCCCACAAAATCCATATTCAGAAATCATTTCTTTATGCAATGGACTTACATGTATAAATACAATACAAACAGACCTAGTTAGTTATTCTTTTTTTTAAGTTTTTATTGTGGATTATGTGATAGTTTACATGGGAGAAAGCTTTACATTCATCCTATCGTATTTTGTTTCATTGCAATGATTACAGTCCCCTCCATGCATCATCAAACAACCAAAGGGTACACCTAATAGGCCTGCCCCCTGGCCGTCAGCACACAGCCTCTCTCTCTCCCTGAGTCCAGAGTCCCCAGCCACTTCATCTGTCCACTTCATCATCTCTTCCTCTATTTCTGGCGTCACTGCTTCTCTGGGTAGAGTTCCGCACTCCACTCTTCTCACTTGATGGCCCTAGGGACCTCCACTCCTGGACTGCAAAATTAATCACTCCCCTCCTTTTGTTACAAAACATCTACCTTTACATTTCCAACCCTTACAGTCAGTTCTGATAGCAATTATTCACTATTGTACCACAAGAGTCTTATCCCCATCTCCTTTCATCAGCCCAGTCCCAACAGATTGGAAGCCATTCAGTGGAGATTCTACCTTCCCCTGCTCCCTCTGAAACTAGGCTCCCTCTTGAAAGCTTGTAAGCCAGTCACTTCTTGCCTTTGTAGCCCTTCCCCCCTTTTTGGTAGCCAATGTCTAAGTTGCACATCCCTGTCAACTCTTGTGTACCAAGGGGTGGGAATGATCCTTGCTGTAGAGATTTGTTCCCTCTTTTGAGCTACTACATCCATAAGTATAGGTCAAGTTCATCAAATTGTAGCAAACTACTCTTTTTTTCCTATTCTTTTTTCTTCTAGTCAAGTTCTGATCATCCAGCCATTGAAGCAAGGTCAAGTGGGTACTTTCTGCAAGTATGGGTATTCTTGTGCATTTCCCCTAACTTCATGTCAGCTGGACACTTCACTCTCCACTGTAGCCCTCTGTAGCTATGTCACTGTCTCTGGGCCCAGGAGTCCCAAGGTCTTGTCATACTGCTAGCCAACCAGGTCTCAATCCAAGTTCACAGGAGTCTATTGAACATGTAGTTAGTTATTCTTGAAATATGTGATTATTCTAATAACAGGCTTGAGAGAAGAGCTAAGGGAACAAACAGGGCAAAGCAAAGAAATAAAATAGATGACTGTTTTGAAGATGAGTCATTAATAAGGCAATAGAACAATAATGAGTTTAATGTAGTTCAGTTCAGTGAACCTTTAAAACATATTCAAGAATATGCTGATTAAACCCCCCTCCAAGAATGACAATCAAATGGAATACACGAGTAGGCACATAAGCTTACTGGCAACTGTGTAGGTCTACTTGTAAGTGGAAATGGGGGAAAGGTAGCAATGAAGATGTGGGTTGAGTTCAGTCATGTTCCATAGACTCCCATTGATGAGATGAGAGAGAGAAGAAGAAGGACTGGTTGGTCCAAAGTGTAGTGAGACTTGGGGACTCCTGAGCCCATAGAACCTAGCTATGGAGGGTTAGAGCTGAGAGTGAAGCATCCTGCTAATATGAAATGAGGGAAAACTCACCAAGAACACCTAAACTTGCAGATAGTACCCATTTGACCTAGCTTGACTGGCTTGATAATCAGAACTTGACTAGAGGAAGATAAAGAAATTTGATAAAGGAAACAAGTGTAAATTGCTACAATTTGAACTTGACCTATACTTATGGATGTAGTAGCTCAAAAATACCTGAGGGAAGGAGTCTTCACATCAAGGATCAAACCTATTCTCCTCTGTACACAAAGTTGTTAGGGATGGGCACCTCAGACATTTGCTACCTAAAATGGGGTGGGGGTGGGGGGGGGACTATAAGGGCACAAAGTGACAGGCCTACAAGTTTTTAAGAGAGAGTTTAGTTTCAGAGTGTGTTGGGGACGATAGAATACCCACTGAATAGTTTTCATCTTGTCTAGATGGATCTGGTGAAAGGAGAT
>NW_006408540.1:26747722-26759799 GCF_000296735.1 Chrysochloris asiatica | reverse complement strand
AATAATGTTGTTAAATGTTCCCTTAAGCTGTTTAATATTTAATTGGAGATAACCATCAAAAATTGAAAAGGAAGTAATTGGTTTCTCTAATTGTCTGGTGTATGTTGCTAATTGTTTCTGTGAACAACTACCTCCTTTGCATTGAAACCAGGAGAACTGGTCTGGCTACCATTACTGAACATTTTGATCAAAGATTCTAGAGAAGAATCCTGATAGAAAGGAGGAAAAAGCAAAACAGAACTTCACATTCATATGAACCCTGTGCGATCTGGAGCCATGTGGGTGAATGAAGCCCTGAGATAGTGTTCAAACCCTAAACCAAAAATACCCTTTGAAGTCTTCTTTAAACCACACAGTAGTTTAACTTAATCAGTATAGAATATCTGCGCTGAGCACTGTAGTCTTTTAAAGAACTATCCATGTGGAATCAAGTTGACAACGGGAGTTTGAAAGGTTGAATAGGAAGCAGTGGAGAGTGGAGGAGTGAGCTTATGTTAACTGGGGAGGAACAGTTCAGAAAGGAGGTTAGAAATGGTTGCACAACTTTAGACATGTAATCATTATGACTGAATTGTACATGTAGTATGAATTTGTGGTATATGTTTGCTATGTATGTTTTCAGCACAAGAACAGAATAAGATAATTTTTCTTTTAATGCAAGGAATTGTATAAAAGGTATAAATAAAAGCTCTTGCACATGCAATGCCTTAGAGTTCTAACTAAGGAGTCATGATCCTGGTGTGGGGAGGCCCAATTACAGAAATTAATGATGGATACTGCTAATATTTATCTGATTTCATCAATTTGATGAGGCAATTTTTGCTCTTTGGCTTTAGGTGTGAGCACTTTCGATCCATGTTCCATTCTTACTGGAATGAAGACTCAGAGGAGGTGATAGAAATAGACCAGTTTTCTTACCCTGTTTATCGGGCTTTTCTCCAGTACCTGTACACAGATGCAGTTGATCTGCCACCCGAAGACGCTATAGGTACCGCAACCTCATTGTGACTAGCCAAGCCATTAGGCCAAAAATGTGTTTCCCCATACTCTACAGTCCTGAAATGTAAAACGTTTCTAGTAGCTTTTATAAGATGTTTTTTTAAAAAGATTTAAAGTAAATATCTTTGAAAATAATATTGTGCAATTATGATTAATAATATATGGACACTATTTATGACTGGACTTATTTTAATCTTTTAATACTGAAGTTCCTAATTTGGATATATCCTCTCATTTTGGTGGGAAAATGTTTATTTTGAACTTGGAAACAAAAAGAAGGGGAAATACCAATTTTGTTTTTTTCCTTTCCTTTAGAAAGAGCTTGTACAGTTTGTGTAGGATAGATTTTGGAGGTGAAGGGGGTTGGGAGTAGAAAAGAGACTGAATTTAATAAATGCAGACAGACTGTTACTCATTAAGAAACTTTTGGGGACTTAATGTACATAACTTTCTTCACTAAAATAAAGTATATATACAAGGGGACTTCGAAAAGTTTGTGGAAACAGAGAATGAAAAGATAGTGGAATTTTCCCACAACTTTTTGAAGCCCCCTTGAATTTTATTTAAAACATTAAAGGGAAATTGCTGTAAACTTGATCCCAACTTCCCACATTTTTACTTTTAGGTCTTTTGGATTTGGCAACATCTTATTGTGAAAACAGACTGAAAAAACTGTGTCAGCACATTATCAAGCGAGGCATTACTGTGGAGAATGCCTTCTCATTATTCTCCGCGGCAGTCAGATATGATGCAGAGGTAACATAAAACAGCAAACAGAAAACCAAAACTACCTTAGCTCTCGTGTGCTTGTTTTTCTTCTGCTCCACCCCCACCCGTTTTTCTTTCCCCTCTGAGACAGAGGAACATGATGAGTAACTTCAATTCTGTTTAGGGAATCCATGAACCAACGATCCTTAGAAAATAAAGTCTGGCCATATTTCTTTATTCTCTGCTCATAGCTTCAAAATAGTTGCTCTTTTGCTTCCATTTTAAGCTAAATTAAGCGAAGTGACTGAGGCTTTGCAACTGTGCTGCAGGATGAAAAGCCAAGTGTTGCAGGTGACTGGACTGTCAATCAGCGTGTTCTTTAGTGCCACGTTTTTCTCCAGGTGCACATACTCACGTTTTTCAAGACCCACTTTGTTATCTCCTGAGTCTGCTGTCATAAGCCAAAGGACACGCTATGATTCACTTCTGTGTATGCCCTGAAATTCTATCATTGTTGAATTATAATACACAGTTATCCTGTGGTGACAATTCACTGTGGATTCTGTTTTATTGTTTGTTTTAGGAGGTGGCTAGATCAAGTTCTTAATCAGGATTTGTGAATTTCTAGAGGGTTTATAAATGAAAGATCTCCCAGGAGTCTGAAATTTTGTGTATGTGAATTTAATGAAGATAAAAGCCAACTCATTAGGCTGTAAGCTCCGCATGAGCAGGAACTGTGTTTTATTGATTCAGGAACCCTTTAGTGCCTGATACATGTTGTTGTTGTTAAGTGCACTGAGTTGGTTCCAACTCACCCTAAATAGGGTTCCTGAGGAGCAGCCTGTGGGTTTGAACTGCTGACCTTGTGGCTCACAGTCCAGTGCTGATCCTACAGCACCACACCAGGGTAATAAATGTTTGTTGAACTGAATGAAGACAGTACTGTGTAAATGATGTATGAAGAATAATTTGTGCTTGGTTATAAATCCAAAGAGAGGAATAGTCTTGGAAGTTCAAGATGCCTCGCTGAAGTATATACCTTAAATGGTATAATAAGTTATTCTTACAAGCATTTTGTCATTATTTGACAAGGCGGTATATGTGGCATGAGTCAATTTATCAGACCCCTGCAAAGATCTGTAGCTGTGACCTCTGAAACGTAGCAGAGGATGAAATTTATCTTTATTGCATTTAGGGATCAGAATTGACCATAATGTCTTATATTTTCTAAATGTATCCTGTTTATGTTTAAGAGTAAATTGTGACTATAGACATTTTATATGGTTTAGCTGAGTTTTTCTACAGTCGGATGGTAGTTGGAATGATGATCAAAGTAAATTGTTTCTAATACAAAAAATGTAGGTGTGCTTTTTTGTCCACCCTTCCTTTAACCCCATAACTTCTTTATTAGAAATGCTAATTTCTTCAGATTTTATTTTCACCCAGTGATGTAATTTAAAACTGGGTCTCAGTGATTTCTTTCCATGTATTGATTGATTTTGGAACCTGCTTTGTATCCGTGTAGACTCCTCTTTGCTTGTAAATTCCTTTCTGCTGGGATTAGGGCCTTGCTGACTAGGCAGAAGCAGCTGCCTCTTGTTGTTAAGTGCCATCAAGTTGGTTCCAACTCATAGCAACCCTGTGTAGGGTTTCCAAGGCTTGTAAATCTTTACAGGAATAGACAGCCTCATCTTTCTTCTCCAGAGTGACTGGTGGACTGGAACCACCGACCTTGTGGTTTACAGTCCAGTGCTTATCATAGTTTCTGGGAATTTCTTTTTCACCTTTAGCTCAGATTTGCCCCAGAAAAAGCCTTATGCCTCTTCTGCCCACACCAGCTGATCTTCCCTCCTCCTTTTTATTTCCCTCAGATTAAGGAAGTATAAATACGTTGTAAACTGTTCCTCTGCAGAAACCGTAAATGCATGTGATTTCCCAGAGCCTGTCACAGTGCAGGTATGTCAACAGCAGACTGGCTCAGAGCATCTTTCCTAAGTGACCCTATTCTGTGTCATCCTCTGGCTCATCCAAGGGAACTTGAAGAATCCTTTTTCTCTACTGGATTACTAATTAGAAGGTTGGCAGTTCAATCCCTCCACCTGCTCCTTGGAAACCCTATATAGGGCCACTGTGTTGGAACTGACTTGACAACACTTAATAACAACAAATATATCCTCTGTTTCCTTTTCCATAGATCTGCCTTACCCAAGGTTCAACACTTTGAACATCCAGATTCTAGCTGGTTTTGGTCTTTTCTAGTTGGGCTTTTCAAGTATGAAATTGTTGAGCATTTTTGAATACTGAGATATCTCAACAAGTCAAACTATTTGGAGGGGATGGGAAGGCCAGTTTGATAGAGCATTTTACGTAATCATATGAAGGTGCTTTGTAAATCAAAGTACAAGTTTTTATGTACCTGTGATTTGTAAAAAGTTTTAGCTGCTTAGACTCAAGGTAATGCTCTGCATAGTTAAGGACGTTGAATGACTGGCTTCATTTTCGTGTATATTACAAAGATCTTGAATTCCACATGAATAGATATGGAAATGATAGGATTTTATGATGCCAACTCTAGTACATTCTTTATTTCCTGTGAATTTGAAATTATATAATTAAAACTTTAAATTCTAAAGGCCCTTATCTGAGATACTACGTGGTTTGGAGAACTTCTGGGTGCTTGTGATTGGCTAAGAAGGATCTTGTGATTTTTTTTTTTTTTTTTTCCAGAGATGCAGTTAGATAAACTAATTTTCAATTTTTGATAACTAAATAAGATTAACATGTAATTTTTAATCTTCCTATGGAATACAACTTAATCCTAAGAGCATTTATTAGTCATTGACTAGTACCAGGAATAGTGGTTGTTTTTTTTTTTTTTTAAATAATCTGAGCTGGATGATCTATAGTTTTTAACATTTTAGTTTATTATAACACCATGTGTGTGTTTGTACACGTTGCCAACTAAGACTGTCTTGTTGAAAGCATGGGTCTACAGATTGTGCTTACATATAAAATGCATTTTGAATTATCTAGAAGAGTAAACTTGTGGCAGCAACATGCTAGTAGGTAATAGATGGTTACATGGCTACCCAGTTAATCACATGAAGTAACCAGGTCACCTCTCAGCTGTGGCAAATGGACCCTTGTTAAGTGACATTGAGTTAGTTCTGACTCACAGTGACCCTGTATAGAATTTCCAAGGATTGTAAATCTGTACGGGGCCAGAAAGCCCATGGTGAGCTCAAACTGAAAACCCTGTGGTTCACAGTCCAGTGTTTATCCTACAAAGCCACTACTGAGTAAACTTTAAAAAAGAGTCTCTCTACGTGTTTGTGTGGACCTTTTCCCACTCTGCCTAACATTTCCAATTCATGACAACAGGAAACTTGAAGCCAGAACCCTTCAGTGTAAGTGCTGTCGGGTTCCTGGATTGATCGGTCCCAGAGTGTTGTGTTGACCTTCAGCGTAGGACTCGCTGGCTAGCCAAGTGCTCAAAGTCAAACTCTTGGTGATAAGAGCTTTTATGGTTATTTGTTTTTATAAATTAATCTTAGTATGCATTCCAGATACCTAATTGAATTAATACATGTTCCAACATTTGAAGGTAGAGTTTTGCATAAGCAGAAACAGATTTTTTATTGTTTTGCTTTACTGAATGTAAATGTTACTTTCCTTATGAGTGTTGTAGTCTGGCTGAAAAATTCAATCTGTGTGAATACTGTGGAGTTGACTGAGAAAAATTGATGTGGTGGGAGTTGTAGTTATTTTGTGGCTTTCAAATAAAGATATTTTTACTTAGGTTAGGTCCTCGGTGTTTTTAAAAAGTGTTCCTTTAAGTTGACCACATTGATTCATCAGTTTTCTGTTTCTTAAAGCTGTCTCTTCATTTAATTAAATAGCCTGTATCTTCATTTTTCCTCTACTTTCTTGAAAGTGGACTTTCATGATGTGGACTTTCAGCTTCTTAGACGGCAGACTTTGAGTCTGACTGTTGATGTCAGTAGTTCCCATTGAGTTGCCTCTGACTTAGGGCAGCCCCATGCACAACAGAGAGAAGTGTTGCCTGATCCTGTCTCCTCTTCATGGTCCTCGGAATGCTTGAATCTTTGTTGTGGCTACTGTGCATATTGAATGCCCTCCAACTTAGAGGTTCATCTGTAGTACTGTGTGTATCTTGTACAATTTTCTGTTGTGATTCGTAAGGTTTCCATTGGCTGATTTTCAAAAGTACATGACCAGGCCTTTGTCTCTTACTTTGGGAGCAATGCTGAAACCTGCCCAACATGGGTACTCCTACTGGCATTTTCAGTATCAGTAGCATAGCTTCCCGCATCAGAGCAACACAAGCCACCAACCATACTGTGACAAGCTGACAGACAGATGGTGGTGAGTATGACAGGACTATCTGATAACCATGAAGGAGACTTTCACCCTGAGATTGTGTGTGTTTTGAAGAGTCAGACTTGAGTCGGGGAATAATTGCTTTTTACTCGGTTGTGAGTAGGTAGTATTTGGGATAGCCTGAAGTTTCTAGCCTCTCAAATGTCTTTTCTAGGGGAGGGTGAGAAATTCTTTCAGTCAAAGTTAATTTTAAAAGGCCTCTTCTTGTTTTTATTTTTGTTGTGTATGTCCAGGATTTAGAAGAATTCTGCTTTAAGTTTTGCATCAATCATTTGACAGAAGTTACACAGACTGCAGCATTTTGGCAAATGGATGGCCCTCTGCTAAAGGAGTTCATTGCTAAAGCCAGTAAATGTGGAGCCTTTAAGAACTGAAGCTGAAGGCTGTGCGGTCTGAGTGCTCTGGGGCACTGTTGATGGTGTGTCCCCCTTGTGCTCCCACGGGTGATGTAATTCTGCAGGTAAAAACAAAAGTCAGGCCGGGGTTTTTTCACTCTCCGGCACAGAGAACTCTCTGTGTAGGCTTAGATGAAACATGTATGGTTTTGCCTGAACCCACTTAAAGCAACTGTTGTTTCTAGATACATGTATTTGAAATGTGATCTTTCTTACATTTGGGCTGAAACATTGTAAAAGGGTGAGAGTTTTCTTGTAGTTCTGTTTGATTAAAGGAACTTCTGACCGTTGGAGACCGTCGGAAGATGGAGGCCTTAGGAGTTGTGATGGTTCACAGGTTGTGAGTTGAACATAGAGGATCCGCCGTGAAGTCAGAGGTGCTGCAGCAGTTGCTGGTTCAGTTACTGTGAAGGAAGAGTTAAGATGACATGAGACTTTTGTTTGTGCCCTTGCACTATGATGACTTTCTCAACTTCACGCTATATTAAAGTCTTATTCAGTTTAAATCTATTAAAATGATAATTATGTGAAGGTAGATTTCTAGGTTTCCCAAGATTTTCTTCAGATTTAAATACAGACTGTTGTTGTTAGGTGCCGTTGAGTCGGCTCGGACTCCTAGTGACCCTATACACAACAGAGGACAACACACTGCCTGATCCATCCCCACAATTGTTACACTTGAGCCCATTGCTGTTGTCACCATGCCAGTCCATCTGTTGGAGGTCTGCCTTTCCTTTGCTGACCCTCCACTTTACCCAGCACAATGTCCTTCTCTGGGGATGACGCCTCCTGATACATGTCTGAAGTATAAGAGATGAAGGAAGTCTCATCATCCAGGCCTGTGTAAAGGTGACAGTGAGAGAGACTTCATTTGGACACAGGAAATGCTTTATAGATTATACTCTCCACTACTTACCCAGTGGTCTTTTATCTTAACAAGGTAAAATTTGAGAACATAAATTTCTCCCATCCCCTTTTTCTCTATAAATGTTTGCCTCATAAGAAGAAAATAATGACATTTCAGTATACTCTTGCTTTGCAATATATAGCTGCTAAATCATCAGACCTCACACATAAGACTTGAACAAAGTGGTTCTTAAAACCAGCTTTCTTACAGGTCTTAATGGAATTTGCATTATCTGTTTAATACTATCATAAATTAGCTTATTTGAGAGCTCACCAGCTTCCACTTTTGACTTAGATATGATATTGGACATAATTAAACCCTGAAAAGTAGGCAAAATTGTGGTCTTCCTAAAAAGATCCTATTTAATAGACAGTTACTTGACCATTTTGGGTCTGGTCTTGTACAAGATTGGGTTTAAGTGTTCCACTTTGAGTTTCTTTGTGGGTCCCACTGAACGTGCTGTAAGAACAAACTTTATTTTGCTTTCTGGTCCTTGGACTCATTTCCTTTTGTAAAAGCATCTTTAGTGATTTTTGTTTACTGAATATATTTTCAGACCCTTTAATAAGCAAGAAGATGAAGAGATATCACAGCTACTATTTTTAGCATTGTTGTAAAATGTATGCGTATTTATTTGGAAGGCAGGCAACAAGGCACTGGTAAAAAAATGGTTGATTTTTTTTGACAAAAAATATAAAGCTAGAAGCCCCAGACCATATTTCTTTGCCATGTTACAAATAATTCAAGTCCAGTTAATAATTAGGTTAGAATTTGTTTTGCAACATCATAGAATTTTCTTATTACATTAATTTATTAGCTGTGATGCATAATATTTGTGGCAACCACTTCTGTAGGCTTATGACCTAAACAAAATGAGGACGTCTATGTTTACTGTTGTTCTTACTTGAAAAAAATAAAATAAAATAAAGCCTAAATCCATTTGCATATATAGTTCATTCATTCCTCAAATAGTTTCCGAGTTCCTAATAAAGGTTAAGAACCACTTCTCGGATTACTGAGCAGTTTGTATGAGTATGGTTGGTAGTAAAAAGAACACAAGTAAGTCATTCAAAAAGTCTTCAGATGTCTTTTATTTTTTTAATGTATAGTCTTACAGCGTTATTTTTTGTTGTTGTTAATTAAAGTTGGATTTGTTAATTATAGCAGGAAATGAAAACTATTCTCTCAAGTTGATTTTTTTCATCTGATACAATAATGGAAGTCAAAGTACTCGTATTTCTTAAAATAGCCCTAAATGTACTTTTGAACTTTTACTGGAACAATGTTTTGTACTCTAAGTATAAAGAATGTATTTATGTAATGTTTAGAATGACATATTAATAAAGTAACCTGTTGAAACAGGCATGTAGCATTCTTCCTCCCCACCCTTCAACCCCCAAGTCTAGTAGTGTGATCATTCACAGGTCTCAGACTGAAACCAGTTACCACCCTAACCCACGGCAGCTGCTTGATTCTCAGCTATACACACAAACACAGCTGAACTGTCATAGCTAAAAAAGTGTATCTTGATCCTTTGGGGTGTTTATAAATGAAGAGGAAGACATTGTCCTTATTCTCAAGTAACATTATTAGGAGAGAGGAGAGATAGGCTTAGGAGTCAATGATACAATAACATATTTAAAAATACCTTTTCTTAGTACTCAATTAGAAAAATCGTAACAGGGTTAGTCTTAGAAGCAGTTATGAAGTAATTCTTGTGCTGTGTAGGAGGAAAACATAAAATGTTCTATCTCCTCTCTAAACTAACAAGTTAGTTGTACCAACCAAGGCTTCAACTTAGGGGATAAAGAGTCTTTTAGAACTTAGTGTAAGCAAGTCAACTGTGCTGGAAGGGAGAGAATAAGCTAAGACCTAGTTAGGAGCCCTAGTGTTGCTAGGCTGCTAACTGCAAGGTCGGTAGTTCAAATTCACCAGCTGCTCTGCAGGAGAAAGATGAGGCTGTCTGCTCCTGTGAAGATTTACAGCCTTAAAACCCTGTAGTCACTGTGAGTTAGAATCTTGATGGCAGTGTCTTTTTTTTTTTTTTAATCTTTATTAGGAGGAAACATTGGCAAGAGGACTGTGTGTATGTTACTAGTAGCTTTCAGTTCTCACAGTGCCAGGTATTGTACCTTGTGCTTCTCAAAAATTTTACTTGGTGTCATCATTTTGTCCCGTTTTTGTTAAAGGTGTCGAGTCAGTTCCAACTCATAGTGACCGTGTTGTGTCAGGTTTCCTTGGCATGGCTGGTGGATTTGAATCATTGACCTTGTGGTTAGCAGTCCAGTGCTTATCCTACAGCACCATACCATATACTGTAGGATATATACTCTACTGCTAACCTCAAGGTCAGCGGTTCAAACCTACCAGTCACTCCTCAGAAACCCTGTATCAGGTCACTGTATGTCAGAACTTTATCGAGAGCACTTAATAATTTTAAAAAGAGTAATTGGAGTAGGGACAATAACAAAATATTTTCTCTCACTCTCTATGTTATATATGGTGTGCTGTGGAGTCTCATAACGACCATGCATAGGGTTTCCAAGATGGTGAATCTTTACAGGAGCAGAAAGCCTCGTCTTTCTCCTGCAGAATGGCTGGTAGTTTTGAACTGTTGACCTTGAGGCCTGACTCGTAACCACTCTGCTACTAGAACTCCACATATATGTATACATACATATATATTTGAACCGCAAGGCTGGTGGGTCAAACTCAGCAGCCACTCCTAGGAACCCTATACTGGGTCGTTATGAGTGGGAACCTACTCAACAGCAACATGTACACACATGTGTAACAAAATACCTGCTCATAAGTTGACATCTGCGTTTCTGTGATTGGTGATGTTGTCTTACTTGGGATTTAGAACTACCTTCTTCTCCATCCACCTAAACTGGTTTTTTGCCCAGTGAGGTAACTTAAACCTTAATTCCAGAGGGTCTGGACTATTAGTAGATATGTCAGAATTGGATTGCTGTAATTTTCCATTGACTTAGTCACAGAACATAGCAGTGCTAAGAGATGCCTTAATAAATCTCTTGTATTCCAAACATATTCTTCTTTAGTACGCCAGGACTTACTAAGGAGCCTGGGAGTGCGATGGACTGTGAACCACAAGGTTACCAGCTGCTCCATGGGAGAAAGATTGAGTCTGTCTGCTCCCACAAAGATTTACAGCCTCAGAAACCCTACACATGATCTCTCAGTTAGAACCAATGGTGGTGGTGTGTGCCATTGAGTCAGTTCCGACCCATAGTGACCCTGTATAGGATTTCCAAGGAGCAGCTGGTGAGCTTGAACCATCAACGTCGTGGCTCAAACGACCGTGCAGTCCAGCGTGTTAACCCACAGCGGCACACCAGGACTCGCAATGGTACTTAATAATTAAGGAGCCCCCTGATAGAATGATAGTACGTAACAGAGTTATGTTATACTCCATATGATACCCATTATGTAATATCGATCCAATCTACCCTGGGTAAACAGGATCAATCACACAAACCAGTACAGCAGGTCCCTACTCTGCATGCTGATCCAGAGGCAGGAAGAGCCCAAAGTGACTTGGTGGAATTCTTAACCAATGAAATCAGAGCGTCTCCTGGTGGGAGCATTCCACCCTTTGGAACTAAGACCTCTAGATCCTGAGAGCACAGGATTTTGGGTCTAGAAAGCAAAACTTTAGTGAGTGGATCATTAAAGGTGACCACTCCTATATCCGGATAAATAGATCACATATTGGATGCTTGTTTAGAGCATATTCAGATTCCTGTAGAACACTGCTGCCATCCGGCAAGGTATTGCCATGTAACCGATGCCCTAATTGTAGCTTTACAAGCCAGTCTATCATTCTGTTGTCAAGCCCCGCTGCTTCAGGATGGGGAGAACATGATTAAGACCAGTAAATTTCCTGAGCAGGGGCCCACTTTTGCACTTCATTTACTGTGAAGTGAATACTTTGATATGAGGCAATACTGGGTGGGAAGGCATGACTGCGGGTAAGGCATTCTGTAAATCCATAGATGATAGTTTGGGCAGAGTGTTGTGTGCAAGGAAGGCAAATCTGTATCCAAGATAAGATATTGCTGCCTTTTACATGGTGGAGGAGGTCCCATGTAAGACACCTGACACCAAGATTGCTTGAGGAATGGTGCTGTATTTGAGACTCTATTGGCATCTGCTGCTGACAGATTGGTCACTCTATGGTGGTGATAGCCAAGTTGGCCTTGGGGAGTGGAAGTCTATTGCTGAGCCCATACATAACTTCCATCTCTGCCACCATAGCCACTTTGTTCATGAACTCACTGAGTTATGACAGAAGTGGTTGACGAAAGAGGCAAACTAGCATCCACAGAACATGTCATCTAAGACACTTGATTATTAAAATCCTCCTCTGCGCATTCACATGAGACACGTATTTTCACTTATTTGGTCTTTTCAGAAAGGACTGTCAATATACCTCTTCACCATATCTCTTTGTCACCAATTTTCCAGTTATGTTCTTTCCCTTTAGGCAGACCACTAGTCACAGTCCATGAGTACAGTCACACTTCTGGTCATTTCTCTTCCTAAGAAAATGAACAATTAGGTGTGCTGCTCCAAGTTCTGCCCATGGGAAGGATTTCTCTTCATCCCTGATCTTCAGGGAGGTCCCAGCGCTGCCCCTGACCACT
>NW_006408540.1:26744190-26745952 GCF_000296735.1 Chrysochloris asiatica | reverse complement strand
TGGCTTCTAAGAAGCATTCTGGCTGTACTTCTTCCAACAGATTTGTTTGTTCTTCTGGCAACCCATGGCACTTTTAAATACTATTCTTCAACACTGTAACTCAAATGCATCAATTATTATTTTCCAGTCTTCCTTATTTGTAAGTATGTAAATGGACTCATGTCTGGGAATTGAAGGACTGTGATTCTTTATTTTGGAAATTTAATCTGACTATTTACTGTTCACTTGATCTAGAATTATTCAGCTTGTACGGATCATGTAAATACTTAGTGGGTTTCGCATCTTTTTCTCTTCTGGGGACACCATGACTAGTAGACACTGTAAATCCCTGCAAGTAAGATTATTTTGATTACTCCTTTGACTCTGGTGCCCATTCAGTAACCATACCCTCTTGGTATTTGTGGATGAAGTGTTGCCACTTGGTCCCTACCACTTTGGGGTACAGTCAGCCTCATTGTACTTAGGTGTCTTAATTCAGTTAGGGCAGGTTGCATGTAAAATCTGACCTATATAAAAGAGCAGTCACAGCTGTCTTCAAGGATACAGGGGTTCCCTTCTCAAATTTATTCCTCATCACTGGTAAAAAGTGTGTCCTCTGGGCACTCCATGGTTGGTTCTGTGGTTCTAACGTGATAAAACCTCTCTACCATGCCAATTTTCCGAAGCCTTTGGATGCCTTCTCCAGTCATCTGGCAGCCCTGATATTGGCCCTTTTCAGACTTATTTTTCTTTCCCAAACTCAAAGAACATTGAAAAGGAATATAATTTGAGTTCTTCAAGGATGCCCAAACTGCTCTTTTCACTTTGTTGTGTAAATTTAAGAGCGCGGATGAATGGGGAAAGGTTTCCCTAGGAAATTCACATAGGACAGCCTTTGTGACCCTCAAAGAATAAGTAGGTACATTGTTGTGATGAAAAAATTCCTATGTGCATCTTTTCTGGCCTTTACCCCCCTCCCCATACAGCTTTCCATTGTTTTAAAACTTCTTCCTAAATAAGCCTTTTTGATCGTCCTGTGTCTTTTGAGAAAATCTATCAAGATTCCCCCCTCTGGGATCTGGAAAAAAAACCCAGTCACCATAACCTTCTAACCTGAACTCTCCGCTTTGAATTTAACTGGCCCAGCAGATTCCCTTGAAAGCCACTGTTTTGATTGAACCTTACTCTTGGAATTAATAAGACACATCTTTGGATATGATTCATTCTATCAGATTGTCTTCATTAGCTTCAAACTTGTTAGACTAATGTAAAGATCATTTGAGTTAGCCGATCCTCTCAAAATGCTTTTGATACTCATCAAGCCAAAATCTTGGTGAGGCCAAGTTTTTCACTTAAAATTGAAATGCGAGATCCCAACTTAGTAGCTTTTGCATCAGTGGTAATTCTATGGTTGTCTTCCACCATTTTCTGAACTTCAGCCATAATCTCTTCATTTGAGGTTGATGGTTTTCCCTCTCTTGGCTCATCACTGAGGTCTTCTCAACTTAATTGAAAACACTTGATCCACGTAAAAACTCTTGTTTTAATGTGTGACAGCATTCTGTACACTTGTAAAGTTTCAGTGCTTTGGGATTTGAGTTTTGTTTAAAATTTGATACTAGCGATGGCATTTAGCTTCCCAAACTGAGAAAGAATCATTTTTTGTTTGTTCAACCATCCACCTGTGGTGTCTCTGTTATAGCAGCATTAGATAATTAAGGAATTACTCATTTCAATTTTCAGGATCCCATCCCGTCCAGGATCCCAGTGCCCTCACTTTTAA
>NW_006408540.1:26716164-26738521 GCF_000296735.1 Chrysochloris asiatica | reverse complement strand
GACTCGATGGCACCTGACAACAACAACATTGTCATCTTAGGTCATGAACTAGCAGTTTCCGCTTTACTAATGGAAATAGAGTCATTAGTGCCATTAGAATCTAACCAGACTTGAGAACCAATTCAGAAAAGTCATTCTTAAGAATTTGTTTCCTTAGAACCACTTTTGGTATCAAATGTTTATTCTAGATTCTCTAGAGGGATAAAACCAGTGAAGCATATATAGATATAAAAGAGAATGTCAAAAGTTTATGGGAAAATCCCATTATCTTCTAATCTCATCTTCCCATAAACTTTTTAAAGCCCCCTCATACATAAAAATGGACTTTCAGGAAATGTCTTAGGCAATTGTGGGGCTTGGCAAGTCCAGATTTCATGAGTCAGATGACCAAGGCTGGGCCACATAGTTACAAGGTCTGCTGAACTCGAAGTCTGCATGACAGGTAACAGACCAGAGGTCTCTGATGATTTACAACATTGTGTACTGATACATCCCAAACCCTGCAGGTCAGGAAACAAACTAGAGGCTGCTGCTGGCTTATGTCCAAGAACCAAAGGTTAGATGAAAGATGCAGAGAGTAAGAGCGAGAGAAAGAGGGAGCTTTGCCAGAACATCCATTTATATACCAAATGCAGGCCATATCCTTTCCCACCGACTGACAACTTACATCAGATCACAAAATGGAAAGGAATTACATAGTGTCTGCCACACTACTGAGAATCATAGCCTAGTCAAGTTGACACATAGCATAAGCCAGCACACTCCCCCAAACAGTTTCATTACTCCAAGTTACTGGGAATAGTAAATTTGAAAGTGGGAGATGAAGCTTTTCTTGATACAGATGATGCGCAGTAGAATGCATTGTTAAGGGTGCAAGTTTACGTCAGCACTCATCTAGACCTGTGGAAACCTTTACTCTGGGTATAAACAAAACAGAAGAAATTTAGGTTTCTGTATCTTCAGTGTCCTGCGTGACTCTGATATGTAGCTAAATTTGAAAAATACTGGTCTATTGCTCAGGCAGTGCCTTGGGCTATGGTTACTATTACATCAGGAACAGACATGTTCGGTCTTGGCTCCTTTGTGTTCCTTTAACAGAAATGTTTTCAATATTGTACTGTGGACCTAGATCAAAGCCATTCTGAAATGTAACCTTATTGCAAATAAAGAATATTAGGATAAAAATTAGAACTATGGGAAATTTTTAGGAATCAGACATGGAGGTATAGGCATAAAATCTGATTTTTTTTAGTTATATTGAAAAAAGACTTAATGTTTTCATTCTTGCATAGTCCCAGTAATATTTTATTCAAGATGCCAGTTTTAAACTTAGATGTTTTTTCTGATTATGATGGATGCCCATTTGTGATCATTGTGGCTGAAAAGAAATATAAAAGACAGACTTTATTGGCCATGCCAAACTAAACCAAACCTACTGCCAGGAATTTATTATGACTCATTGCTGTTGTTATTCAGTGCTGTTGAGTTGGTTCCGACTCCACAGCGAGCGAGCCCGTTCAGGGTTTCTGAGGAGTGACTGGTGAGCTTGAACTGCCAGCCTTGTGGTTCAAAGTGACTTTGGAATCTAGCGCATTAACCCGCAACACCACACCAGGACTCCTACTACTCATAGCAACCCTATGTAATGTTTATGGGGACAAAGATGACGTCATCTTTGTCTCACAGGACCCACCAACCTTACTGATAACAGCCTAACACCTAACACACTGTGTGATGGGAAGACCAGTAAATTTGGTATAAGTAAAGCAGTACATTCAAACTTAT
Source organism: Chrysochloris asiatica (assembly GCF_000296735.1). Taxonomy (NCBI): domain Eukaryota; kingdom Metazoa; phylum Chordata; class Mammalia; order Afrosoricida; family Chrysochloridae; genus Chrysochloris; species Chrysochloris asiatica. The sequence goes on along the minus strand of NW_006408540.1, from coordinate 26,736,736 downwards.
TATACCTAAGAAACTACAACTAGTGTAAAAAGTTAATAGTTTGCACATTTAACAACCATTTATTGAGCATTGTAGGTGCTATAGATATAAATAGTAGTAATATGCTATTGTGAGCAAAGGAGTTCTGATAGTGAGCTGAAACCAAACCAGACCCTCTGGCATGTACTCAATTCTGACTCGCCGAGACGCAGTAGGAAAAAGTAGAACTGCTCTCTAGGGTTTCCAAGGCTGTAAATCTCTTTCTGCTGTGGAGCAGCTTGTGGGTTCAAACCTCTAACCTTTCAGTTAGCAGCCGAACACTTAACCCACTGTACCACTAAGACTTTTTGCAATAGCAAAACACAGAAATCACAAGTTTTTGCTTTCAGAAACCTTATATTTTAATGATGTGATACAGGATACAATCAATTATTCACATTACAGGTTGTAACTGATATGAAGGAACTGGAGACTAAGGTGAAGTAAGTGGGAGAATCTCATTTAGTTCTAATGAGATCTGAAGGAGGTGTTAACAGAGAAACATGAAAGAGCAGTTAAGCCTTCACAATAGAATGTGCAAAGGTCCTGGTGTGTGTGATCAAGGAGAGGGGTAGGGTGATGAACCAGCTAGGAGCTACAGATGGATATGAAGTGTAGAGGGTGGGGCATGATCCAGCTGACTCAAGCAGAGTCTGGGAAACATTTTTATTGAAGAAGCAATAAAAAGAGAGATGATAGTAAGAGAATAATAATAAACAGCAGTCAGATATAAAAAGCCAATCAGCAAAAACAGGTGAGAGCTAGTTTGGACCCAAGTTCGTGAATCACAGAGGCTGACAAATCTAGTTCTTAGATTTATGGTCCTCACAGGCTGGACCTCCCACTGAAGCCTGCCTGGCTCCTTGTGTAGGAAATGGTAATCCATAAGAAGGCAGGAATGGTACTGCAGTAGATCTTGAACTAAGGCCCCTGTTTTCCTGAAGAAGGCACAAGATTTGCTTTAAGTCCTGAAGTGTCTCAGTCTCTTTCTTCAGCTGCCTTGACCTTTCTTCAGATTGATAAATTTCATCTTCTAGTTCTATGACAAGAAGAAATAAAATTTCAGATTATTCAGTGGTTTTATTAGAAACAGTACACTATTCCTAGCCTGTCTCACTTGCAAGTCATAACACATAGAGCTGTGCCCCAGATGATGCTATAGAGGTATTGTCACAGTGTGGATGAAGCATCCTGGTTTGGTCCTACTGTCCCTCCAGAGAACTGGTAGGACGTATAGGTACAATACAAATATGAAAGGAGCCTGAGAGACAGAGGCTTAAGTAAACAAAGAGATTTTAATGAGGCACAGCATATATCTTGCAGGGATGAGAACGGGCATTGAATTACTGGTTTCACTTTTATGCTGTGTTCCTTTAGGGTAGGCCACAAGTCTCCTGATTATTGCCTCCTGATTCCTACGTTTTCCTATTCTAATTTAGAGCCTGTAAGTGCTCATTTCTCCCTGGATCTGATGTACTTCTTACCAATTACATGAGTCTGTAATACGACTTATTGTAGTGGTATAATGATTAGTTCCTTGGAAACACCAGACCAGTCTTATTTTACATTTCTGATTTTGGTGAAAGTCTCCTGTTTTATTTTTCCTTTTACTAGACTTTCCTGACAGGTCAGGTTGTTTTCTGCTTTCTTTGTGGTTGATCTGTGGTTATACTCTTATTCCCTGTTCTGTCTAACATGATGGAGAAAGTATAAGGAATCCAGGGCCTAGTTGTTGTTGTTGTCATGTGCCGTGGAGTCGGTTCCAACTCATAGCGACCCTATTACAGGGTTTCCGAGGCTGTAAATCTTTATAGGAGCAGAAAACCTCATCTTTCTCCCATGGGACAGCTGGTAGTTCTGAACTGCTGATCTTGAGATTCGCAGCCTGAATTCGCTGCACTACCACAGCTCCTTCCAGGGCCTAGTTAGCAGTAGTTAATTCTTTTTTTAAAGTTTTTATTCTGAATTGTGTGGGCTTACATGGGAGAACATCAGTTTTACATTCATCCTACCATATTTCGTTTCATTGCAATGATTACAATCCCCTCCATGCATCATCCAATAACCAAAGGGTACACCCCACATGCCTGCCCCTAGGCCGTCAACACACAGCCCCTCTCCCTCCCTGAGTCCAGTGTCCCCAGACACTCCATATGTCCACGTCATTATCTCTGCCTCCATCTCTGGAGTCACTGCTTCTCTGGGTAGGGTCCTGCACTCTATACTCTTCTCACTTGACGGTCCCAGGGACCTCTGCTCCTTGACTGCAAAATCAGTCACTCCCCTTCTTTTGTTACAAAGCATCAAAAACATCTAGCTTTACATTTCCGACCCTCACAGTCAGTCCTGATGGCAATTATTCACTGTTGTACCACTTATCCTCATCTCTTTTCATTAGCCCCGTCCTAACAGATTGGAAACCATTCAGTGGAGATTCTACTTTCCCCTATCCCATCTGGAACTAGGCTCCCTTTTGAAAGCTTGTAAGCCAGTCACTTCTTGCCCTTATAGTCCCCCCCATTTTGGGTAGCCAATGTCTAAATTGCCCATCCCTGTCAGCCCTGTGTAACAAGGGGTAGAAGTGATCCTTGCTGTAAAGATTTGTTCCCTTTTTTGAGCTACTATATACTTAAGTAGAAGGAGCTCTGGTAGCGTAGTGGTTACGAATTGGGCTGCAAAGCACAAGGTCAGCACAAAACATGTCCAAAACCAGAAAAGAGTAACTGAGACAAATGAGCTGGAGACAGACAAAGGTTTTCCAAAAGAGAAAGAGCTGCCTTTGGATTTGCCTGAGAAGGAATTCAGAAAAAAATTATATGGAAACATTCAAATGCTCCGAAAAGGGGTGGAGGAAAATAAGGAAGAAGTCAGGAGAATACTACAGGAGCAATCAAACAAGATAAGATACAGCATTGGAAACAATTCAAAACCATTTTACAGTCCTACCAGCAGTGGCGGCGTGTCCAGGCTCTCCTCACCATTGCCAGCATCTTTTTGTTTTCTGTTTCTTTGACCTTTTTAACTTTGGTTTTAATGCTGGGGTAAGATGATATCTCTTTGTTGTTTTGATTTGCATCTCTCTAGTGGAGTCCTGGTGTGGCGCTGTGGGTTAATGTGTCAGACTGCAAAGTCGTTTGAACTGCAAGGTTGGTGGTTCAAGCTCACCAGCTGCTCCTTGGAAACCCTATGCAGGGTTGCTATGGGTTGGAATCGACTCGACGGCACTTAACAACAACAACAAGTGGCTAATGATTGGGAGCACTTCTTCATATGTTTGTTGACTGCCTAAATATCTTTGATGAAGTGTCTGTTCATGACCTGTGTCCATTTTTAAATTGGATTATTTATCTTCTTCTTATGGAGATAATGCCCTATAAATTTTAGACAGCCATCCCTTGTCATTGCCATTCCCCACCCCTCCAATCTGTGGGTTCTCTTTTTACTCTTTTAGTGAAATCTTTTGATGTACATAGTGTCTAAATTTTAGCAAGTCCCAACCATCTGTTTTGCCTTCTGTTGTTTATGTGTTTTCAGTTACGTTTGATAGTATATTTGTGCCATGAATCAGAGCCAGTTTGTCCCTATTTTTTCAATGATTGTCTTTATAGTTCTAGGCTTTACGTTGAAATGTTTAATCCATGTTGAGTTTGTTTTTTTATATGGTGTAGAGATAGAAATCTTGGTTCTGTCCTTCCTGGGGTTTGTTGAGCTTCTTGAATGCTTATCTTTTCATTTTTCAGTATGTTAGGGAAATTTTCTTCCAGAAGCTCTTCAACTATCTCCTCTGTAGACTTGTGTGATTCTTCCTATTCCAGAATGCCAATAATTCTGAAGTTATTCCTCTTCATGTTCTCCAACATGAATCTTAGACTTTCTTCAGATTTGTCTTCCAGCTTGCTAGTTCTGGCTTCCATCTCTTCAATTCTACTCCTTTGCCCTTTCAGTGTATTGTCCATTTCTGATATTTTATTGTTAATCATTTGGACCTCTTTTGCATGTTTTGAATAATTTCCAGTGCTCTTATTTGATTGTTCCTGTAGTGCTTTCCTGACTTCTTCCTTATTTTTCTGAAACCGTCTGTGAAGTGATTGGATACATCTCAGTATCATTTTCTTGAATTCCTTCTCAGGCATTTCCAAAGCCTGTCCTCCTTCCAATGTGATGTCTAGGTCTATCTCCTGCTCATTTGTTCCACTCTGTCTTATTTCTGGACATGTGCTGGTATGTTCAGCTGTTTCTTGGGCATCTTCAGTGGTTAGCTGTGACCTTAATAGTTAGATGAATGTATGTTGATATTTTATTATGCTTTCTGATTACCTCCACGTAGATGTGATCAGGTGATGGGCTTCCCTTTTCACTCTTCTTATTACTCATCTCAGAGTAACTGTAGCAGGTGTTAGCTGCCTGGTGTATAGCAGCTGATATTGGATCTTACATGGATGGTGGGATTTTATAGGGTGTGATTGTAGTTTGATGATATGTCCACAATTACTGTCTCTTCTTGAGTAACATAGGGAGAGAAAGAGATCCCTGAAGGTAAAACGGGACCAAAAAGCAAAATAGCAACAGCAAACAAAACAGATTGGATACTATAGTCTATAATCACAGAAAAGAGAAAATTAGAAAAAAAATTCTGTAGCAAAATATGAGTATGACTTTAATGTCCTTCTCTCAGCTTCTTGCCTTTAAGGCTGCCTGAGAAATTTTAAGATGTCACTGTTGGTCCTTATGACATAACTCAGGATTTAATTTTTTGGCCTGTTTCCTTTTTAGTCTGTCTGTCTCCCACTCCACAATCCCCATTCAAGCCTTTTTCCTAGTGATTTAACAGATCAGGGCCAGCTGTAGCCATTTCGGGTAGCCGTTTGGTTTTAAGAGGAACCTCTCCCCTTAAATTCTGCTGAGCAGATCTATGTGCCTACGTAGTAGAACCCTCTGGGGGTGGAGGGGTGTCCACTGCTCAGGCACCCCCTCTCATCACCAGAATGGAGGTACGCAGACAGCGAGAGACCAATAAACAGAGACCAAAAAAAGAAAAAATGTCCACACCTTTTTTTGGGTTAGATGTCTGTAGTGGTAGTGCTCCTCTAATCCTTCCCCTGCTCTGTCTTGCCCAAGATGGCTGCTCCATGAGCTGCTGAGGCTGGCTTATCAGAAAGCACCAGTTTTTTTGCTTCCACTACAAATTCCACTGGCTGTAAGCCTTCAAACTTCCTAAATATTCCTTTATATGTAGTTCAGAGTTCTGGGACTGTCGCCAGAACCTGCTTCATCCGGTATTCTGTGTTATTGCTGGTGGAGGTTTGCACTGCACTTCTCCCTAATCCACCATTAAGCCCCATCTCCTCACATGCTAATTTAGGGAAGGTAGTTTTAAAAAAAGACTTTTTCTGTTGATGAACTGAAGAAATGGAGCATAGTTGTGTTTTTTTTTTTCACACAAGTATTGGTAACTCTACATTAGTAGCAGAAAAAGTCCTTTGTATATTTTTGAGAGCTCAAAAGGAGGATAATAATTAGAGAATTTGGCTAGCATATCAGGAATAAGGGCAAATCCATTATAAAAATGCATCCAGTTTTTAATGGTACATGGTGGTGGTATGCTGTGGAATCAGTCCCAATTCATAGTGACCCTGTATAGATTTACCAGAGCAGAAAGCCTCATCTTTCTCCCGTGGAAAGACTGGTAGTTTCAAACTGCTGACCTTGAGGTGAGCAGGCCGACTTCATAACCACTACGCTACCAGAGCTCCTTTTAGTGGTGCACAAATGATTCTTTTTAGAAACTTGCTGCTTGCTGCCAAATCAATTCTGATTCATGGCGACAACCCCAAAGAAGGCTTTTATTGTGGAAACTTAGAGATTGTTTAGTTTGGCTTGATAACAAGTAGTACTCACTGGCAATGAAATTTTAAAATCCTATAAACAGAATGGTTTTAAAATGCACATTCTTTATTCAGAATAACAATATACCTGTAGTTAACTTAAACCACTAGTTAAACTATAGTCTTTATCAACTGAGGTGTCAAAAGATTGAGGTCATACTTTTTAAGTACACATTACAATCATATATTTTATTATTAAATATTGTGCTCTGAGTGAAAGTCTACATAGGAAATGAGCTTTTAAATCAGTAGTTCACACACAGATTGTTGTGTGACATTGTTGCAATCCCCCCAGTGTGTCAACACTCTCGCCGTTTCTGCCCTGGGTTCCCTGTTTCCGTTTGTCTGGTGTCCTCCCTGTCTTTTCATTTTTGGTTTTGGACAACTGTTGCCTTTTTGGTCTCATATAATTGACTGTTCTAAGGAGCACATTCTTCACAGTGTCACTGTTTGCTTTACAGTCCCGACTCTTATTTGGCAGTAAGGTGGCCCCTGGGAGTATCTTCAGCATCAAGTTAGAGGTGATCAAGGGTCATACTGTTTTTTATAATGGGTTTTGTTCATATATTAATACAATAAACATTCTTCAAAAATATTATTTTTAACAGCTGTATATTTTATGTTTTTTAATATATGATAAATATTTCTAAACTATGTTGATAGGTTATTTTGTACCTCATACCTGCTTGAAAATTTACAAATGTGTCTTCAAACAGTCTACAGTCAAAAAGTGAAGTCCCAATTTCTTCAAACTCTGGAGGACAAAAAAAACAACAACACATTTTCAGTATTTAAAATTGTTTTTCTTGTTGCTAGGTGCTGTTGAGTCAGTTCCGACTTATAATGACCTATGTACAACAGACTGCAACACTGCCCAGTCCTGCATCATCCTCTCAGCCGTCCACTGTGTCTGAGTCCACTGTAACAGCCACTGTGTCAGTCCATCTCATTGAGGACTGGAGGGTTGTTTCAATCACAAGGTCAGCGGTTCAAACTCACCAGCTGCTCCTCAGAAACACTATACAGAGTCGCTATCAGTCAAACCAACTCAATGGCACTTAACAACAACCAGTTTAACGCCAAATAAGGAAAAGTATTTATAGCAGTCATCTTTTTTAGTATTAGATAGAAACAGCATCACCAGCGAATTTGTTAGAAATGCAAATTTTTGTCCCACTTCCCAGTCTTATTCCACAGGTGAGACTCAACCATCTGCTTTAAGAAATGCCTCAGGTGATTCTGAGGCTTGCTCAAGGTTGAGAGGTCTTAGTCTAAGAAAAGAAGAAATGAATAAAATAATGTAATGCAAGAGCTTTTGGAAATGCTTTTAATTTCACTTTCCAGTTTTGTCCTATAGAAAATAACCTTAAATAAGCAAAGATTTTATATTGCTGTCTACATTATAGACTGTCAAACTTTTCGCTGTAAAATATAAATACAGCAATTAAGATTATGATGTAAAAAGTATAAATAGTTATTTATCTGTCCATAGAAATGGAACTTTGGCTTCTTGAAGAGTTCTTTATGGAAGTTCTTATTTTCCTAAACCAAACAACAATTAAAACATTATTTTTCCTTCTATACTTTAAACTTTAAGTTAGCATTATTTTTTAAAATACACTTGGTTTATTAAGGAATAGAATTTGCGTCAAATCAAAGCTGTTACAGAACTTTGAATTTTAGCAGTAAGTATGCCAAGTGGTGAGTGGGAGCAGGTATGTGATCGATCAAATGTAGTTTTGAACACACCCATCTCGTACTGGTCAGCCTCATTTATACACCTCTAGAATGTAACCAAAACTTTCAGGATATTTTTACTAATTTAATGAGTTCTTAATTTGCTCATATCCTGTTGAGTTATAAATGACAACATATCTGACACAATGCTTTTCTTTAAGAATGAAATAAAGAAGGAAGAGCAAAAAGAAAGTGTGTGGGAAAAAATAGGTACTTTCTGTTTCAGTTTTGTGTTGTTTTACATATGGGTCTGTGAGTAGACTTGTAGAAGTACTGATATTTTTAGTACCTGATTCTGAAGTAGTCTCATTCATGAGTCTTTCCTGAATCAAATGAAGCTTGTCTAATATTTCTTCAAATAAGTCATTAAGAAGTCCTGCTTCCTTACATTTCTTTAGAAAAGATGCTTTCAAAACTACATCTAGGAACAAGAAAAACATTTTAGAAAGAAAAGGTCTGTTTGAGATCAGTTATTACTAATCACTTTACAGTCATTCTGTCTCATTAATTGGAGTCCTGGTGTGGTGCTGCTGGATAAGTACTGGATCCCAAGGTCGGTTTGAACCGCAAAGTTGGTGGTTCAAACTCACCAACAGTTCCTCGGAGAGCCTACACAGGCTTGCTGTGAATCAGAACCAACACGTGGATGTGCATAATTAGTAGGATAAAACAGATTGCAGCTTTATCTTTTTTAGTAATTGTAATTCATCATATCCTATTTTTTCCCCAGCTAAACATAATGAAAAAGAAAACTTCTCTGCTTGGACTAACTGAATCAAGAGGATTTTCAGTTTTGTTTTAAATCTTACAAATGACAGCCCAACGGTTTTTCTGTTACAGTTACTGTGACGTTGGTATGTTGTGTTGTGCTATACTCTTTCTAATGAAAACTATAATTACTGGCTTCTACTTTGTGGAGAATCATCATGTGAATCACTGGATTCTGAGCTTGGGCAACTCTGAATTCTGTTATATTATAAAGCATATGCTTTCTTATCACTGAAGAGCAGTAGACTATCCCAACTCAAGTTATTTTGATATGCTAAGTTTATGGTAGACCAGGCAGTTATAATAAGGAATTTTACTCTCACTAATTGCTGCTAGTCTATAGTAAAAGTTAAATTACAATACCAATATGATGGTCAGTTATATATCAACTTAGCTAGGCTACTGCTGTTGTAGTTAAATGTCAAGTTGGTTCTAACTCATAACACCACCATATAGGGTTTCCAAGGAGTGGATGGTGAGTTTGAACCATGGACCTTGTGGTTCAAACTGACTATAGTAACCAGCTATTCAGTTCAACACTTAGCATGCCCTTTGAGACCCAGCAGGCCATGGTCCCACCCTTTGAGACCTTAGAGGTCTTAACTACCCTTTCCAACAGAGGCAGCTCTGCTTCTTATGCTTCTTGTCTCTTCAGCTCTGCTTTCTGCTTCTTAGCATCTCAGGCCCTCAGGCCTCTTGGGCCAGCCTGGGCTTTGTCCTTCTTAGGAAAGTATTATAAAACTCTTTAGCTCTACTGATAAGTATTTGAAGGCACCCCACCCTGCCAGTAAGCCTTGATCCAAGATGCTCAGCTCTCTTTCTCTGGGTGGACTTTTTCATCATCTCATGCGGATCTCCTGGTTCTGCTGACCCCATGTCTCCACCACTGCTTCTCTCCAACTCCTGTGTTACAGCTCTGTCAGCTCACAACTGAGGAGCAATGTCCTTGTCTCCTTTTAGTATCTGTGGGCCTGGTCTTCCATGGAGATCTCTATGTGTCTTAGCATCAGTCTTCCTCTGGGTCTATCAAGTTTTCAGTGCAGGGATCCCAGAACCAAAGGACACTTGGCACCCAGCTCTTGTTTCTTAGGGGTAATCTGGTCCCTCTTTGCTTACTTGTGTATTCTTTTTTATATCTCAAAATAGATTGACTAAAGATACAACATAATTCTGTATATTGTATCCTGCCTCATTAACGTAACTACCTCTAATTCTGCCTCACAAACATCACAGTTAGGATTTATAGTACATAGAATAGTTACATCAGATCACAAAATGGAAGATAATTACATAATATGGAGTCATGGTCTAGTCAGGTTGACACATACTTTGGGGCAGGGGACACATAATACCTACCTAGGTGTTACTGACAAAGTAATTTGTAGATGTGATTAATAGCTACTATCAATTAATTTTAATGAGGCTATTCTAATCAGGGTGTGCCTGACTGAAAAATCAGTGGAAAGGCCTTAAGAAAATAATTGAGTTTCCCATGAGGAAAACAAAATGTATACCTGTGGACTGCAATTTTGGCTCTTGCCCAAAAGTTTTCACCTGCCCTTTCTGACAGTCTATTGTTGGACTTGCCTAGGCAGCTCTTACAGCCAATTCCTGACAATCAATCTTTCTCTCTCTGTATATACATATCCTACTTGTTCTGTTTCCCTGATGGAACAACAACTTTTTTTATTTATACTGGGAAGCTAGGTGCTGGTGTATCAAGTATCTAAAAATTGGAAGAGGACTTGGAAATGGACAAGGGGTAGAGGCTGAAAGAATTTTGAGAAGCATAACAGAAAAAGCCTAGATTAACTTGAAGAGGTTGTTGGCAGAAATATGGACATTAAAGTACTTCTGGGGGGCAGGGCATGATGGTGGACTACACAGAAAAGCTGTGCAGCTCTTCAGCAAAGATACAGTAAATCAGATGAAACCAATTCAGAGGATGGTCCTGGAACTCTGAGTTTCAGATAAAGGGATAAATAAGTGGATCGAGTACTCACCGGGAGACAAGAGTTTAAACAGATGCAAGAAAAATGACTTCTGATTTTGGGGTGGCTGTTGTAACCCACTGCAACCATTTTGAAAGGGTGTGAGAGAGGATTGAGAGACAAGAAAACATTACATCCCAGAAGCCTGCCTGTGACTTGCAGAGACAAAGGTACAATTTCCCCCGCTCTTTCTACTCATTTCCTCTCTGGTGACGAGAGGTGAGACCTGTTTGAGTAGACTCCCCAAAGAAAGGTCCCATGCAGACCCCCTGGCTGGGCACATCATTGAAGAGAGAGGGGACAACAGAAATGACCTGCACCAGCAGGCTCTACTCCAAATTGTTCCTGGCCAGCCCTTAGTTAGCTCCTACTTGGAGAAGCAGCTGAACGGACTAAAAGGAAAGAAAAAGTAAAGGCTGTTGATAGGGGAGAGAGGTACAGCGGGACCATCTTGAAGTTTCTCAGGCAACTATGAAGGCAAGAGTCCATAAAGTGGTGCTACAGAATTATTCTTAATTTCCCACTGCTGTATCCTGGTGGTTTTTTATTTTGTTTTATTTTTTTCCCCAGGTATACTGGTTTCATATTGGTTATTTCTGATTTTGTTTTTTAGTTTTGTTTCTTTGTCTTCCTCTTCTCTTGTGGGAGTGTTTTCTCTTCTTGCCTTACCCGACAGGAGATAACAACTCTGGTCATACAGCCAAGCCACAGCTGTACCCTCTACAACCCACCAAATGGGAAAGAGCCAATACAAGCTGCTATACACTAGAGCAGCAACTATAACCAACATCTGCTAAATCCACTCTGAATTGGAGCATGAACAAAGAAGCTCATCTCCTGATCACATCCACCAGGAGGCAATTAGTGTCTAAGAATACACCAACATATATTTATCAACTTAATACAAATAACACAACAGTGCCTAGAAAGCACCAGAAAATTTCTGTTCACATGAAGAAACATGACAGACTAGCTCAAACAAATGACTAAGATACAGAGTTATAAAATGTTTGAGGAAGAAGAAGCACTGAAAGAGATTTCAGGAGAATATTGATATACAGCCAAATGTTTCAGGAAGGGTTGAGGAAAACAAGGAAGAATTCAGAAAAGCACTACAGGAACAATCAGACAAAATAGATATAGCATTGGAGACAATACAAAACCTGAAGACATAAATCCAGAAGATCATCATTAATATATAGGTAAAAGACAAAACACTGAAAGGACAAAGGAGTATAATTGAATCAGTGGAAGCCAGAATTACTGAGCTTGAAGAAAAATTTCTCAATACTAGTAAGAGAGAAGAATAATCAGAAAGAGAATGAAAAAATCTGAATAAATCCTAAGATTCATAAGGGACAACATGAAGAGGAATAATGTATGGATGATTGGAATTCCAGAACAGGAAGAGAGAAAATCACACAAAAAAATGGTCAAAGAACTGCTGAAACAAAATGTACCTAGCATCATGAAAGAAGAGATGATAAGCATTCAAGAAGCGTAACAAACCCCAGGCAGGAGAAACTGCAAAACAAAATCAACAAGACATATCATAACCAAACGCTCTAAAATCAAACACACAGAGACAATCCTGACAGCATCTCAGGAAAAAAAATGTTACTTATAAAGGAAAACCAATTAAGATTAAGCTCTGATTTTTCAGCAGAAACCATTCAGGCAAGAAGGCAATGGGGAGACATATATAAAACTCTGAAAGAGAAAAAACTGCCAATGAAGAATCATATACCCAGCAAAGTTGTCCATTAAATATGATACAATTAGAACATTTCTGGCTAAAAGTACTTTGTAAAAGCCAAGTCAACTCTCCAATATATACTACAGGGAATTCTTTGGACTGAGAATTAACAAGAGCAGACAATAACCAGAGATTAACATACATGGCAACACCACCCAGAATTCCATCCAGATATGGAAGTGTTCAGAATAGAATACAATTACAAGACTGAAAATAGGGTACCCCAGGATTTTAGTCTATGATCAGGACAACTACAAAGCGAAGGGAGGGAAAGTATATTTACAGAGTTCCAGGTAGTGAGGAGCTCAGGTCAGGTAGATTTCAAGATAAAATAGACTTTTTAAATGGGGAAGAAATTAATAAAATATATGGTAGTCCCAAAAAAACTTAATACAACCCCTCTCTAAGACTGAAACTCAAAGGGAACACATAAGCAGTCATGTAAGCTTGCTGGTGACCACATTGGTCTACTGGTGAGAGGAAGAGGGTGAAAGACAGCAATGAAGAAATGGGCTGTGTTCAACTATATTCCATAAACTTCCGTTGACCTGGAGATGAGAAAGAGAGAGAAGAGGAAGGACTGGTTGGTCCAATATGTGGTGAGACGTTGGGAACCTGAGCGCATGGACAAGGACATAGCCACGGAGGGCTAGAGCTGCGAGTAAAGCATCCAGCTGATATGAAGTGAGGGGAGATATATAAGAGCACCCAAACTTACAGACAGTACTCATTTAACCTAGCCTCAATGTCTTGATAATCAGAACTCAACTAGAGGACGATAAAAAAAATTTTTTTTTTTAATAAAGGAAACTAGGGTAAATTGCTACAATTTGATGAACTTGACCTATACTCATGGAGGCAGTAGCTCAAAATACCAACAGAGAGGGAAGGAGTCTTCATATCAAGTATCAATGCTATCCCCTTTGTATACAGGGTAGATAGGAACGGGCAACTTAAACATTGGCTACCTAAAATGAGGGGGTGATAAAGGCACGAGGTGATTGGCTTACAAGTTTTCAAGAGGAAGTTTAAGAGTTTGTGGAGGAAGATGGGGTCCTCACTGAATAGTTTTTATCTTGTCTAGATGGATCTAGTGAAAAGAGATAGGGATTAGATTCTTATGATTCAATAGTGAGTAACTGTTACCATGACTAATTGAGACTGTCATAATTGTAAAGGCAGAAGTTTTGTTAAAAAAAAAAAAAGGGGGGGGGCGGGGAGTAGTTAATCTTACAGTCCAGATTCAGAGGACCCTAGGATCATCAAGGGAGAAGAGCACAAGTAGAATGTGGGACCCTATCCAGAGAAGCAGCGTCACCAGCGATGGAGACAGAGATGAGGACATGGAGAGAGGGAGCAGCTGAAGACTCTAGATTCATGGAAAGAGAGGAACTCAGAGCTTGTGGCCAGGAGGCAGACTTGTAGAATGTGCCCTTTGGTGGTTTAAATTATTATATATGCCTGAGTGTTTAAAAAAAAAAACAAACCTAAAACGAATAGAGAGGAATGCTGTTGACTGATGGTTCATGGAGGAGATTATAATCATTTTAATGAAACAAAGTATATTATTTGTTGAATGTAAAACTGATGATCTGTCCTGTGAACTTTCACTCAAATCACAATAAAATCTTTTTTAAAAAAGTAAAAAAACTTAATATACCTTCATATAAAATCAAGAAAAGGGAAATCCAAGAAGATTTTGGAAATATTAAAACTATGAAGAAATTGACAAGAAAAAAGCACAAAAAATGAACTCAGCACAGGAAAGCATGCAGAACAAAGAAACCAGCAGCATCACGAAAACACAAACAGCAAAATGACTGCAGTCAATTCATACTTATTGGTAATTACACTGAACATCAATGGATTAAATGCACCAGTCAAGAGACAAAGAGAATAGCAGAATGGATACGAAAACAGAATCCTCCAATATGCTGTCTATAAGTGACACACCTTATACACAAAGTCAAAAACAGATAAAGGGTGAAAAAAAAAAGTGTGAGGAAAACTCAGTAATTTTTTAAAGTTTATTATAATTTTTGCATGATATCAATGCATTTTTTCTTATACCAATGATTCCTTTTCTTGACTAAGGACATATTAGTTGATTCTTCATTGTTTAATAATAAAATATCAGCATAATGTTTAAAAAAAAAAAAAGATTGCAATCAATTCATACCTATTGGTAATGACACTGAACATCAATGGATTAAATGCACCAGTCAAGAGACAGAATAGCAGAATGGATAAGAAAACAGAATCCTCCAATATGCTGTCTATACGTGCACACCTTATACACAAAGTCAAAAACAGATAAAAAATTAAAGGATGGAAAAACATATCGAGCTAATTACAATTAAAAAACTATCACAAGTGGCAATATTAATCTCTGATTAACAAAATAATTCTTTTTAAAAAATATGTTATGTGATAGTTTACATGGGAGAACATTAGCTTTACATTCATCCTATCGTATATCGTTTCATTGCCATAGTTACAGTGCCCTCCATGCATCATCAAGCAACCAAAGGGTATAACCCTGCAAGCCTGCCCCTGTGTTGTCAGCACACAGCCCTTCTCCCTCTCTGGGTCTAGAGTCCCCAACTGCTCCATCTCTCCACGTCATCGTCTCTGCCTCCATCTCTGGCATCACTGTTTCTCTGGGTAGAGTCCCACACTCCGCTCTTCTTCTTTGATGGTCCCAGGGACCTCTGCTCCTGGACTGCAAAGTCAATCTCTCCCCTTCTTTTGCTACAAAATGTCTACTTTTACATTTCCAACCCTCACAGTCAGTCCTGATAACAATTATTCACTATCATACCACAAGACATCTAACCCCATCTCCTTTCATCAGCCCCGCCCAGACAGCTGGGATACTAATCAGTGGAGATTCTACCTTCCTCGGCACCCTCTGGATCTAGTCTCCCTCTTGAAAGCTTGTAAGCCAGTCACTTCTTGCCTTTGTAGCCCCCCCATTTTGGGTAGCCAATGTCCTAGTTGCCCAACCCTGCCTACCCTATGTATGAAGGGGGTGGGAATGATCCTGGCTGTAAAGATTTGTTCCCTCTTTTGAGCTACTGCATCTATAGGTGTAGGTCAAGTTCATCAAATTTTATCAGATTATTCTTTTTTGCCTCTTCTTTCTTCTTCTAGTTGAGCTCTGATCATCCAGTCATCGAAGCCAGGTCAAGTGGACATTATCTGCAAGTGTGGGTGTTCTTATGCATATGCCCTCTCCTTATCAGCTGGACGCTTCAACAAAATAAATTTTAAGGCAAAAACCAGCATAAGAAACAAAGAAGGACATTATCTCATGATTAAAGGGTCAACTGAACAAGAAGACATAACCATAATAAATACCTATTAGCAACGAAACAGCCTCAAAATACATAAATAACCCCCTAATAGACCTGAAAGGAGCTCTGGTAGTGTTGTGGTTACGAATTGGGCTGTGAACCGCAAGGTCAGCAGTTCGAAACTACCAGCTACTCCGCGGGAGAAAGATAAGGCTTTCTACTCCGTCAAAATTTACAGCCTCGGAAACCCTGTTCAGGGTTGCTATGGGTAGGAACCGAGTTGACGGCACTTAACAACAACAACAATAGACCTGAAGAAATAAGTAGACAATTCTACAATTACAATGGGAGATTTTAATATACTACTTTTGAAAAAGGACAGAACCACCAGAAAAAAGCTCAACAAAGACACAGAGTAACTAAACAACACAGTCAACATGACCTCAGATTTATACAGCGCATTCAATCCAACAACAACACTTACACATTATTTTCCAGTGCACATGGAATATTTTCCAAAGTAGACTATGTTTTAGGCCACAAAGCAGGTCTCAATAAATTTAAAAACATCAAAATACTACAAAGCATCCTCTCAGGTCACAATGCTATAAAATTGTTGTTGTTAGGTGCCATTGAGTTGATATCAACTCATAGTGACCCTGTGCACAACAGAATGAAACATTGCCTGGTCCTGTGCCAACCTCACAATTGTTGCTACATTTGAGTCCACTGCTGCTTCCACTGTGCCAATCCATCTCAATGGGAGTATTCCTCTTTCTGTCTGACCCTCCACTTTACCAAACATTATATCCTTCTCCAGGGACTGGTCCCTCCTGATAATATGTCAGAAGTATGAGAGATAAAGTCTGGCCATCTTGGCTTCCAAGGAGCATTCTGGCTATACTTCTTCCAACATAGACTGGTTTGTTCTTTTGACAGTCCATGGTACTTTCAATATTCTCCTCCAACACCTTAACTCTAATGCATCAATTCTTCTACGATCTTCTTTATTCGTTGTCCAACTTTGACATGCACCTTAGTCCTCAAACTGACATCTTTGCTCTTCAACACTTTAAAGATGTTTTCTTTAGCAGATTTGCAAAATGCAATACGTTGTTTTATTTCTTGACTGCTGCTTCCATGTGTGTTGATGATTGATCCAAGCAAAATGAAGTTTTTGACAACTTCAATCTTTTCTCCATTTATATGGATGCTATTTATTGGTCCAGTGGTGAGAAATTTTGTTTTCTTTACATTGAGGTGTAACACATAATGAAGGCTGTGGTCTTTATACTTCATCAATAAGTATTTTAAGTTCTCTTTGCTTTCCGCAAACAAGCTTGTATTACCTACATATAGCAGGTGGTTAACGAGTCTTCCTGCAATCCTGATGTCACATTTTTCTTCATATAATCCAGATTCATATAATTCTCAGATTATGTGCTCAGCATTCAGACTGAATAAGTATGGTGAGAGAATACAACCCTGGAACACAACTTTCCTAATTTTAAACCATTCAATGTTCCCTTGCTCTGTTGGAACAACTGCCTCTTGGTCTATGCACAGCTACCTCATGAACACAAGTGTTCCAGAATACTCATTCTCCTGAGTGTCGTCCATAGCTTGTCATGATCCACACAATTGAAAGTCTTTGTGTAATCAATAAAACACTAATAAATATCTTTCTGGTATTCTTTGTTTTCAGCCAAGATCCATCTGACATTAGCAGTGATATTCCTCAATCCAAGTCCTCTTCTAAATCCAGCCTAAATTTCTGGAAGTTCCCTGTCAATGCACTGTTGTACCCATTTTGAATTTATCTTAAACAAAAATTTGCTTGCATGTGATATTAATGATGTTGTTCAATGATTTCTGCATTCCATTAGGTCATCACTCTTTGGAATGAGCACAAATATGCATCTTTTCAAGATAGCTGTCTTCCAAATTTCTTGGCAAAGATGAGTGAGCGCCACCAGTGCTGCATCAATTTTTTGAAACATTTCCATTTGTGTTCTACCAATTCCTGGAGACTTGTTTTTCACCTGTACTTTCAGTGCAACTTGGACTTCTTCCTTCAGTACCATCAGTTCTTTATCATATGTTACTTCTTAAAATGGTTTAACAATGATTATATCTTTTTGGTACAGTGACTCTGTGTATATCTTCCATTTTCTTTTGATGCTGTCTCCATCATTCAGTATTTTGTCCATAGACTCCTTCAATATTTCAAGTCGAGTCTTGAATTTTTCTTCAGTTCCCTCAGCTTGAGAAATGCTGAGTGTGTTCTTC
This sequence comes from Chrysochloris asiatica, assembly GCF_000296735.1. Taxonomy (NCBI): domain Eukaryota; kingdom Metazoa; phylum Chordata; class Mammalia; order Afrosoricida; family Chrysochloridae; genus Chrysochloris; species Chrysochloris asiatica. The sequence continues at coordinate 26,718,996 of NW_006408540.1, read as the reverse complement.
CTTTTTGGTTTTCCATCTGTAGGCCTTCGCACATTTTGTTATATTTGACTTTATCTTCTCGACCTGTCCTTTTAAATTTTCTATTCAGTTCCTTTACCTCCTCATTTCTTCTATTTGCTTTAGCATCTCTACACTGCAGAGCAAGTTTCAGAGTCTCTTCTAACATCCATTTTGGCTTTTTCTTTCTTTCCTATCATTTTAATAACCTTTTGCTTTCTTCCTGTATGAGGTTTTTGATGTCATCTCATAACTCTTCTGGTCTTCCATCTTTAGTGTTTAATGCATCAAATTTGTTCTTCAGATGATCTCTAAATTCAGATGGGATATGCTCAAAGTCTTATTTTGTCTCTTATGGACTTATTTTAATTTTCTTCAGCTTCAGTCTGAACTTGCATAAGAGCAGTTGTTGGTATGTTCCACAGTCTGCCCCTGGTCTTGTTTTGGTAGATGATTGGAGCTATTCCACTGTCTCTTTTCACAGATATAGTCAATTTGATTTCTGTGTATTCCATCTGGTGAGTCCGTGTGTATAGTCATCTTTTATGCTGTTAAAAAATGGTATTTGCAATGAAGAAGTCACTGGTCTTACAGATCCTATCATGAAATCTCCAGCATCGTTTCTATTACTAAGGCCATATTTTCCAACTACTGATCCTTCCTGCCTCTTTGTTTCCTACCTTTGCATTCCAATTGCCAGTAATTATCAATACATCTTGATTGCATGTTTGAGCAATTTCAAAGTTCATAGAAGTCTTCAGTTTCATCATCCCTGGCTTTAGTGAATGGTATATAAAATTGAATAATGGTCTTCCTTGTAAGCAAATGGATATTAACCTATAACATACTTCAATAAAGATCTTGGTAGGCTCTTTTTGATGATGAATGTGAAGCCAATCTTCCTCAATCTATCATTCCTGGCATAGTAAACCATTTGATTGTCAGATAAAAAATGGTCATTACTAATCCATTTCAGTTCACTAATACCTAGGATATTGATGTTTATGTAGTCCATTTCATTTTGACAATTTCCAATTTTCCTAAATTTATAATTCATACATTCCATGTCCTGATTATTAATGGATATTTACAGCTGTTTCTCTTAATTTTGAGTTGTGTCCCATCAGCAAATAAAGGTCCCGCAAGTTTTACTCCATTCGCATCGTCTAACAGGAAAACAAATGGCCATCTCTACTTTGAGGAGGCTGCTCTTTCCCAGTAGTATTTGAGTGGTTTCCAACCTGAGGGGCTTGTCCTCTGGCACGATACGGTGCTCTTCATCATGCTTCACTGTTCAGTGTCCTGGTACATGTTCCACTGCTATTCATAAGGTTTTCAGTGACAAAATATTCAGAAGTAGTCTGCCTCTCCTTCTTCCTACTCTGCCTTAGTCTAGAAGCTCAGCTGAAACTTGTCCACCATGGTGAACCTGCTGGTATTTTAAAACCCTGGTATTTAAAAACAAACCCAACAGCACAGCTTCCAGAATTTTAGCAACAAGGAAGCCATCACAGTAAACAAACTGAAAGATGAAGATTGGGCTATAAAAACTTAGAAATCAACAATAGAAAGATCCAGGAAATAAAATCAAATACATAGAAACTGTATAACAACCTGCTTAAAAGGTACTGGGTAATAGAGCAACTGAAAAATGAAATTTAAAAATTTCCTAGAAACAAATGAGAATGAATGAAAAAAATCCTAAGAAAGCCTAAGAGTTATGTGGGACACCATGAAGCAGAATAACTTACAGATGATCAGAATTCCAGAACAGGAAGAGATAATAAAAAAACAGAAAAAGTTGTCCAAGAGTTGTTGGAATAATTATCATGAAAGATAAGGTGAGAAGCATACAAGAAGTTGAATGGATACCAAACAGGAGAGATCCCAGAAGGAAACCATCAGGATACAACATAATCAAAATTTCCATAACCAAAAACATGGAAAGAATCCTATAAAATTAGAAACCAACAATAGGAAGATCAATTGAAAAAACAAACACATAGAAATTGAACAACACCCTGCTTGAAAGCTACTGGGAGACAGAACAAATAAAGTGGCAAGGTACAAGACCAATGTACAAAAATCAGTTGGATTCCTCTATACTAATAAAGACAGCTCTGAAAAGGAAATTAAGAAAGCAATATCATTTACAATAGCCACCCAAAGGCTGAAATACTTAGGAATAAATCTATCCAGAGAAACAAAAGACCTAGACAAAAAAAACTACAAAACACTACTATAAAAAACCAAAAGAGATTTACAAAAATGGAAGAATGTATCATGCTCATAGATGGAAAGACTTGACATTATCGATACTATCCAAAGCAATCTTCAGATACAATGTTATCCCAATCCAGATTCCAACATTATTCTTTAAAGAGATGAAAAAACAATCACAAACTTTATATGGAAATGAAAGACCTCGGATAAGCAAAGCAGTGGAGGCCTCTCACTCCCTGATCTAAAAATTTACTGCACAACCACAGTGGTCAAAACAGTCTTATATAATGAAAAATATGTAGATCAGTGGAACACAAATAAGAACTCAGAAGTAAATCCATCCACATACAGTCAACTGATCTCTGACAAAGGGCCAAGACACATTAGATGGGGAAGAGATCATCTGTTTAACAAATGGTGCTGGAAAAATTGGAAATCAATTTGCAAAAGAATGAAACAATACCCATTTCTCACACCATATGAAAAACCATGTCTCACACCATATGAAAAAACAAACAATATGGATTAAAGACCTAAAAGTAAAACCTAAAACTCTAAAGACCATCAATGAAAAAAATAGGCATATGATTAGTGGGTCTGCTACATGGCATA